>NW_028186768.1:3121866-3131817 GCF_003343005.1 Rhea americana
GCCGGGCACCGCCGGGCACCGCGGAGCTCGGGCGTGGGCTTTGCACGGCAGCCCCTCTCCGCAGACCGGGGCTGGGGGTGAGCGGTCTTGTCCGAAAGGCTCCCCCCGCGGAGGAGGACGTGCGAGGGGAGCGGGAGCATGGCCCCCGCGGTGGGAAACCTGGGGAAGCATTGCCCAAGGTGTCTCAGGCTTAWTTTTGCAGCCAAGGGCTGCTTCTCCGGTGCAGGGGATGGAGACACCTAGGTTTTTCCTGCAGCCGCCTGTGTGTGGTTGGCACGGACAAATCTGCCTTTACAGGCTGTGTTTGGGCTGTAAATCTTGGGGCAAAGGCTGCGTGTTCATGTGACATCTGGCGCGTGGGGCTCGTTAGGTGTGAGTGCCGCTGCAGGTGGCTGGATTTGCTGCCTTGCCGTTGCCTGAGGCGCTGCGCGTGTGCGTGAGCCGCCAGCCGCTGCGGTGGCCGTGAGCTGGATCTCAAAGCCTGTGCAGATGGGATTTCATCCCRTGTCACCGCTTCCAGGCCTGGGCATGGTGAAACAGGGTGAAGACAGAAAAGTGGGAAAGAAGGTAGGAAAGTGAAGCAGAACTAGCACAGAGCTTGTTTTAATGGCCTAGTACTTCAAAGGGAGGCCACCACCCCCACCCCCYGGTACATATATATCTGTATGCGTAAATACCTGCTCAACACCCAGTCCCAAGGCTTTATTGCCACTTGCGGTTGGCCTGGGGTGATGCCGTAGCGGTTGTTGAACAGTGAGCGGCACGYCGTCGTTCAGAGATGAAGCCAGGACACAGAGGCACTTGGGGACGCAGGGCAGCAAAGGAGAGTTTAAAGGGGGATTTTTTTCTAGCTCCTGCTTGGATTACCAGCAGCCTGAGGTCACACTGACATGCAACACTGAGTCTTTGCTTCAAAACCTGGTCTCTGAAATGCTTTGTTAAAAATAAGCTGGAGTTTAGTTTATCAGAGCCCCTGGACTCACTGCCAACCACAGGCTATAAATACCAKCATGCTGTTTAATAGGGAGGTATTTATATTGCTTTCCCATCTTTCTGTCGATCTGCCTGGTCAATCCAAGTATCATTAGTTTGCAGGCAGAAATACAGCCCACGTAAGGACCTGCAGGGGGGCTGGGCCCTCTACGCCCTGAAGGTCCAGGCAGTCAGAGAGCCTGGGAGATGCGAAACGCCCCATCTGCGCTCAGAGACCTGGCATCCGGGTGGTTCTCTTGCATCCTTTGCATCTGCATGCACCGACACAGCTGGCAGACTAAATAAATAAATAACCAGGCAGTGACATTTGCTCTGTGCAAAAAAATCAACAATAAAACCTTGGCGGTCCCAGTCTGCAGGCTGTGTGCACCCTGGCTCCCAGGGCAAGGACTGGGGTGCCAGGCTGTCGAGAACGGTGATCTTGGCAGCGAGTGCCATGAGAGCAGGGGCAGAAAAGTCTTGCAGATGGTGGGGTGGAAGGAGCGCTACTCCTGGGAAGGATACTTCAGCAAAGGCCTTCCTGAAGGAACAGCTCCTGCCGTTCCCGTCGAAAGGGGGAGAACCTCCAGCAAACCCCTGACAAGTGTGAACTTCAGGAGCTTGTTGACTTCAGGATTAGGCCGGGTTTGGCAGCTAGATCACGCTCGAGGAGACTTGCTGTGGTGCAAAATGCCTCTAGACAGTGAGTCCTTTAAACAGAGACTTGCAGGCTGCTGGATATAGGCCTTAAGCTCTTAAAATCAACAGGAACCTTTCCCTCCTCTGCAATGGGCTGCAGATGAGGAGTCGATGGCATACAGCCTGGAAATCCTCAGGACGTCTGAGCTGGAGCAAGTGCATTTTTGCTGCATGCAACAAGCTGTGCACAGCTGGATAAGGAAAAGGGCAGCAGTATTTTGTTATTGCTGCTTTCACCATAGGATTAATAAGGAATATCGAGGTAGACAGAGCTAGGTACAGACAACTGTTACCCTCGATTCTGTGCTATTTTGGTTCAGGTGACGTAAATCGGGGTGGTCAGTAGCAAATGGATTTGGTGGCTGAGATTTTAGCAGTGACTAGTGATTGTCAGCGTGTTCTTAGCATCTGCCTATGAGAATTAGCCTGTTCGCTGCRAGAAGCCCAGGCCCCGTATGTTCAGTAAGGTAGCGTCACTGATTTAGCTCTGCCTAAATAACGAAGGAAGCTCAGAGAGAAGATGAGGGATCATTTTCAGGGTCAAGAAGTGGAAGTGAGCTGCTAAAGCTGGCTTTCCTGAAAGACAAGATTGAGACTGTCTATGGAAATGAAAGGGAGCGGATGTGGGAGATGCCTCCCCAAGTAGCACTGCAACCTGACTCACACACCGGTCACATTCGGATCCATCCTCATTGATCCTCTCCTAAATCACCTGGGCTGGGATCTGTCAGACTGGGATTTTCAATCCCCACAGCTCAGAGTCTAGTTGAAAACAGTTGAGATGCTAGAAATGTATTTAATTGGAAGAAATGGAGATGTCTTGTAATCCCCCTGAGTCCTGGAGCTGGGGCTCGAAGGCAAATACCAGCTACTGTGAAATCTGTCATTGCAAGACTGCTGCAATCTCTGTCACCTTCTCTCATGGCCAGGTGGGAGATCAGCGCTGCCCTGGGGATAACTGGGCTCCTGCACTGAGATATTTTGGGGGAGAGGAGGAAGCAGCCTCCCTTGAACTACATTCCTGGGGATTTTGTGATGTGAACAGGTGTCCTTAGGGAAGAGTTTAAAGCTCARACCCAGCAGTTGTGGCTCGAACATGCACAGTACCAAACCTCTGGCTTTGTTGATTCCAGCAAGAGTTTTGCCAGAATAAGATCAGCAAGATCTAGTCTCTGGTGTCCCAAAGGGCCTGCGTTTGGGATCTCGGCTAGCACGCAATCTGGCAGGGCAGCTRCAAGTAAGCATATTGGTGCACCTTCTCTGATGCCCCATTCTGCCCAGGGGCTCCCAGCTCGCAGGTGGGGTAAGAGTCTGCAAAAATATGTGGCTCCTGGGGATGTCCTCTCCTCCAGAATCATATGGCCAAAATCCTAAAGGCTTCCTCTGCAAGCTCATGGTTGCCATTGGTTTCTGCTCCGACAGGATACATCCTTGGGCAGTATGAAACTGTGATGTGATTTCCATTGCATTTCCATCACAGGCAAAGGCAAATTGGTGAAGGGGACCCAAAATATTTGACAACTTCTCATTGGACACCAAGGAAGCCATCATCTCCCTGCCAAATGCCTTGACTTGCCCAGGGGCCAGGAGTGTGTCCAGAGGGAAGACGTTGCAGGGACAGAGCAGGCACAGCTTCATGCACTGCCGTTGTCCCCAGGAGCTGCAGAGTGCGAGTCTGATCGTTGGTTAAACAGCTCTGTGTGACTGGTGTTTTTTGCTGAAGGCAGTGAGGGATGACGGAGTGAGCTGACGTGTGAGGTCCCTACCCTTTGGGATGCCTTAAGGGGGAGCTGTGTGACCAGAYAGGGATTTTGCAGGGGATCAGGGGCTGCCATAGGGCTGCTCTGTGACCCTAGGCCCTGCGCCTCACTTTCCTCTTCTGTCAATAAGGAGGAGCAGTCTGGCTTCGCTGGTGGGTGGCAGGACTGTGACGGAGCAGCTGAAAGCACTTGGGCATCCTCAGATGTGAGGAAAAGTGTCAATGCAAAATAATGACCAYGATAAGATTTGCTGGTACCTCTGTTAGGATGGTGGTTGTCTGACCACTGGGGCTGCTGCCCGGCATTTCATCTCTTTCCTCTCTTCATCTCTCTTTGGGGCTTGACTGGGGGCAGTGCCCACGCAGAGGTGGGAGTGGGCACCAAGAGGAGAGGTGGTTCATGGTCATCTGCTTAGGAGCAGGCGGGTTGTGGCTCTCAGCAGCCCCCAAGCGCTGAACAAGCAGGCCTTGCTGTTGATACCGCTTGCTCTCCTGCGTCCTTGGTAGCGGGAGAGTTATGGAGTGGTAGGTGCAGGCTGCAGCGTTGCGGGTCCCAGCGATGCTGGGAGGGGGCAGGCTGCAGCATTGCGGGTCCCAGCAGCACTGCTGGAAATGCCACAGCAGCGGCAGCCCCCTCGGCCTCAGGTGCGCTGCRGACACCTCCGAGCCTTCTCTGCAGGGAAATAAATCCTTGCCAGGCGCTCAGCCGCCTCCTCCTCCAGCAAGGGGGAGCTGGAAGTCCCCCGCGCCCGCACAGACACGCGCGCACACACACGCACAGGCAGCGCCGAGGCACCAGCTCTCCTCCCAAGTGTGTCACCAGCTCTGCCTTCGGAGGAGGCTGCCTGCCCTGCAGCCCGCAGCCCTCCGGGTGCCCATCGTCCCGATGGCACCACGCCGGCGCAGCCCGCAGCAGCCCCGTGGGAAGGGGGCCGTGCTGGCCCTGGCGCCGGGGTGGGCAGCCAGGATGCTCTGGGTGCAAAGTGGGGCGTGAAGTGGGGCTGAGAAGTGCTTTGCATTTTCCCACCACTGCCAGTTGCTCAAAATAAAAAGAAAGAAAAAGAAAAGAAAAAGAAAGAAAAAAAAAGAAAAACCCACTTTTCCTTTCCCTGGTCCAAATACCAGAGCAGTGGCTGCTGTGACCCTGCACCAGGCCTTGCAAGAAGGTGATGGCTCATCCATGCCCAGGGTTTCAGAAGCAGAGCATAACCCATGGGTTAACTCTCTCCTCCCCCACCCCCYGACTCTTCGCAGCACCCCGCAGGAAGGTACAGACCTGGGGCCACCTCCTGGCCTCGTCCCCACCTGGAAAACCCACCAGGACCAAGGTGTTTAAACACGTCCAGGTGCTTAGGGGTTTCGGTGTGCCCCTGCCTGTGCCCTGTGCCCCAGCTGGGGCAGGAGACCGGCCCGCCGTGCCGCAGGCTCCCTGCCASGCCAGGCTGCCGGGGACCAGTTATCCCAGTCCCGACCAGCAGAGGGGAATAGTGGTCCACATGAGCCGCCCTCAGCTCCTGCACCAGTGCCCTCTGCAAGCAGCGGGAGCCGGAGAGCTCCGGGTCACTGCCGCAGGGGCCCGGTGGGCCCGCGGCCACCCTGTCCTGCTGGYCCTGGCCACCCCCACCCCGGGCTCGCCTTGCTCCCTTGCCCCTGGCCCAGCAGGAGGGTGCTCTGCGGGTGAGCCTCCCGGGGGGCTTCGCAGTCCCCTGCCTGCCGCGGGCACCTTGCCGCCCCCCTTTGCTCCTCCGCTCAGGCCGGCAAGCAGCTGCAGCGGCTCCGGGCGAGCAGCCTCAGCCAGCAGCCAGCCCGCGGCTGCGCAGCCTGCACACACGCAACACCAGTGAGCCCCAACCTACAGCAGCTTGGTGTGCAGCCCCACGGGGACTTGGATTTTTTTTTTTTCAGGGTCCAGTCTTGCTTGCAGCCAAGGCCAGGCTTGGAGCTGCCTCCCAGGAAGGGCTCTGCACGAGACAACCCTCTCCAAGGGCTCCGTGTCCGAGCTGCAGCTGAAGTTGGGAGGTTATTGATCCCGCTCAGGCTCCGTCCCTGATTCAGCGAAAGCCGGAGCTGTGGCAGCCCTGATTCAGCACCGGTTAATCCCGATGTTATCTTGCAGCGCCTGCCCCAGCGCAGTAAATCCCGCTGGAATAATCCCGCTGCAATCACTGGCACTCAGGGCGCAAAAAGCGCATGGGGCCGGCCCGGGAGCCCGCGGGAACGGCAGCCGCTGTTCGGCAGGGCGCAGCACTTGCGGAGCAGCTTTGGCCTTATCGGCCGGGAGTTTTACTGCCGCGGTTATACAGCCGTGAGTGGTGCCAGCACGCTGGCACTCCTATGCAAGGGAGCAGTGAGCAGCCCCCCCTCCCCGGGCGCRAGCTGGAGGACACGTCTCCACCCTGCTCTTGGACCAAGGCGCTCTTCGCCCTGCCCCTTCCTCCCGCCGCCCCACCGGGGCTCGCTGGGGGCCCAGCTCTGCGGCGGAGCCCGCTGCAAGGGCAGAGCTTGTCCGGAGCCCTGGGGCACCTCCCGCGGCTTCTCCCCTTCGCGCCCAGGCAGCCCGGGGGAGGGGGGGCTGCACGTGGCTGGACCCCTGGGGATGGTGCCACCCTGGGCTGCGCTTCCCACCCAGCCAACCCGGCGGGGCGGGGGGCAGGGGGGTTCCCTGGCGAGCCGGGTTGCGGTGGAAGCGGATCCGCAGCGCCCGGGGTCAGCGAGGCTTCAAGGAAAACTCCGGAGGTTGCTTCTTACATTCCGAGGAAGGAAATAAATATTTACGGTGCTAAAAGCTGCCTCCCGCAGCGCCGCCCGCGCCTAACGGCTGCAGGAGCCCGAAGCTTGGCGCGGCGCGCTCGGCGGGCTCTGCCGAGCCAGGGCCTGTCTCGGCTCGCTGCTGCCGTAGCCGCGTTCCCGGACAGCTGGCTGAAATCGTGAGATCATTTACTCTCCCAGACTGTATTCAACGGAAAATGCCTTGATTTAGAAGCTAGTTTGTCCAACAGATAATTCAGCCCGCCCCAGACAGATAAGCACTATTTACATCTGTTTAGCAATATGTAATTAGCTGCGACGATTAGATGCTTTATCGCAGCGTAATTTTTTAAAACTCCGGGTCTGCGCTGTGTCTGAGCGGAGCGGAAGGGGAGGGGGTGCTGCGGGGCCGGGGGTATTCCCTCCGGGGACGTTCGAAACCCGCCTGGAGGTGACCCCATCTAACACGCTCAGGGTGACCCTGCTTGAGCAGGGGGGTTGCACTAGATGATCTCCAGAGGTCCCTTCCTCCCTTCCCCTTCCACAGGTTCTGTGATTCTGTCTCCCTGCCCTGCCCTGCTGCCTGGGTCGTTGAAGGGAGACCATAACCCGTGGAGGTGTCCAACCTCCTCCGTGACCGGGCCAGATTTCGGGTACTAGGGGTRGAGCGTGGAGGTGGCAGATGCCCTCTCGCTTGCACCCTCTTCGTTGGGCACTGGACTAACGACCCTCTCTCTGCTCTTCTCCTGGGAAAAGTAGCATTTCCCAACTGCCACTGCCCCCAGATCTCTCCTAGAGGCCAAAYGGGTCTGCTCTGGCCATTTCTCTCRTCCTCAGGCACCGAATGGAGCACCCAGAGTGGAGGAAACCCCATCCAGAAATGCACGTGACCGCATTCCTCACCACCTGGACGCGTGGGTATCTGCAGAGAAGCAGTTAAAGTGCTATCRGTGCTGGACCTGGAGCCTCCCAAACCCTTCCCATCACAGAAAAGGCTCTCAGATAAAGTGTCTTTACTTCAGCCCCCCGAGGAAGAAGCGATGGAGCGTGTCCGCGTGCCAGCAGGCAGCAGGCTGGGTATTACCAGCAGTTGTGTTGCCAGTAGAGCGACGACTGATGGTGTGAGGATGGTGCGTTCATCTTCAGGTGGTTTTCCTAGACACATGAATGTCCCCTGTGTCTGCACTAGGGCCTCCAGGCTCTATTTACATGCTATTTCTGCTTACTACAGATGCAACCTTCCTGTTTACAGATCAACAAGCCTTCTGGTTTTAACCTCTTAATTAGTTTTCCTTTCCTATTTAAGAAATATGTCAACAGTCAGAAGGGACAGGAAAGCGGCTCAACACGTAGTGCTGCAGTGCTACGCTGGATTGATTTTTCAAGGGTAGGAGCTTTTTTAGTGCTTTTCTCATCTCTTTAGCAGGACTCTGGTGCACTACCTAACTTATACATTATATCGTTCTTTTTATAAATACATTTTGCTAATAATGAAGTTTTTATTGTAGATGTTCACATTTTATTCTTTTTTTTTGAGGGGGTGGAGAATGTATTTCCCCCAATTTTACATATCCAGACATTCTGTAACTCCGGTAAACCAGACTTTTGACTGAATTCAGAGCTAGACTCCTTGGAGATCTGTGCTAGAGAAAGCRTATAAAAAGCCTCCAGTGGAACAGTTTTCTACTGGAAATGAGATTTTGCTGAACCCAAATTTCCCACGAGAATCTGTTGATTTCAACATTTTGGTTGGGGAAACAAGCTGAAAACAAGCATGTTGGTAAGGATGAAGCATTCTTATGGGGCATTTCAAAGCAAAAAAAGTAAAGCTTCTGGTTTTGAAACGACTTTCCATCTGAAATGACCTTGAGTAGCAAGAAATGTGTAAAAACAAAAACTGTTGATGTTGAAAAGTTTGCATGGTATCAAGGCAAAAGACTTCAATTGCCTTAAATTACCCCCAGGAATTATGGTTTTATGGGGCACGTCTATGGGGCAGCTCAGAAGACAGTAATGCTGGAAACCACCGGCCCGTCCCCCGGGAACGTGGTTCCCGCGCGCTGAGCCCGTATCCGGGCTTTCCATGGTCGATGGCCCGTCTGGAGGTGCCGGCCCCGGGGGCAGCAGCCCACGCCACTGGCTCCGGCGGGGTGGCTGAGCTGGCGGGCACGTGCTGCGCAGGACCCCGGGGAAATCCCAGCCTCGGCGACCTGCGGCTCCCGGCAAGATCCACCGCCGCCCCCGGCTCCCGCCGTCCCGCCGTCCCCGGGGCGCGAGTGCTTGCAGAGCCCGCGGCTCGGGCGCGCCGGCGCGTCCTCCCTCCCCGCACACCGCGCAGCCGGATCCTGCACGCTTCGAGCAGCGTTGGCCCCGACGCGGCCGGCGTCCTGCTCCGCTCGCGCCTCGGCTGAGGGCTGAGGGCGGGCGGTGGATGCTCTGCGGGGCTGGTTTCGCAGGCGAGGGGGTGGGGGGGGAAGGCGTGAGCAGCCTGCCAGCCCTCTGAGCCTGGCAGCCTGCAGCAGGCTGAGGGCAGCTATTTCAGGCTGGATAAACAGGATGCTTCGGGCGCACAGCGAGCTCCTCGGCCGGCCGCCGCCTCCTCCCCTCCCTCCCGTCTCGGGGTAAACAGGCCAGCCCAGAAAAGGACTCGCAGCGCAACCTCAGGGCCGTTCCCCCCCGGGGCTGGGTTGTAACAACCTGGCTGCGGTTGAGCAGAGCTCGGCCCACCCCAGCCCRGGGGCTCTGCGGTCTGAAAACCGCCGGGAACCACCGCGATCCCAAGGCCTCTTCCACCTCGGGAGCAAGGCAGCAGCTCCCTCAAGACGCCCTGCAGCAGGACAGAGCCCGAACTTTCCGACCACACTGCCTCCTCCTCCTCTGCCTCCTCCTCTTCCTCCCTTGGTCACACCCCTGGCTGCTCTCTGTGCCCAGGGGTACGAGGACAGCCGAGCCCAGGGCCCTTCCTCCGGCTCCATCCTGCCCAGCGAGCGAGCAGAGGATCCTGCTACGACTGTTTCCGCCTGTTGCTCTCAGGAGGGAGCTGAAAGGAGCTGCAGCAACAGCAGAGGAAGGAGGAGCTTTTCCACCGCTTCCTCCAGCTYACAGGCCCTGGCTGCTTCGCTCTCAACCCTGGTCACCAGAGCCCTGTTGAGAAGCCCGAGGTCAAGGAGGGCCTGGGAACTGACCCCGTCTGCGAAGCAGCGTTGCCCCATGAGTCTGGCCGGGCTGTTTGCATGTGCAAGGGAGGATTTTGCTGGATTGACCAGTGGCGTGTTGTTAGTGGTTCCCGCGGTGCCAGCGTGAGCGTGCCCTGAGCGTCCCCTTCCCCTCCAGATCCCGGGCGATGCTGATCAATCCRGGAGACGCTGGCATGCTCCCAGCTTTACCGACCCCCAGGGAAGAGGGAAACTGAGGTCAAGCAGCTCCAATTCCAGCATCCGGGGCCAGAGAGCRTTTGGACGCAGCTTGTGTTTTCCCACCTCAAACTTGTGTGTGAGCAAAGCTGCCCAGAGGCCCCAGGCGGGAGAGGCGCCCCTCTCCCGGCCCCCGCCTGGGTGCTCCCGCGGCCTCCCTGCCGTGCGAGGCACACCTTGGCACCGAGGAGCGCCGGGCTGAGGTTTACAAGGACGCGGGGGCGAGAGCGCGCAGGTAGGCAGGGAGGAGCCCGTGTTGCAATCGCCCCGTGCAGCAACGGCAGAAGCGGGAGCTGGTGCCAAGGGAGAGCTGCGAGCGGGGCACGGCAGCGCCGCGGGGGCCGGGCCGCCCCCAGCACC
>NW_028186768.1:3132205-3187590 GCF_003343005.1 Rhea americana
CGCCCCGCTCCGCGCCCCGGCACGGTCACCGCTCGCCTCGCCATGGGAGATGTGGTCTCCGCTCACCTGGACGAGGGCCGCCGCCAGCACATCGCAGGTGAGCGCCCCGGCGGGCGAGCTGCACTCCGCGGCGTGCGGAGGCTTCCTCCTGCAGCCGTCGGGAGTGTTGGGGGGGGGCAGCGCTTTGCACCCTGCCCATCCCCTCTAGCAAACTGTGGGGGCGAGGTGGGYACGGGGCCTTTGCGACTCCCCCTCCCCCGTCCCGGTTGGGCACTGGGGAGCCCCCTCTCTGCCTGCTTTCCCCTCTGCCAGCAGCGATCGTGCTTGCAGCAGCCTTAAAACTTTTCTTGCCAATGTACCACGTTGCAGTTCCCCTGTGTTTTGCCTCCTCCCCGTCCCTTTGCTGGAAGCCGCCCGTCTGCGCAAGGCGCAGGGGGGACACCCAAGGTGTCTGTCTGTCTGTCTGCCTCCCAAGTGAAAGGCTCGGT
This sequence comes from Rhea americana, assembly GCF_003343005.1. Taxonomy (NCBI): domain Eukaryota; kingdom Metazoa; phylum Chordata; class Aves; order Rheiformes; family Rheidae; genus Rhea; species Rhea americana. The sequence goes on from NW_028186768.1 coordinate 3,132,694, forward strand.
TGTGCGGGGCTGTTTGTGTTGGCTGCAGGGAGGAAGAGCGTGTTAATGCGCTGAGCTTCTCCCGGGCTGCGCGTAGGGAAGGGGAGGGAGATGCTGGCAAGCTGGGTCCTGTACGCCAGCAGGGAAACCACAAACAACCCGGCCTCAGAGGGGGTTGCTGCTGCTGGGCCTGGAGCTGAGCTTTTCTCCTGGAGAAGCCCCCAAAGGCTCGGGGTGAAGGACCGTCTGGCCGCGCTCCTGGCGTGCCCCGGGTCTGCCCCGGCACAGGCAGGACGCAGCAGTCCCRCGGCYGCCGCCGCCGGGGGGAGAGCGGGATGCTGCGAGGGAGGGTGACAATGTGCTCTTTGAAAGCCCTGCCTGTCCCCTGGCCGCCCCGGGCCGCAGCGTCTGCCCTGAAGTGCCTCCGGCCTCGAGAGCAGGATGTCTGATTAGTGCTGCCCATGATTTGCTGAACGTGGGATTATGGCTTCTGGACAGTGCTGGGTTTGTGCAGGGCAGCCGCGGAGGGGCCAGGAGGGCGGCTGGTCGGAGCCCGCAGTCACCCACCTGGCCCTGGCGAGCGGGGTCGGGGCGCTGCGCCTCAGGCTCTGTTCCTGCCTTCCCTCCTCGGACTGGGTTTGGTCATTTGTGAGGTGTTTGCCAGGACTGCCAAGTGGCAGGATCGGACCTCCAAGCCCTTTCTTTCTCAGGCCTCAGTTGCAGCTTCCCAGGCCAGTTGAGTTTGCAGAAACCCCCCTACTTTGCTTAGCTAAGCAAGTCTTCACCCCTGCTCCCCCGATAGCTCTACCTAGTCAGGTGGCACGGAGGAAGGTGGCTGAACATAGGACCTTGTGTGCGTTACAGTGAGCTCAGGTGCTTGGGAAGTTTCAGCRTTTTAGGGGCGGCTCTGCCATATCTTTTCTCCGTGTCCATCATAAATAACATGAATGGCTCTGAAGTCCTTGTTCTCAAGGACTTTCTAATTAGGGTTGGTGAACCATAAGAAGCACCGTGTGCCAAGGTGCAGCTCCAGGAATGGCATATTGCAGCTGCCACGATATTAAAGGATCCTGCTCCAACTCATGCTGTTGAGTTGCTGAGTACGGAGAACTTGCTGCTTAAGGTGGAGCGTCATCCTGCTGGCCAAGCTGAGCCTTCCTCCGGCCGGCTCGCAGGAATGCTTGTGTGGTATGCGGCTCAGTGGGACTCCAGCAGGTTTGCTAGCTTTCAAGGAGAGCTTTTAGTAAGCTGTTGGTTTTCATACTGCATAATTAAAGCTAGACTTGTCTAATCTCCCAGTCTGCAAGAGGACACGGCTAAGCCGACTTGTGTCTTCACTAAACACTGTGTTGAAATACTGCCTCTCTCCAGCACGTTCAGGTCCAAAGCACATCCCATATCTCCCTTTAACTCACTGATTCTCTGTTAGGAAACCACTTCACGTTCAAGCCTGTGGTCTTACTCCTGAACAGTCCTTGAAATATAACAAGTCGGAGATTCAGCTGGATTTTGCTATGCAGGAATCTGTCTCTCTCTGGGGCAGAAATGTAGGTTTTTGCAAGGCAAGACTGAACAATTTCACTTTGTTGAGGACCAGGGTATTCCACCATGAGTTTCACCCCATGCTCAGGGGGTCCGGGGAGCTGCAGATGATTTTTCAGAGGTCAGTGAAATAGGATTGTGGAGATTGTGCTTGTTCYGTGTTCTGTGCCAAGCTACAGCTCTGAAGTTTTGTGTGTGTGGGGAGGACCTGTACTGGGAAACCTCACTGGGCCCACCTTCTGGGAAGGGCTGAAGCCCACTGGTTTAAATAAACACCTCTCCACTTTGTGATCTGGCCTCCTCGTTGGGTAAAAGACCTGCAGAGGTGGGAGGGGCCGTAACCACGCAGGCAAGGCACAACTTGCAGCCAGGCATGCAAAGCAACTCGTCAGGAAAAACGCAGGGCTTTCCTTCTAGCCTGGCCTGTTCTTCGCTGCTGCTGCTCCTAGCAGCTCCCAAAGCAGCAGTTGGAGAGGGCACGGGGGCTCTGCGCGGCTCGGCCAGCTCCATGCGCTGCTGCCCCAATTAAGGAGATGTCGGCAACGCTTGCAGGCAGCAGCACCATGCCGTCGTGCGAGACAGTGTTGTCAGCCAGCTCCCAAGTGCTGGGCCTGGCTGGGTTTACGTGGAGCCCTTGAGGAGATGGCACCCCGAGAAAGCCGTGCGCACCCCGGCGGTGCCCGGGCTGAGGCTGCCGGCTCCTGCGGGAAGGTGGCTCTGGTATGGAGAGCAGCTAGGTTGCCCTGGGCTTGTGCTTTGCTCTTTGCACCTGCGACAAGGAGCCATGTCCTCAGGTGAGGGCCACCATCCAGTCCGCCTTCCAAAGGGGAGATTCCAAAGGGCTGGAGTTGCCACCTGTCCCCCCTGCTCTGGGACATGGGGAGGCCGGAAGAGTGTGGCCGGCTGCCAGGCCAATGTGACCTGTCCGTGCAGGAGAGACAGGAGCTCTCTTGACCCCAGATCCTTTGCTTGGGTCCTCGTGGCTGCAGCTGTGTTCACCCAGCTGGGTGGGGAGCGAGCGCAGGAGCAGCATCGCCGCTGGGGAGCTTGGTGACGGGCTGGGCCCTCTTCCTTCATCCCTGCTGGGCAGCAGAGAGCTGAGCAGGTCAGAGCCTGCAGGTGGGCTAAAAACGGGAGGGAGGAGACGACAGGTCTTAGCACACTGTGCAGCCCCCTCTGCATGGAAACCTCTGCAGTAAAAGCTGCGCTGAGCAGGTCCCACAGCCCGTCTCAGCCTGCGTGGAGGTGGCTGTGGTGAGGCTGGTGCCAGTTTCCCATGGAGGCCACTAGCTGAGTGAGTGCATGACTTGTGTGCTGGCAGCTCAGCGCCAGGGTCTTTTCTCCCTCTGCTTTGGGAGCATGGGCCTTACTGGCAGAGGYTCAGCCTCATCCAATCTGCCACACCAGCCACGTGCAGGGTGAGAGAGGCAGATCTGCACCCTGCACTCTTGCTGTCTGAGCAGGCGTGCAAACAGCATCCCTGATGCAGCACCGGCAAGTCTCGGCTGGGCTCCCAGCTGCCTTGATGCTCACAGGGCAACCAAAGGGCTYTGCCATTGCTGGGGTGGCATGATTTAAGCCAGGATGGTTTGGAGGGAGTGCTGCTGTTCTTGCTCCTCAAGGTCTTGGTGACCATGCGCAGACCTGGGGAGCTGCAGTGACAGGGGAGCTGGTAAGTGCTTCCTTCTACTGCCCTGCTTCAGCCTGCAGCACGGGAAGGTACTGTCGGACATCGTCTTGGCCTGAGTCACCAAAGCCTGTTCGCCAACACCCTTTGGCTGCCTTCCTGCTCTTCCTCTCCTCTGTGGGTTGGTAGTTGCTCCTGACTTGCCCCACTGGCTGGAGCAGGGACTGTCTCCACCTGCCTTGCACAAGGGTCCCTGGCTGAAGTGCGGGCTGGTGTGCGGCAGTCGTTGGCCAAGCGCGGGGGAGGCTGGCGTGGAGTATYCTGCCAAGGCTCCCATGCAAGAAGCGGTATAGCTGAGTGCTTTAGGTTTTTTATGCAGTTGCCTTCTCTGCCCAGGGCAATAAAGGCTGGGGTGGAGGATGTCATGGACGTGGAACCAGCAGGACTTGGTGTCCTGCAGACCAGTTGCTGTGCTTCATGGGCTGCGCTGGCTGTGCCCTGTCCAAATAACGAGTTGTGTGTGGCTGCATCCTAGCCAGCTCCTCAACCCAGTGCTCTGGTGGGCTGGGAGGAGCTGCAACGYCGCCTGGCTCCGTGCTGCTGGTGGCTGCCGTGGGCCGACATCACTGGGTGGGGGCCTGTGGCTGCCAGGGGCCAGCGCAAATGCTGCGGAGATGCTGGGTGCCTCTGTGCCCAGAAGAATGGGGAAGTGGGAGGCAGCACAGGGAGGGTCCCAGTGAGCTCCCACGTCATTCTGGCAACCCCTGAGTCGCCAGCCTGTTAATTGCTAAATGAACTGGCTGTTAATTCAGGGAGAGACGGGGTTGGGCTTCCTGCAGGCAGCAGCCCACACAGATGTGGTGAAGGTGATACTGTGCCTCCCCRTCCATGCTGAACTTGCAGCCTTTTTGCTCAAATAAGGCTTGTCCCAGTCTTCAGCCCTCCCTGGAGCAGGCAGGGTGGGATTTCATATGCCAGCTGGGGAGTAACAAGAGTAAAATATCAAGAGCTGAGTGCTGCCTGCACTAGTGATAGTGTCCGTGGCCTTGGAGGAACTGAGGATGTTGGTGTCCACAGGGGTAATTCTGGCGTGGACGGTCTCTCCCTGCCCACCGTGGCCAGGCTCAAGCCCACGAGGTCCCTGCTGGTGCTGAGTATCTCCGTTGCACAGCCAGGCTTGCGGAGGGGTGCGAGCCCCTGCGATGTGGCTGCAGCGGTGGGCTCAAGGCAGGCACCCAGGGAGTTCTGCTCTGTGCTGCTGGGACAGGCCGTGGGGTCTGGTCYGGAGCTGCCCAGGAAAGGCCAAAAGTCTGCTCGCTGCAGGATGCCTTGGGGAGGCTCGAGGAGGTTGCTGATAGCTGCCTGGCCACCGGGGCTGAGGGATCAACTAGCCGTGCCTCAGCCAGGGCTCGCTGTGGGAGCAGGAGGGGGCTCGCTGCGGCTTCCTTAAGCGTGACGCTCGTTTCCTAGAGTTGATCACAGATTATCTGCAGCCAGCATGGGAAGCTGTTGCTGGTGGTGAAAGGCCCCAGCCTTGGTTTTGAGGCAGTAGCTTGGGCTCAAAACCTAAACCAATCTCAGTATGGTGGATTGATGCAGCGAGCTGGTGTGAGCAAAGCCTCCTTGGCCAACATGACAAAGCTGTGACCTTCCACGGGCTCAGCCATCCTCATGTGGGGCACGGTGTGGGGCTTTGAGTTGGATGAAGCCCTGAGATGTCTTGGATCAGCCATGAAAAGTGCTRTATGTTTGAGGAGATCGAGAGGTTTCTCATAATGGAGCGTGGCTCTTCTTTCACGGTGGGAAGAAATGACTCCTGTGGCACGTTGGGACCTCCTGCCACAGGGCAACGKCTGGTTCTGGCAAGCTGGGGCTTATGCAGCAGCTGTCGTGTTTGGGCACGGGGCTTGCACAGATGCAGCGTGTTGGGGCAGGGGAAACCTGGCAGCTCYGTACTGGGGCTGCAGGGGCCTCTTGTGCCGTCAGCGTGGCGGGTCCCTTCCCACGTGGGCAGGAGACGGCAGCCCTCCTGGCCCTGCCTACGCGCCCGTGCCGAGCCCTGGGGAAAAACCTGCTCCTGGCTCGCACTGCCTTCCCTCCCTGGTGGGGCCGATACCTCGTCTCCTGCAGGGCGCCTGATGCTGCCCTGTCTCAGCCAGCGCTTAGCCAAAGCCCGTGCCAGAGGGGCACCGGTGCCAGGGCTGGAGCAGGAGCTGGTCCTGGCTCCCTGGCATCTGTTTTCAGGCCTCACTTGCTTGGAGCGAGCTGGGACAGCAGTGCTGCCTCCCTCCACTCCTCGCCTGGGTCTGCCTGATGTGGATGTCCAGCCCTGGGTCCAGTTCACCCATATCCGAGGGGGTCGGAGCCCCCAGGAGCAGTGCTGGGAGCCTGGGTGCTGGCAGGGGGGYAGATCCCTGCCACGGGGGTTAGGGAGGGCATCGTGCCCTGCCAGCCGGAGCAGGGATCTGCGCTGGATGCTGTTGCCCTTTCCCTTTAAAAAGGGGGAAAAGGTGGAGTTTTATTCCTTCCTCTCCTTCCAGTGCTGCAGAAGGCTCAGGAGGAGGAAGCCTGTTTGCAGAGAGTGGCTCTGCTCTGGCCTTGCCTCCCGCAGCGGCTCTGCTGACAGCGTGCGGTGCGGGGCAGTGCCACTGCTGCCAGGTGCATGCAAGGGCTGGGCTCGGCAGGGGACAGAGCTGCTCATGCTGTGTCACCAGCTTCGTCCATGCGACAAACTGTAGCAAAGAGCCTTCTGTCACCATGGGTTGGGCATCTTGGCCCCTGGTGTCAGCAGGGCGTGAGGGGTGCAGGCAATACCACCGAAGGCTGAGGTTACCTGGGGACATGCAGTGAGGCTTTCTGAAAATCGGGCTGTGGGACCAGACCTGGTGTCACTACGGATGCTTTGGCAGGCTCCTGGCTGCAGGGGTGAAGCAGGTGCTTATCCTCCTTCTGGGAGACCTGCTGCACATTTGACTTCCTGGGAGCTGGGATCTCCGTCCGGGAGCAGTGTACAGCTTTTTGGGTCATGCCTTGCTTCTCATCAACTTCCCATGGCAGCAGTTGCTTATGCTTATCAGGAGCTGGTGGTGAAACATAGGCTCATTATGGGATGCTGCAATAGGGCTGGAAATGGGCAGGGTGGCTCCAGATCCCSTTCCTTCATTGCCACCTTGGACCAGGCCCCTGTCATGCTCTGCTCAAGAGTCTGGTTACGGGATTTCTCTGTGGGATGCACCATCCCTGCAGACAAGGGCTGTCGGGGTGGAGTGCAAGGCTCCAGGGCCTGTCCCTGTGCTCCAGGGCCTGTCCCATGGATGTCTTGGTGATCGTCCCTGTGTGGCAAGTCTTCCCAAGCCGAGTGAGAGGCTGGAGCAAGTGGCTTGTTCTGCTCTGCCGCAGGCTTGGGCAGGCGAGCAGGAGCACATCGATCCCAGGGAGGRGGTGGTGGAGAGCTCACAGCAGGGTTGTGGAGAGATACCAGGGCTCAAAGCCAGCCACTGCAGTGATTTATGGGGCAGGAGAGAGGCAAACGTTTGGGAAATCCCTTCCCTGGGCTGTGCTTCCCTTGCTTGGTCTCCAGATTGGGGTGTCTGATGTTGCAGTGCTGGGGGATCCTGGTGTGCGGGGTGCTTTTCTATCACTGGACCAACCCAAGGGCCTGCGGAGGGCTCTCAGCTGAGTTTCAGGCTCAGCTCCTCCTCTCCCCAGCCCCTGGTGTTCCCGAGAGATGCAGGGATGCTCTCCTGCGTTTGTCCCAGGCTCAGCCTGGAGGGGACATGGAGGAGGACCTCCTTCCCCCTGCAGCAGGGGTGACTCCGCTGCAGCACAGCCGAGTTGAGCAGAGTCTCCCTGGGGCACCTGTCCTGGTGTTTGCTTAGCCAGGAGAAGCAGCCAGAGCCCCTTCTCCATCCCCAGCGTGTGTTGGACCACTGCTTAGGACAGGAGAGAGCTTTGTCTTCATGGAGGGAGACCTAGGAAAGGCTTCGACCTGCTGGCTGCTGCTTTGCCTCCTGGAGCGAGGAAGGAGCCAGTGATGCTCTGCACCAGCCCAGCTCACCGGCCGCGAGGGCAGGGCTGAGGCTGTGCGGGCTGGGAGGCGTGCTGCGCTCGCCCTCTTGGTCTTCACCATTGGGTGCCAGCCCGTGGCTCATGCCGGTTTATGAGAAGGATGTTGCACTTCTGGATTTGCTGGCTGAACCTCCTCAGCCTGGGAGGACATGTCCCAAATGAGCACCTTGTTGTGGGAGCACTGGCGCTTCTCCCTCCCTCACCGTGTGCCTTGGTTTTGTGCAGGAGGCTTGGGAAACGGGGCTGAGCTGCTCCCTGGGGTTCTGCTGTGGGCTGGTTGGCCCCAAGGTGCTGTGTGGATGTTGGCTGGGGCATCACCATCAAAGCTAGAAGTCTGAGGAGGGGAGCAGGCATGGGAGGGAAGCTCCTGCCCATTGCATGTGTACGGGCTTGGRTTGGGACGCTGGGCAGAGGGGGCTGGCTGTGCCCAGGGACTCCATGCCTGGCACTGGAGAGCGAAATCTGAGAGGGCTTTGTCTTCCCTGGGAATCAGATGAGCAGCAGGTAGGACAGGCAATAGGAAAATCTCCAGCACCAAGGTCTGTGACAGAGCTGAAAACAGGCTCAGAGTTGTTTTTGTTCAAATACCTCTTTTCTGATGTACATAAAAGTCTTTGTTTTGTCTCCTCCCCCAGTGCTGGATTGGGTTTCCTGCTGGCACAAGCCACTCAGCAGATGGAAAAGCATGCCAGGTTGAGATCTTCTCTCCAGGATTAAGTGCATGAGGGAGGAAGGGGGGGCAGCCTGCTCGTCCTGCCGTGGGGAGGGCAGAGGATGCAGGCACAGCCTGTGAGATCTGATTCTGCTCGGCTGGYAGAAGCAATTGCCATGATGTCTCAGAGGAAGGTCTTTAAACCTCCTCCTGGGCCTGTTGCTGTCCCTGACACCTGGAGTGTGAAAGACTGGGAGAGGGAGCGATGTTGCAGTTTGCTTTGGAGCTTGGGAGATATAGGGACCTACATGGAGTGATTAGCTGGGCTGCTCCCCAAAATATGTCTGGCAGATATTCTCCCAGCCTGGGGGCCTGAAGCGTCCTGTGACCCCTCTAATATTTGGCCCTGGAGAAGTGGCCAGTGATTTCCCAAATGCCAAGGCTCGGATACAGGTGACCAAAGGAAGCTACTAACAGCACGCAATGCTGTAGTGTGACGTTGCTTCAGTTGCAGCATTTACTCAGCCACATGGGCCACGCTTGATCTTAAGCAATGATCCCAAAGGTCCAGTGCTGGTAGTAGAGCAGGGCCTTTCTGGGGAGGAATCAAGCTGGTTCCCACTCTGCTGCAGGGGTAGCACCTCTGAGTAGAGGACAGACCACRAAGTGAGAGCACATTGTGCAGCTGAGCGCTGGCGGCCCTTCATCAGCCTGGCTTGTGGGTGCTACCTGGGTCTTTAGGACCCTGCATGGAACAAGGGATGTGCAGGGTTATTGTAGGTAACCTGCTGGCAGGCTGGCTGATCCTCTGTCTCCATCTGTGCTCTGCTGCTCTTCCAGTGCTTGGGCTGGGGTGGTATCTCCCATTAGGAGCTTGGAGTTGGCTGACCTGGGATTGGGCTGCCTTTGTAGCCTGGGGAAGGAACAGCTGTGCCATTCTCACTCTGAAATACCTTGGTGCTGCCATCAGCAGTCACATCTGGAAGAGCACAGCTCTGCTTTTGCTTGGCTTCATGCTGGGTGAACACTGGTGGGTTTTGAAAATCTGGCTGAGACACTTGCCCGCCATCAGGTAGGAGGTCTCTGAGCTGTTCCATGGAGGTGTTCTGAGTGCACTTATGGGTATGTGTAGACCATGGCTGTAGAGCACTGGCCCCAAAGGCAAGGCTGGTGAGATAGGACGGTGTGGTGGGATGCTTACTACCTCTTCTCATCAACTCATCATRCCAGCACCTCTTCTGGTTTTATATCCTGGGCCTCCAGGGAGTGGCTGTGCTCGGAGCAAGAAGGTCTTGCCCAGCTCAGGCAGAGTTGAGAGGGATGTTCCTAGGGAGGATGGGGGATATTTCCTCTTGCCCCTGTCATGCAGCTGGGCTTATCTGGTGCAGGAAAGCCCCTGGTTAAGGGCAGGTGCTTCACATGCCTTTGATGCAAGAGGACTCCATTTCTGAGGAATCTTGAATATGTTGCTCCAGCTCACCCATACCTGGGCTCAGTCCGGCCATGACCGGCTTTTTGGGAGAGATTCAAAGGCTCCAAAAGCTGTTTGTTATTCAAATGCACATTCCTTACACGCAGCTCCAGAGCAGCCGTGTTCCTGGGGAGCAGCAGGAGACAGGCATCCACACTGCGGAAAAACACAGGCAGTCACGTAGCAGGACTCTAATCCCTCTCTTGGCTGGGCTGGATGCCACCTCGAACTGGAGGAGTGGAGCTGGTCCCTGGGATTTGACTTCCTAGACGGCTGCTTGTCTGGAGGGTGCAGATAATCCAAGCGTCTGGAATCTGCCTTGCGCTGGCCTACTTGCAGCTTGCTGGGTTCCCACAGGTCGTGGCAGACGCTCCATGGACGTAGCGAGCTGCTTCCGACAGGGCAGGGGCTCCCAGGGCTGGGAGCGCTGCGGTGGCGAGGGGACCTGCTGCCATACTGGAAACAACAGGTGAAGGCTTTGCAAGCCCTCTCTGCCCCTCTGAAGCTCCCTGATGCTCATTGCCATGCCGGCACTGTGTCCAAAGCGTGGTTGAGAACACCATCGGGGGGTTTGCCTGCTGCTAGGCCACAGAGAAGCTGCTTAATTTGCTGTTTTATTTTTTTCCCCAGTGGATTTTGCGGTCTGCTTTAGATGCATCCCTCTGTGAATGTGTTGAGCAAAACTCGGCTTTAGCAGGTTTATTTGCTTTTGGCTGGGAGGGGATCGGTGTTATGAAACTTCCACGRCTGGGTGCGGCAGCTCTGGATTAGGTGCTCTGAGAGAGGGTAGGAGCAGCTCTGGGGGKTAGCACTGTGTCCCTGTGGGGGAATACCTCCTCCAGAGGGAAGGACGGACACCGGGGGTCTCTGTCCAGCTGGCTCTGTGGTGCCGCATCTCCAGCGGTGCTGGGGGAAAGCTGCGGTGCTCCAGCTAATGGGGTGCTGGTGCCCCTCTCGGGGAGGCAGCCCTTGGGTGCGGGGAAGCAGTGGGTGGCCTGTTGCCCAAACCGACCTCGCGGGCTCTGAGCCCCTTGGAGCCCGCCTGCAGCTGTCCGCCGTAAGCAGCATGCAGACCCCATTACGGCTCAGCACCCGTTGCCCCAGCCCGTGCAGCAGGTCTCGGAGCAAGCAGGCCCCTTTCTCCCCAAGACAGGCTCTGGCAGCCTTGTTGCACCCCGTTGCAGGGCTGGGCTGGGCTTTGGTGCCCCAGCAGAGATTTTTCCAGCCTGCCAACGCGCTGTCCGGCAGCAATGCCATCTGTGTCGAAGCTGGCTTGGCACAACAGGCTCCTCTGACTCATCCTGGGGCAGAGCCATGCGTGGCTAAGACACTGCAACAGAGGATCAACCAGTTCAGGCCTGGGCCCATCTGGTTTCTCCTCTGAGGCTCTGCTGTCTCATCTCTTCCTCCTCCTCAGCCCCCCTCCTTCTCACCCTTCCCGAGAGGAGCATTAGTCAGAGGGCAAACGGTTGCTTAGATCATCTCCAGCTCTGCCAGCTATGGAGCCGCGCAGCACCCGCTGGGGCTGTGACCTGGGCAGCGAGCATGGGTGGCCGCAGGAGACGTCCCTTTGCAGAGCGCAGCCCTCTCCTTCTGACCCGTGCCGTGGTTCTAAGCTGGATCTGACTCTTTTTTAAATTTTTTTTTAATTATTGTTATTATTTTTTTGGAAGATGTTAGTCTGCAGAAGTCTGCACAGTTGTAGCCCCGGAGCAGCCTGGACATCCCTGTCCTGCCCCTGGTTATCCGCAGCGAGCCCTGTCTGAGCTGCTTGAACTTGGGTGTAGCCCGTTGATAAGGGGGCACAGAGAGCCTGCGCAGGCGGCCGAGGCCGGCCTCCGCGCTCCGTKTGCTCCCAGCTGGCTCGAGATAAACTTAATCTAAATCGCGATAAAGCCCGAGCAGRAACGGGGCGAGGGCTGCCTGTAGGCTGGTTGGATGCACCGGTTTCATGAGTTTTATTCTTAAATGGGAACGTAAGAGAGGGGGAAACTCTCTTGGCCCTTACCCCACTCCACCGCCCCAGTTTGGCATGTCGGGGTTTCCTCGGTTTTGGGTTCATCCAGCCCTTACGAGAGGGGAAAACGCGTGCGCGCGCTGGGTCGGCCGCAGCCTTTTGCTTTAATCGGGCGCAAACCCTTTTTCGGGCTGTTTCGTGCCGCTCTCTCCGGTCGCCGCTGGGGAGGCAGCGCGGAGGCCGGCGCTCGCCTCCCTGCCTGCCGCGCGCGTCGCCCGGAAAACCCCGGCTCTTGCGGGGGGGGGGACGCTCATGCTGGGAGCTGAGTCAGGCCCACGTGAAGGAGTTTGTGTTTTCTGGATGGAAATTAACTGAGCAGAGATTCAAATTCCTGAAATCCTAAACTGCCGGCTGGAGCTTAACCCTTCGGGGGCCGCCGGCAGCGCGGGAGAGCTCCCGAGCTCGGCGACGCTGTCCATCGCGGAGCTGTCGGAGCAGGGCGGCGATGCGCCCCGGCCTGCTGCCGCGTCCCAGTTGCCCCAGTGCAGCCCTGGTGTGGAGGTGCCCTGGCTGGAGGGAGCTGGGGGCAGGAGATGGCACCGAGGGCCCGGGGTGTCCCCGGGGCGAGAGCCGAGGCTCCAATGGAGCATCGCCAGCGGCGAACGTGGCTATTCCCGTGCCGCCTCCGCCGGCTGTTGCTCATCAGCTGCACGCGTTTCCCGGGCCTCGGAGGATGCCCGTCGCCCACCCAGCTGGTGGCCCTTTCCCCGCTTGCGTGCCCTGCCCCTCCAGCCCAGGAGGCTGGCCGAGGTGGGCTCCTCGTCCTCCTGCCCAGCCGGGAAGCCCGGCGACGGCAGAGGGAGGTGGCTGGCGTGGGAAAGTCGGCGCCGGGCAGCGGGGCGCCACGGCCGAGCCGGGAGGCTCCGCTCGCCCTGGCCCCGTGTAAACAGGATGCGTGGGACCAGCCGAGAGCTCCGCTTGCCCCGCGGCGCTGGGCACGGCGGTGGCGCGGCTGGGGGAAGAGCGGGCCGGGCGCCGCGGGCCGTCCTTGAGCTGGGCACCCCGGCCGGGGAGGGCACCGCCAGCACCCCGCTGGCCGGGTGAGCGGGGCCCTGTTGTTTTTGCCCCGGTTTATCTCGCTGGAAATCGGCTTCCGTCCATTCTTCGCCTCTCCGAGGTGTAAACTGCAAGGGCTGGAGGCGGAGAAGTGCCAGCGCGGGAGGGTTGTGTCTCTCAATGCCATCCGCTCTGGGGCTGCCGGGAATCTGGGCGCCTTCTCACCCGCCCCGTCCCCTTCTCCAGCAGCCCTTCCCTGCTCGCTAGTCACTGACCGATTAACTCCTTCCCCGCGGCGGCGGCAGCGAGCGCGGCCGGGGGCTGGAGCGAGCCTCCCCAGCCGGCCGGGGCGCCCGGCTGCGCTTGCCCTCGTCCTCGCGGGCAGCCGCCGGGCACGGCAGCGCTGCGGTGGCCTTGGCACCTAGAGCGGCGCGGAAGAGCTCGGAGAGGGCTCGAGCCTTCGGCAGCGGCGGTCGCTAAGGAGGAGAGAGCGACCCGGCGCAGCCGCAGGAGGTGGCGGCCCTSCAGCCCGCCTCGGGGCACCGCTCTGCAGCCGGGAATCGCCCGGGGAGCACGCTGGAGCTGGGCGCCTGGCGGGGCCTGTGGCCCCCCGGCACCAGGCACGGCACTCTCGCCTGTCCCGCAGCGGCCAGRCCCTGCTCGGCAGCTGTGGTTTTCCTCTGGCCGCCGGTGACTCAGGCCTGGCCGGCGGGGAGAAATGAGCCAGGCGAGGTTTCGTCATGGCTGCGGGGGACACGGCTGAGCTGGGCCAAAGGGCTCTGATTCAGTGAGGTTTTTTTTCTTTTTTTGGCCAGGGGGAACAGATCTCAGGGAGGTTTTTACTCCAGTGGTTCATGCGCTGCGTTCCCCGTTGCTGCTCTCGGCTCTTCTCGTGATCCTACGTGCATCAGTCCAGGGGGCYTGGGGAAGGCTTGGGTTTCAAAGACACCTTCCCCTCTCCCTGGTGTAGTTAAACAAGGGCAGGCCGGGAATAGCTGTTCCCTGAGAAACGCATCTGGTGAAAGGGACTCTGGGATTAGTGCTTACAAAACGGGATGTGGTCTGAAGAGAAGTTTTGGCTGACTGCTCCCGTTGGGTTGTGTCACGCTGTGTGCTCCAAACTCCCCCGGGTTGTGAGAGAGTGGTTTGGCATCCACTCCGGGCTGGAACAGCTCAACTGCCGGGTACCACTAGCCGTGGGGGTGCTTCCGCCCCCGGAGGGGGATGCTCAGAGGCTCGGGGATATTTTGGGTGATGGGAGGCAGTGACCRATGCCCATGGTGAGGGACCCTACCTTGGTTTGCCCTTGCCTTGGGATGCAGCAAGGAGAGAGCAGGTCTTGGCGACAGGTTGTCTTCCAGGTGATGCCAATCCTGCAGCCAGGAGGAGGACCTGCAGAACCAGGGCTCTGATATCTCCCTGGTCAGCCAGGAGGTCCTGAGCAAGCGCCAGTTTGATGTTCCCTGCCCAGACACAGGGACATCTGGGTCACAGGGAAGGGAGAAGTGAGCTGGGATTCCTGCATCATCTTGTTTGGCTTCTAGCTGCTTCAGGGAAGGTGCCCCAGAGCGCTCCGAGGTGGCCACTGGCAGTGGCAGTGCTGGTTGCACCTTGTGGGGATGTGTCCATGGGGCAGCTCCAAATCCCTACGCTCACTTTGCCTGCCTCCCTACACAGCAATTTCCATGGAGCTCCTACAGGATTTTAGCAGCCTGTGTCCCCAGCCTGGAGCTTTGCTGCAGCCCACCTGCCTTGCAAGAGTGGAAGCCTGCTCGTCTTGGCCACCAGCAGCAGGGACTGGCTCTGTGGAGGCCAAGGAGTCCTCTGCGGGAGCTCTGCTCCCTTGCCATAGCTGTGCTTAAACAACWTTTTACCAGAGGAGCAGTAAACCTTACCATATTTCTCTGTTTCTCTTAAACATTAACCCTTTCCTGCCCACTTGAGCTCCTACTGAGTCAGGAAAGGGGAAAGGACATCTCCAAACTCAGTTTTGGGGTGTCTTTGGGGGGATATGATGGGGAGGAGATGCCCAGGTGATAAAAGAGTTAAAGATCATGGGGTGAAAATAAGCATCTATGCTGCAGGAGTCTCTCTGCTGCTGGCCGCACCTGGAGCTGGCTTCGCTTGCCGATCCCTGGGCCGAGCAGCAGGAGCCGTGAGGGTTTGGGCATAGGTGGGCCTTGGTGTGGCTTTCTGGGCTTTGGTGTCTCGTTCCCCTAACCTGTTTGGAAGGGTTATAATTTACAGCCTCAGCTCACCTTTTCATCRGGAGAGCGGCTCTGCCGAGGCTCCCAGGCGGAGCCCACCTTCCAGCCAGGCCGTTCGCAGGAGCACGCTCGGAGGAGGTTGAGCCAGGCAAGCTCTTCACTCTGCTTCTCAGCCAGGGCCGCGTCCTCCGGGAGTGCACGTGCACGGCTGGGAAGGGAGGCAGCATCACTGCAGCTGGAGGCCTTTCGTGGTGCACATTGTACAATGTAGCAGCGATGTGGATCCAGCTGCATCCAGTGTCCCCCTGACCTTGGTATGAGCCTGAGGCAGCGGGACTTGCGAGACGGGGAAGCGATGCTCTTCCCGGCACTGAGGCTGAGTGTGGGAGGGGGCCGTTTGTCCCATCCTCCCTCGAGCTGGCAGCCTCCCTGGGAGCATGGCTCTGCAGTGCAGAGCCAGGAAACCTTCCTGACGTGGCTGCCAAGTGGGGACAGCTCAGGGGAAGCAGCTGCTACTGCTGTCCTGGCCCATCTTGGCTGTATGTGAATATGGCCATTTGCAAATTCCCAGCCACCCAACCCCAAGACACAAGTGATAGGTCCTTCTCCAGGGAGTGAAGAAGTCCTGCCTCACCAAACCTGGAAAAATCACAGAATCAGRAAGGCTGGAAGGGACCACTGGAGATCATCTGGTCCAACCTCCCTGCTCAAGCAGGGTCACCTACAGCATGTTAGACAGGGTTGCATCCAGGCAGGCTTTGAATATCTCCAGAGAAGGAGACTCCACAACCTCTCTGGGCAACCTGTGCCAGTGCTCTGTCACTCTCCTAATAAAGAAATTCCTCTTCATATTCATGTGGAACTTCCTGTTGCCTCTTTTCCTGTTGCATGCAACTATTGAAAAGAGTCTGGCCTCATTCCCTTGACACTYTCCCTTCAGATACTTACAGACATTGATAAGATTCCCCCCTCACCCYCTCAGTCTTCTCTTCCCCAGGCTAAAGAGGCCCAGCTCTCGCAGCTGTTCCTCACAGGGCAGATGCTCCAGCTCTCTGATCATCTTTGCAGCCCTACTCTGGACTCTCTCCAGTAGCTCCACATCTCTCTCATACTGGGGAGCCCAGAACTAGACACAGTACTTGAGATGAGGCCTCACCAGGGCAGTAGAGGGGCAGGATCACCTCCCTCGACCAACAGTGACCTCGATCGCAACAGTGTTCCTGATGCACCCCAGGAGACCATTGGCCTTCTTGGCTACAACAGTACGTTGTTGGCTCATGCTGAACTTCTTGTCCACCAGCACTCCCAGGTCCTCCACAGAGCTGCTTTCCAGCAGGTCAGCCCCCAGCCTGTACTGGTGTATGGAGTTATTCCTCCCTAGGTGCAGGACCCTGCACTTGCCCTTGTGGAACCTCAGGAGGTTCCTCTCTGCCCAGCTCTCCAGCCTGTCCAGGTCTCTCTGAAGGGCAGCACAGCCCTCTGGTGTATCAGTCATGCCTCCCAGCTTGGTATCATCAGCAAACTTGCTGAGGAGGCACTCTGTCCCCTCATCCAAGTCATTGATGAAGAAGTTGAACAGGATAGGACTCAGTACTGAGCTCTGGGGGACACCACTAGCCACAGACCTCCAACTAGACTCTGCCACTGATGCCAACCCTCTGAGCTCTGCTGTTCAGCCAGTTCTCAATCCACCTCACTGTCCACACTTGCTGAGCTTGCCTAGGAGGATGTTATGGGAGACAGTGTTGAAAGCCTTGCTGAAGTCAAGGTACACAACATCCACTGCTCTTCTCATCTACCCAGCCAGTCACTCCATCATAGAAGGCTGTCAGATTGGTTAAGCATGATTTCCCCTTGGTGAATCCATGCTGACTACTCCTCATCACCTTCTTTTCCTCCGTATAGTTGGAGAAGAAGTGGAGCTGGGGGATCCCAACCTTGATTTTTCCTTGGCATGGCTGTGCTCATGCAGATTTGTCTTCTTTAACAATCCTGTTAATATCTGGCTGCTCTTCTGCTCTGGTAAGGCCTCAGGCAGGAGGAGGCTGCTGGCCTGCTGCCCTTTCCCAAGTGTCCATGTGGAAATGTCCTGGGATGCGTCATTATCCCAGGAGCCATCCTGGTTGCCGAGTACAGCCACCTGGTGTGGCATAGTAGTGACTGTGCAGGATCTGAGCACCCCGCTACCAAACCCGCTGACTCTGCCAGCCATGGCCTTGGCTATTTAAAGCGTCACTCTCATTTTCATGTGATTTCAAGGGTAATGAAGAAAATGGGCTCTGTCCATGTACTCCTGCTGGCAGGGCTTTCTGCAAGCTCAGTTGCTACCAGGATGGTCTTTKCTGGAGAAAGTGCTGCGATGTAAGAGCAAACCAAGAGCTCTGGGTCTCATTGCCACTGCAGTCCCAGACGAGCAAGTTTCCCGTATTGGGCACAACTGCAAGAACTGTGAGTCTCAAAGCAGTGGAGATCCAGCTGGTGCTGGTAGCCAGGATGGTGCCCTTGAGTCAGGACTTCCTGGGAGTGGGCTGCCACCGCTGGAGCCGATGCTGCTTCTTTACAGTAAGGCCTCTGGCTAGACCAGGAGCAGGGAGGGCTGGTGAGAACTACCTCCTGATGTGGTGCTGCTCTGGGCAGACCTTGAGCTATCTCAAGTAGGCAAGAACAGGAGTGCATAAGCCTTGGGCGGTGGTACCCACATAGCCAGTGTCCAGGCCCTTCAGAAAGGTTTATTCCCTTCCCAGGTAACCAGAAGCCCCTATCTGTTCTGCTGACACTGTTTGGAGCTTGGCCATGGTTTCTGGTAGTTGTGTTCTGCTGCTGTTGCGTAACTGGTACAAGGGATGGGCAGAAACTACCTCTCTCGGCTTGTTTTACCTCAAAGAGGCCTCTCGCCCAGCGGGCTTTGCAGTCCTCAGTTATGATCCAGCTTCTGCAGGACTCAGGGAAAAAAACAAACCTGCATTGCCTGCTTGTTCTTCRTTGCTCTTCTAGGGTGTCCCCAAGGGAGTAGTTTGTCAGCCGGAGAGAGCAAATTGTGCTCGTTATTCTCTCTTGTGAGCTGCTGACCTTGGCGTTCCTGTGAGTTTGTGGCAGTGCTGGCTCTGGGAGTGGCAGTGTCCTCCTGGCCCTGGTGGCCTTTCAGCACTGACTGGAGCATCGTTGGGGGTGCAGGACAGRTGCGGCGAGATAGGAACCAACCGGGTGCTTTAGGGACCCTCCCATTGCAAAGGCAGGGTGGACACAGGAAGGTACAGCCTGAACTTGTCCCTCCTTGCTTCCAAAAGCCAGTCCTGCCATCGGATCCAGCCTGCTCTTGGCATGTCTGTCCCACCCCTGCGAAACACAGAGCCCTTTCTCTCCCCTTCATGTGAAAGCTAGCTTGCTGTAGAGCCCATTTATTGCAGCCTGTGAAATGCCACGTGAATCTTAGTCATCAGGATGCTTCTGTAGCGAAGGAGGGGAGACCCAGAGGCAGAGGAGCAGATGAAGTCTCTGATTAAAGTGCTGTTGGGAGGCTCAGCAGGAATCTCAACCCTGGCAGAAACAGGGGTGTTGGTGGGTGCTGTTTGACACCCAGCTCCAACTACAAACTACTTATTGCTGACAACTTACTTCAGTCCTGCCTCGCTATCAAGGAACAGGAGCAGCTTGCTGGAGCCTGCTTCAGCCAGACAACCCAGGGCTGCAACAGGAGAGGTGCTTCTGCATTGGGCCAGTTGCAAAACACAGAGCACCAGGCCATAGGTGGTGACTTGCAGAGCTGGGTAATGTTTGGTGCAAGTGGGGACCAGTCTGAGGCGCTTGGAGCTATGGAGGGAGCCTGTGGTGCTCAGGGATTTCTACGTGAAGGAGGGATGTGTGGCCAGTACGTTAGGAAGCAGGTCCGGACTTTTCTGCGGGTCTGGAGCTCTGAGCTGCTCCTGGTAAGCACCATGCATGTGTATGCTTCAGCCTTGGGTCCTAGAGCGAAGACTGCGTTTGGGACCTGTGGGAAAGTGGAGTCTAAAGGAGACGAGGGACCTGTCGCCACCCCGTGAAGGAAAGTCCCTCTGCTGTTGTATGCACCCGACTTGCTGAAACTCTTTTCCGTGGGTGTCTGCACCCACACCCGGATAGGGGTGTTTGCTGCTTGGAGGGGTGGAAGCAAGCTGAGCTGCATGCCTCCATGGCCTAGTCACAGCTGGGATGTGTGTTCCTCACYGGGAGTCAAGAAGGGGGGACAGGACAAGACTCAGCACCTGAGAATGAGTGGGAAACACAGAGGCCAAACCTCTGCCCTCTCGTCTCGCCATTGTCCGCTCTCAGGGGACGAGGATCTGGTTTACACTGCTATAGGATGCTGATTGACGCTGGGGCTCCTCTCTGCTGGCTTGAGGCCTGGGGGAAAGCACGCTGTGAGCTTTCTGGAGCTGAGACGCCTGTGTGGGCTCCAGTATAAGCTTCCTGGACTGCCACGCACCCTCTGGCTTTCCAAAAATTCTTTCAGCTCTTGGCCAGATGCACAGCCAAAGCTGCCAGACAGAGGGAAGATAGCTTGTGGGTGGCCTTGGTTGCCCAAGCAAGGAAAGGGCAGCTGTCTGACCCATCTGGCAATCCCCAGCGCTGCAAGGTGATGACTTGGGGGTTTATGTTCAGCCTCTTAAAGGCAGGAGAGAGGATGAGATGGCTCCTTCCAAGTATTTGGGAGCACCTTACATGTGTCTTGCCTCTGCACAAAGTTCAGTTGTTGTCTCTGACTTCTGCAGCCATTGGAAGGCTGCTGGGAGSGGACCAGGGAGGTGCCTGCTGTGGGGTGCTGGCCCAGAAGGGGTCTCTTAGCCAAGTCCTGATGCGTTGAGCCCCACACAAGGGGGGTGCAGCCATTGGGCTGTGTGCACATGTGTCTGAGAGGCAAAGTCCAGCTGTCCGGACCAACCCATAGGAAAGGCTTTCAGAGCATTTGCTGCGATGTAAAGCATGGATTTCTCAACTTCTTTTCTTGATCAAACCCCGACTATTGCATTGTTAGTTGTCTAAGTCTAGTTTCTCCTTATGTCACCTCTTTGTGCCAGTGCTGAACCAGCAGTAGCTTTGGCCCACCTCCTCCAGACCTCTCGAGTGTGTGCCCATGCACTTCTCCTTGCTTCTTGTTTGAGTGTAGTTATGGAGAAACCCAAGCAAATGCTGCACGGGGCTGACATTGCATAGTAGCTTGAGCTGTGCATCCTGTCTTGCCTCACAGCTTGGAATCAACCGGTCTAAATGGCAGGAGGCAAGTGCATGAGCGCTGAAGTGCTTCTGGCTCCTCATGTCTGTGGGGAGCTGGACGCTGAGTGAAAACCCAGCTGCCTGCCTGAAGCTGTGCTCGCTGGAAGAGGTGCCTCTTCCTGGCAGCCCTGGAAGTGTGTGCACAAAGATACTTCCCAAGAAAAAACCCTGAGAATATCTACAGAGGCCGGAAACCAGGCTCAGCTGGTGGCCGTGGCAAAGGGCAGCGTCTGCGCTGGAGCTGTGAGCAGGTGGCTCATGGATCTCCGGGGAATAAGTCGGGGTGGGGGGGAGGAGGAATTGTCATGTGTCCTGGGATTGTCRCGCCGTGGATGGGGCTTGCTGGCGATGTTACAGACCGTGAGTGTCTTTAAGTCGCACTCATTAAAGTCTTTCTCCTCATAAGCAAAAACAGGGGATGGGGGTGAAAGGAGGGAAGGGGAAGGTTTGATTCTTTGSTTGCAATCCAAGAGACGTTATTCATGAGCGAAGGATCGTGATTCACACCCCTTCCTTMACAGACGTTTTGGAATGAAAGCAAAGGCTCCATAGCATCGTTTACTCCAGGAGCTGGGGTTTTAGGGACCTGAAGCTTGCAAGGTAGGCGATGACAGCACSGGACAGGGTTTGCTGACAGCGTGGAGCATAGGTGAAGGGTGCTGCCAGCCCTGTGCTAGCAGGGCTGCGAAAGGGGATTCAAGTGGAGCTCCTGGCATGGATCTGCGGGCCTTGRCAGCTTCCTTCTGCCCACCAGGCATACATATCCAGAAGGGTAACGTGGCTTTCTGGGCTGCTAAACTGCTGGAGCTGGGGAAGATTTAGTTGTTTTGGATATTTGACTGCAAATCTTTTGTTTCAGTATCTGCAAGTAATTGACTTCTGCTTTTCCATTTGCTTAAGAACTCCTAATTGGCCCCCTCATTAATCAGTGAAGAATGAGTGACTAAGCTGTCTTGACTGCTGGGGAACTAGAGCTCTTTTTTCCCATGAACTGAAAGGAAATTAAACTTCAAAATGCCCTCCTAAATCTTAACTGTCAACATTGCTGCCCAAAGCTCCAGCCAAAATAATAGATTTTTGCAGACTGCAAGCTGCAATAGAAGTACCTAGTGGACACAAGCAAATGGAGTAACAACAGGCTATCTTTTTCCGCTAGAAAATGCCAAAATAAGGGTGAGGAATTTCTCTGCTCGTTGGAGCAGGCTTCTCATTCTTTGGCATGCAAAATGCATTTCTTAAACCTTGRCGATTCTCCGGCCCCGGCACCACCTCCTCCGTGCCCTTGCTGCCATCCCCTCCGTGCCGGCGCTCCCTGACGCCGGGTCCCTTGCGCTCCTTGCTGGCTCCCGCCGCAAGCGCCGCGCCRGGGCCCCGCTTGCACGCGCGCGTGCGTGCGTGTGTTTTGTCTGGTTTGGCGCGCCCGGCACCGCGCTGGCTGCCGCGGTGAGGATGCTGAGGCAGCATTCCCGCCGCTCCTATCRCCCCATCTCTGGGAAACAGTCGGGGTTGGAATAGTCGCAGGCAACTTGAATTCCTTCCCCTTCACACTCTCGGGGGCAAAGTTGAGCGAGAAATTCAAAATAAAGGTCCAGYGTGCCAAAGAAAGCCTCTGGAAACCTTGCTGCCGGCAATCTCTCCRCGAGCCTTTAAAGCCCGCAGAGGCTTTGCGAGGGGTTTTTCCCCCCGCGGGACACCCGGGCGGCCCCGGCGTGTGGCAGGGCGCCCGTCCTGCGCGGGGMACTTCAATCGCCGGGTGCGGGGGAYGCTGCCTGGCTGTAGCTTGGGTCCCAGGGTGGCCTCTGGGCTCCTGCAATTTTCTGGTGGGAAACTGTRGAGAAGGAGGGATTTTTGCTTGATGTTTTTCTCTGTGTGTGTGYGTGGAKATATTCTTTCTTTCTTTTTTTCTTTMWACTTTTTTAGTTGACACGAGAGCTTGGATGGGGGTTGCAGTGATTTATCCTGCAACTGTTTGGGGGCAGAACAGCTYGTTTCTGGTGCTGGTCAGCTCTATTCTCAGCTTTAAATCCAGGCGGCTCAGCGACGGGCGCGATGCGTAAGCGGCTCCGAAGGCGGCCGTCGCCGTGGGCCCTGGTCGGCAGCTGCCCAAACTCTGCCCCTTCCCCTGCGGCGCAGCCCGCGAGAGGCGCTTTCCGGCTCCGCCGCCCGGCCCGGCTCTCCTCGAGGCGGCCGGAGAAGCCGGCGGGGCTTCCCGACGGAGCCGCCCCGGCCCCTCTGCGGGGGGCTTTGCCGTGTCCCCCCCGCCCCAGCCCCTCTCCTGGCCCCGCGCCGGCGGTCGGTGCCACGCGGGGTGGGTGACGTTGCACCGACCGCCAGAGCCRGCGCCGCTGCGCTGGCCGGGCCGCGGGCTCTCGTCTCTCCCACCTCTGCGCTTTACCTGAAGGTGGGAGACGCCGGCTTGCTGGAGCTGGGGAAGGGGAAGAAAGGGAAACGCCGGCGCAGGAGCCAGCCGCGGCTCCCGGGGGGCGGCGCGGGGACGCCGCGAGGAAGCTCGCTCGGAGCGGCTCCGGGGCACGGCGACTCCGGCCGGCTGCCCCCCGCCTCGCCGCTCCCGGGGGTGATGCYGGAGGAAGTCCTTCCTCCGGCCTCGAGCGGGCCCGCGGAGCCGCACAATGCGCAGGAAGCGCCGTGCGGGCCTCGTAGTATTGCCGGAATAAGCTTAATGTCAGGAATTTCCTGCCTCGCAGAGGAATCCGAGGCATTAGCGGTAAACGCCAAAAAAGGCCTCTGCTAACGCTGGGTTGGTGCCCGGGCTGGCGGCGGCGGGCAGAGGGCAGCAGGAGCAGTCCCTGCGCCGAGCCCCGCTCCCGTGGGCCCGAGGGCGCYGGGAAGGCGTTGGGGGGCTCGTGGTTGAAGGCGTCCAATTATAGGATCAGGAATCAGGCTATCCCATGGCAGGCTGGTGCCCCGCGCCCCCCGTTTATGGCAGCCTGGTCTGCCTTGGCGTGGGACTCACAGGGGTGGGCACTGCGTGGATAGGGATAGCAGAGCTCAAGACTGCCCAGATCCTCCAGCATCCCTTCCCAGCAGCTTGCACCAACTGGAGGAGGTGCAGAGGGGTTGGCGAGTGACCTGCCYGGGTAGGAGCGAGGACCCCGGCAGGGAGCGGGTGCTTTTGGGGCAGGGTGCTGGCACCGGGCGATGCTGCCCAGGGATTGCAGGTGGCCCCGAGTGCCCTGTCCTAGCCGCTGGTGGTGTAGCAGGTGAGACCCGTCTCACCTTCAGCCAAAGCCAAGCACTTGGGTAACCCCTGGAGCCAAGGCAGCCCCAAGTTCCCCCCCTGCAGAAGAGCCTCCAGCTTTTCCGGAGAACCTTTCTGCATGCTCCTCACTGACGGCCAACTGCTGCCCCAGCAAACTGCTAGGGGCTCGTACGGGTCGGTGCCTGGAGCTCTCTCCTAACGAAGCTCCGGGCTCCGCTGTCGCTGCATTGAATTTTCCCCTTCTGCGGAGAAGGGGCAGCTTTGTCCATCCTACGCCTGAAGCAGAACTAGCTGGTGGTGACCAGGAAGGTGGGGGAGAAGGTCTGSTGCCAGGGGGACTATGACACCCTTGCCTAAACGCCGCTCTGCTCTCTCCTTGCAGAGAAGACCGGGAAGGTGCTGGATGAGTTTTGCCGGTGCTTCAAGGAGCAGTACGGAGTAGCGCTCTTCAGCAGCGTCCGCTATGAAATCGAAGGCAACGGCGGGCCGCAGTCGCAGCTGCTGCACCGCAAGGTAAGGGCACGGCTCCTCCGAGCCTGGAGCCGCTCTCCTGCGCAGCGCCGAAGGCTCAGCTCCTCCTCCTCCCATTGGGCTGCCGYGTCGGCTGGCTGGCAGCCCCATCCCCGTGCGCGCCGAGCGCAGCGGGTGCTTCYGCGCCGGGAACGGCCGTCACAGGGAGGCTGGAGACCGCTGGCTGCCAAAGCACCGAGCTCCACGCGTGGCTCCCTGGGAGAGATTTTCTTTTCAAATCAGTGCAACGAGCACACGCAGCAACCAGGGGCTGAGGCTGGCTGTAGCCCAGAGTTAATTTGTGTGTGTAATGACGGGGCTTGTTGAAGGCACTCCTGGCTGATAAGAAGTTCCTAGGAATTGCTTGTGCTCAATAAAACGCTGAGAGCAGTAGCGTGAGCGGGGCTGTCGGCTCTCACGGGGCTGCGGGCGCGTGCTGGGCTGTCCTCTCTGCTCCTCTGGGTGCAGCTGGGGCTCTAAAGAGAAGGTTGTTTGAAGTTTCTGTCTTAAGCAGTTATGTTTCTTGTGCAAAAAGCAGTGGGAAAGACTTCAGATGTCCCCCCAGTGGTGTCTACTGCTTGCGGATACGTTACTGAGGACCAAACCCCCCTCTTCTGCCTCCYGGCCAGGACCAAAAGGAGATGAGCTCGAGTGGCCGTGCTGTGGTTTCTTGCTAGCAGTTACTTTGGGTTTTTTTCCCTTGCTGGTGCAGTGGAGCTGCCGTACTGCTGGCTGTTCACACTTCCTCTCTTGGAAGGGGAAGGGAGCACGAGCTTCGACAGAGACWCGGCAACAGGATCTCAGGCTGTGCGTGATGGGAAGCCGTTGATCAGCAGAGGAAAGGGAGAGCGTTTGTCCTGGGCCTATAATTAGAACTGGTAGGATTTGCTTTGATTTCTCACCGGTGCTTAGAAAACAGCATCCACTCTACCCTTGGTGTCGACTGATCGGCTTTTTACCAGCAGGAAATAAAACGCAGCCTCAAATTACAAACGAGCTCCCGATCCAAGCAYCGCGTTGCATTGTATAAGCCGCTGGATTGTAGTGCTCAGTTCCTCCTTGCGAGGCTGAGCTAGTGGCAAGACCGGGCACCTCCTCACTTCCTCTTGCTACACTGCAGTTTACTGTCGCTCTCCTGGGAGCTTTGCAACAACCTGAAAATTGGAAGGGCATTGCATAAAAGCRGTGAAGTACATGACGGAGGGCAAGTATGAAGGCAGTGCCCAAGCAAATAGGAACAGTGCAAGAGTTACACGGTGAACAGCACAAATTTAAGTTYGTAAAGGAAACCTGAAGGGAAATAAGGGGTTCACAAATACTCGGAAGCAGCCTGCATGGGCAGGTGCTTTTCCAAGGGTGAAGGAGCGTAGACAGGGGCTGCAGGATGCTGATGTATTCAAGGCTGTCCTTAACAAAGTGAAAACGTGTCTCTTGTCTRATACCAGATGACTGCTGCCCTGTTGTTCTTTTTACAGGGCAGTAGGGCTTCTTCACCCACCCTAGTGACTGATGGCTGCAAATTCCTCCTTATTAACTCCTCAGGGATCTTGGATGCACTTCTGTTTTCCCTAGCATGTCTCACTAGCAGTGTCCACCTGGGGAACGATGCTGCAAACCCATCATGTTGCGTCTTCAGCTTTCCCACAGTACTGAGCCCTCCTGCCTCCTCAAGCCACAGTGTTGAGAAGAATACTCCGCAGCTGTTGTTGGCCAGCCTGCAGCAGCAGCCTCGTGTTTGCTGGCTTTTGAAAGTCTCTGAGAGCAGTTTCTGATCTCAGCTGGGAACTTCTCTTCTTGCCGCTTCCCTCTGTCCTTAGCACTTTGCCCTGGAATGGGGCTGACTGGAGTGTTTTCGAGTTTGTGGTGAAGAGCTTGCACAAATTGAGCTATCAGAAATCAGGGTAAGCACTGCTGAGGCTTTTGTAGCAGAACGTGAGTTGACTTCTGAAGCAGGAAAGTGCTAGAGGAGAAGAAGCGGAGATGTAGCCAGGGACAGTAGGGCTTGCACTGGATGTCGCAGATGCCCTTGGAGGAAGCTTTCCTTACCCCTGCTGCTGTCTCTCCCCTTATGTTTCCCTTCATTACAGCTACAGATGGGAACACCAGCAGTGCCAAGGGACTTTTTACCATCACTGAGGCTATCATGTCTCTGAGTTTCGTGGAGCTCAGTATGCGCCTGGTGCAGAGAATCCAGTGCTTCAGGTGGACCTGCATTTTCTRGGTGGAAATAATGATCCCAAGCCACCATGTTCTTGTGCTCACCTTAGAGCAGGTCCTGTGAGTCCTGTAAGGGGCAGAAAGCCAACACCTTACAGCATCGAGTACGCGGGAGTCCTGCCCTCAGCAATGAGAAAGCTGTTGCTGATAGATGGCATTATAGCAAAATGACTGGCACCTCTCCAAGCCTTGTTCATGTGCTCATTCCCACTGACTCACCATGCACATTGGCTTCTCCTGACTTCTGCATGCCTAAGGAAAGGGAGGGATGCAACTGAATTCCCCTGAACCCTCTCCTGGGTAAGGGACACATGKCTGTGGGAGTGCAGGGGTGCCCAGCTGAGTGTTCATCTAGAAGGTTCGAGTACCCCAGAATTTGTTATGGCCGTTCCCTGCCACCACACTGCCCTTTGTGCCTGCTTATGTCTTCCTTTTTGCAACGTCTGTGGCCCATCTCTAGGGCGAGATGTGCTGTCTGGTCAGCTGAATTGTCTATGTGTTCTCAGCAGCCCTATTGTGGGTCTCGCACTCCTGGGCAGATCAGAGTTGATTTATAGATATACATTTAGATCAGACTGGAACAAGTGTGATTATCAATTTGGGTTAGTTTCTGCCTTTGTTCGGAGTTTACAGTATTTTTGAGAAATCTAGAGATTGCATCAGTGGGGTCAGACTTGAGTTTTGTATGTTAGATGTGGCTGTCTTCCAGGTCAACCTGCATGGATGTGTATCCACCACGTTTTTTAGGAAGGGGACCACCTAACCCATGCCCCTGTTCTTCTGAAATGTGGCCAGGGAGCTCCAGTCTCAGCAATGCAAYAGGCCAGAGCAGTGCAGCTTGCGGTGACGGGTACTGGCCTGTTCTGACCCAGTGTGGATGTGTTGCAAGAGCGGACAGTGTGTCTGTGCCTGCCCGGGCCCTGGGTGTGTCAAGCAAAATAAAGGTGTGGAGGTAAAAGTTCCTGAGTAGGAACAGGGAGCCCAGTGTCCACAACAAGACTTTTATTGGGTTCATCACAATTTGGCAGATGAATTCAGCCTTCTCTAGGGAGGTATCTTCTTCTAAAGGTTACTTGTCCTGTAAAAAACTCCATCAAGCAGTCCAGGAATGTATGAGGAATGGAAGCAAGTCAGCAAGGTCAGGGACACGGTGCAACTCTTTAAAACAAGAGTATATAAATAGGACATTCCATGGCCAAGCTGTCACAAGAAGTCTCATCTACTCCCCCCTCCTCTGCTATGGATCCTCCAAGTCTTTAGCTGGACCTGGGAATGCAGGAGTGATTTGCCAGGTAGTGAAGACAAAGTTGAGGCCATGTTTTTAGGAGTGCAAGTAAYGGCAAGTTCCTAATGCAGGGGGACTGAGCATCTTCCTCCTGGAGTTGGTAAGGTGGAGGACTCAGCCGTGACTTCAGTTGTCTCCACTCTGGCCAACCCCAACCAGACCTGGGATCGACCTCTTGGCAGTCCCAGTGCGATGAGTTATCCTGTACTCAGTGCCCGGTGGATGAGTGGCACCATAAACATTGCCTGTACTTGTGTGATTTGGTTGAGCGGCTGTGCTGGTGCAGCAAGGTTGTCACTGGCTTGGCCTGCTCTGCCAGGATGCTCTGACCGCTGAGGGACAGCCAAGCCTTTCCGGGAAGTGCCGTTGAAGCAGAGCCTCCCTTCTTCCTGCCCAGCACACAGAGGAGCAAACGGAGCCCATTCATCTCAAAGCTGGTTCCGTGCATGGCCGGGCAGCCTGCCAGTGCCACAGTGTCCCTGGAGAATGAGGCACAGTGGACTTAGTGTGGTGAGCCTGCACCAGTGCTGGAGGTGGATACTGGGAGGGAAGGGGTGGGGAGAGAAGAGGGAATGAGCTTTTAAGTTCATATGAGGGCTGATGGCACCCCTGGGACTCAGGGCAGGTCCTGGGATGGAGAGGACCTGTGCACGTGTAGGGTATCACAACCATGGATTCCAAGGAGCTGGGGAGATTGTCTCATCTCAGTTTGACTCTGYGCTCCCCTAATTTGGTGAAAAAATCATGGATGTAAAAAAGATGAAGGATAGTGCCCTGTTTGTCCTTGGGCAGAAGTTCTCTATTGTGGATATGGGCTTTGGGGGTTTTGTTTGTTTGTTTGGCTTTTGTTCTTTTTCCTTTACCAGGGGAAGAAATGACTAACTGGCATCCCTAGGGGTACTCTGTGCTCAGCAACAAACCCACTTTGGGATGAGAGGTGCAGCTGGCCATAAGCCTAAAGCGTGGTAGGGGCTCCTGAAATGTCAACAAGAAGCAGCAGTGATAAGAAAGTGTAAGGAATAAATGTGCCTGTCTTTAGTCTCTCTAGCAGAGCTTTTTACTCTTTGCCAGCCCAGGTGTCCCTTTTTGCATCTAGCTTGGTTGTGAATGATCGTGGTGGATAGCACACATTGCAGTGTTTGTAGTAGGATTTGGGTCTTCGGAGGTGCAAAGCTGGGAATTGGACAAGTGCCTTGTTTGTAGTGGCTTTGGGCAAGCCGGTGAACTGGACTCTTGCCTCTGCAAACTGGCACAAAGTGGGGACAGCTCTTGGGGCAGAGCAGGACGTCATACTTGCAAAGTGCTCTGAGATCTTCATGGGCCTCTGAAAATAATCACAGAACATCCTTTCTTTTCATAACAAACTTCTCTGCTTCTCCTGGCCAAGTACCAAAAYAAATATATCTAGACCTAGATCTTGCTGCTGACTTAATGATATCAAACAGGATGTGGAGGTGGTGGCTCTCCCCCACACCAGGTCCTCAGATGTGGTGTGGTTGATCCAGGCAGTCCAAGGCCCTCCATCAGCACGCTCACCTGGCTGCCTCCCTTCCCTTCCTAGCAATTTGGTGTGTACCTTCATGCCTGAAATATTTTCTCAGGGTGGGTAATTGCACCTAACTGCCCCCTCCTTGCAAGCGGGGTATGCAAAAGAGGGATGCGCAGAGGGAGTTGTGCAGCCACCTCCACATCTCCTGCGCAAGATGCTGCTGTGAGGAGTGAGCTCTGCAATCTGCTGGGCTGTGGCACTGAGCTGGTTAGCTGGAAGCCACAGGAGGGCAAAGCTGCTGCCCTCAGACTGCTTGCAGACTCCAAAACCAAATATCTGTGCTTTTTAAAGGCATTTTACAGCTGATCCTCAGCTCTGCACAATGTAAACTCTTGACTCTCTTACTTGCAATACTGTGCCTGCTGAGGACAGCTGCCCAGCCAGCCCTCAGTGAGATAACTTGCATTTATCTCAAATCTCTGGTCCCTGCTTGGCCTCCTGGCGGACTTGGTAGTCTGGTGACTCTGGATGAGTTCTGCCATTGCAGGTGCTGAGCCCTTCTGTGCCCAGCCAGTTTCTACCTGTGGTCAGGCTGGCACCTGCGGTTTGGGGGCAGCACAACCTGGAGGCTGGCACCAGAGGGAGGGCTGCTGTGAGGGCTACCCTTCCCCTGCAGCGTCAGATGTCAACGGCTACCTCCACGGCCTGTTTTACTTTGTCTCTCATGGTGCCTAACAGCCTTCGCTATCTGTATCCCTCTTGATGGCCTTTGGATTAGGACTTTGGCATTAACTCATTGCTCACTACCTCCTGTGGGATCTGCTTCACCCTTTCTTCTACCTGTTGCCTTTATTCTTCGCAAGTGCTTTGGGAGAGGGAATGGGAAGACGCTGTGCATGTTTTTTTACTAAACCAGATTTCTTTTAGCTCTCTCTCTAAACAGAAGGATACATTGGTTAGTGAAGTGGTCCAGGTTTTGGAGAAGCAAATGAGGTGCCTAGGTTGTCTGTATGAGCCAGCCCTGCCTCTGAGCTGTAGGGCTTGAAGCTGACAGCAGCTACAACATTTACACCTGTCTGGAAAGGAAAGAGGAGAAGAAAACCTCTTCTGCATGAGGATTCCTGCTTGTGTTAGGTGCACCATGCTCCCTCTTGGCATAGTGTTGTGGCAYGGTGGGGAGCCCAAGTTCTCTCTGTTCCCTTCCCTTGTGGTGGATGGGCATTCCAGGAGAGCTGGCCATCGACTGCTCAGACCCTATGAGAGCTCTTTGGCCTTGTTTATTTTCTAGGGATCATAAAAATTCTTGGGACGAATTCTTGGCTCATTCAGCGAGCCTGTGTTTGAGACAGCATAAAGGCTGCCTGCGTGCAGGCCAAAAAATGCTGGAAAGTTAGCAAGAGGCTACTTGGCCCATGATGGCCTCTGCGTGATCAAGGATGCGGGATATCCTCAGCCTGTTTGTCACTTGCCTGCCATGAAATCTTGAGCATTTAAGCATTGTCTGTTGCGAGGTGGCTTTTTTGTTTTCCACTTTCCTGTCCTATCTAGGTAGCATGCTAGGGCAAGACTTGATTGCTTTCTACAGCTTGCTACTGACACATACCTCAGTGGTACCTTCAGGTTGATGGTCACTATAGTGCAGTAATATGCAAGTTACCTCCTTCCCCAAGCATAAATAACAACATAATTTATGTTGGAAAGGACTTCTGGAGGGCTCTGGTGCAACCTCCCCCTCAAAGCAGGGCTAATCTCCAAGTTAGATCAGGTTGCTTGGGGCACATCCAGCTGAGCTTTGGATTTCTCCAAGGAAGGAGGTTTAACCACTTTTCACAGCGGAAAATGCTGCATGTGACTTGATTACTGACATGTGAGCAGCTACTGAGAGTTTTTCTATGGCTGTACTTGTAACAATCCTGCATGCTGTTATCTTGAGCCACAGATGCACCTATTTAGGCACCTAAATTTGAGATATAATAGGAGTTAATCCAGTCAGGAGCTCAGGGACCCTCAGCATACAGCTAGTGTGGATCAGTCCTGCCTTAGAATACATCAGGCCTCCTTGAGAGGAACCAGACCACCATAAACACACCCAGGCCTTCCTGTGGCCAAGTTCTGGTGCCCCTACACTTTGCTTTGTGCCCTCCATCCCTCTGAGATGCACAAAGTGGGTGTTGGTGACCTTCCAGTGCAGGACTGCAGCACCGAACAGGACAGTCCTGTGTGTTCCCCAGGTCCCCTCCTCTTTCTCCTACAACCCCTTCATGTTGTGCCACCCCCTCCTTGCAGGTTCCTCTGGAGGACCATGTCATCTACTCGGGCAACCTCTTCCAGTACATTGAGGAGAACAAGAAGTGGAGGAACCGCTTCTGTGTGGTCCCGCACAACTACGGCTTGGTGCTGTACGAGAACAAACTGGTGAGGACTCCCCCACTGCTCTGGTTTGCCAGCGGCCCTTCATCTCGCTCTCTCCTTGCAGGGCTCACAGGGTGGCCTTGCTGCCTGGGCTCATGGAGGGCCTGCTCAGCGAGGCCACATCCTCGAACCCACACCCTGCTGACAGCCTGATTTTGATGTAGGCTCTCAYGTGCCTCATGAGATCTCCTTCTGTCAAGGAGTGCTCGTCAAAGGCTGTTCAAACAGCTCTTGTGCTCCCCTGGCTCTTCCCACGCTCCAGCCCGAGTGAGCTGAAGTGCTGTGCCTGGCACAGATGGGGATTTGGCTGCTTTCTCCAGGCATCTGAATGAAGCCCTGCCTTCCTGGGCAAGGGCGCAAAGCCGTGGGACCACCTCTCTGGACCCTAGCATAGCTGTGGCAACATGGCTGTGCTTTCAGTTGTCCTCCCCAAAAATGATCATTGTTTTTTTTCCCCTCAGGCCTATGAACGAGTGCTGCAGCCCCGCGTGCTGGTGAACAGCGCTGGCTATAAGATCCTCACCTCCCTTGACCAGTACCTGGAGCTGGTTAACAGCAGCCTGCCTGGTAGGTAGCTTCTATCTCCTGGAGGGTAAGGAGGAGTGCTGGAGCTTGAGGATCCTCTGCGCTCCCGTGCYGGCCCGCAGCCAGCTCTACCCATGCCCCACGTGCTGTGCATCCATAAGGGACAAGCATGGGAGCTCTTTCCTCTTGGTCTCTCCATTGAGTTTTCCTTGCTAAAAGAAGTTAAGAGGATGGGGAGAAAGGAGCAGTGGAAGTGGCTGGCCCTGTTGAAACACCCACCCTTGCTTTCGGGGTGGAGGAGGGGGTACGCTGGTCCTCCTGTGCTGTGCGACCAGATCCTGGGCAGTGTTAACAGAGGCGTAAATGCCTTTCCGAAAGGACGGGGCAGCCCCAAGGGAGCCAGGCAGGAATCTGCTGAAACAGCTTATGGAGGGCAGAGAGCCCTTTGTGTTCGCTGTGAGACGTTTCCTCCAAAACCCAGCCGGTTCAGTGACCTCCCAGCGACACTGCAAAGCGTTTGTGCAGACCCTCCCTGGCTTGCACCGTAAGTGGGGCTATGTTGGGAGCCAGAGCAGGAGCTTGTGCGTGAGTCCGGGCAGAACCACAGCAAAACGCTGCTGGGTCAGGCCAGGAGTGCTGAAACAGCAACGTGGTTATGTGATGGGTTTTTCTATTTCGCTTCTCATTACTTTTTGGAAGGAGCTAGGCTTTTTGTACTCCTTTTGCCCCATGGGACGACGCATGGGAGAGCTTGGCTCTGGGGAGRAGATGAGGGGGTCTTGCGTGTCCCTCTTGCCAGGATGTTCTGTGTCTTCGGTAGCCCCAAGGAGTTGTGCCTCCCRATCCATCACAGTGAAAGGCCCCTTGTCCTGCAAACACTGAGGCACAAATCCTCCTGTTCCCCCGAGGCTGCTCTTGACCTTGACAATTTGAGGAAGAGCCTTGTTAACTCCCCAGCAGGAAATCTGCTTCGAGTTTGTTGGCTTTTCCTTTAATAAGGATGCTAAGCCTTCCAGATGTCTGCACGCCCTTTCCTTGTGGCTGCATCCGTCGGGACACTCTGCTTTTAATAAAATCCAGGGATGCCAGATGGGTTGAGAAMAG
Source organism: Rhea americana (assembly GCF_003343005.1). NCBI lineage: Eukaryota > Metazoa > Chordata > Aves > Rheiformes > Rheidae > Rhea > Rhea americana. The sequence continues at coordinate 3,165,265 of NW_028186768.1, forward strand.
AGCTGCCCAATCCTCCACCGTCTACCACGTGGCAGCCAGGGGAAGCCCTCGGGCATCTTGGCCAGCTCCAATGTGCGCCAAGGGGGCTTTTCAGCCCTTCTCCCTGTGGTTGGTGGCTGTACTTTCATGGGAAGAATGAGGCCATCCTTTGGTTTTGGGCTGTCAGCACTGCTSTTTTGCTGGGCAGCCTCCCAGGGTGGTCCTTGATCAGAAGAAGGTGATGTGAGCCACGACTTGGCCAAGGGAGGAGAGATTTTCAAGATACACTTGTAGGTCTTCTCTTGAGGGAGTTCCCTTTTGAAATGAATGCCAAGGCCAAATGAATGCCGTTTCCCAAAGGTCAGGGAGGTGCTAGCTCCAGGAGGACAGCAAGTGGGAAGGCAGGGGGGTGTATGGGTTCACATGGGCACCCCTGGTGACCCTGCTGCTGCCCAGTGCTCAGGGCTGGCTGACCCCCAGCACTCCCTGCCAGGTGGCTGTAAGCCAGCCCCAGCCTGGCATGATACGAGCAGTGTCCAACTTGGCAGCACAGGTTTCCACAGCGTAGGGCTCGTGATGGACAAATCCCACAGATCCTGCAACTTCTTCCCGCCCCAGAGCACAGTCCTGCTCTTCAAGGTGTCCTTTCCCCCCGCCAGGCACAACACCCAAGTCTGGGAACACACCAATCCTGAAGTGTCCCACCCAGTTCCCTCTCATCCTCTGGCACCCTTATGCCCGGCACTACTACTTCTGCGTGATGACGGGGAAGGAGCAGGAGAAGTGGCGGGCCGTCTTCCAGGACTGCGTGCGGCACTGCAACAACGGTGAGGCGACACGGGTGATGCGCCGGGGAGCTCGGGGGTGGAGGGTGGAGAGGGAGTGGAGAGGGGCTGCGACTCGGAGAGGCAGCGGCTGGGTGGGCAGAGGATGGTCCTCTCTTGCACCCTTATTGGGAGCCTCTGTAGCGGGTGTCCTGCTTGGAAAAGGATACGTGGAGTCCTTCAGCTGGTGGGCTTTGGGCCCAGAGGGGACAGTTCGGTGGTGGAGAGGAGGAATTGCCCTCCAAAGCGAGGACAGCCGGAGCAGAGGTGCGTGCAGGAACCCSCGGGAGGCTGAGAGCTTCCAGACCCTTGATGCAACCTACCATCTCAGTGCAAGGCTTCGTCCTGCTGCCCCCAAAGAGCRCGGTGCTGATCGGAGTGCCAGGGCTGCCCGGCTTTAATTACGGGCCGTCGCTCGTGGCTGCCAGCCCTTTCTGCAGACGGCKAAGAGGCGCCAGCGTGGGGCGACCTAATGACTATTTTCCACCCTGGAGCAGAAAATATTTGGTAATTAACTCATCAAAACTCCAAGCCACCATCCTGCTCTTGCTCCTCCCGTGCTCTGCAAGCCATCTGCACCGTCTGTCCCGGCGGAGGCTGCCCACCAGYGACGGGCGGGTGGGCTCCAGCAGCGACTGCCACCCGTGAGCCCCGCGGCAGCGAGGGTGGCAGGACGACGGGAGGGTGCCGGCCTCCGAACGGCCAGGGTGGAGATAGACCCAGCCTCCTGTGTCATCGATACTCGGGCAAGAAAAACRTGATTTTCCTGCTTGGCTGCGGCTGTCCTTTCCGGGACGAGGCCAAGGTGTCTTTGGGGGGCAGGAGAGCACGTAGAAATTTCTCGGGTAATTTYGGCGGCGGTGATGAGCGCTGCTCAGGGTAAAGGAGGAACCATTCTCTCCTGGTAACAATGAAGCGATTTATTGATGTATAATTTCCCCCCCACACACACCCCAGTTTTCCTCCCCAGCTCTGCAGTGGGCAAAACAAGAGACGTGCTGCTGGGAAGCCCCTTGCAGCATTTACTGGCTTTGGGGCTCCCAGGTGCCAGCCCCTGCTTCCAGCCAGGAGCTGTGCCGTTAAATCTCTTTCTACTTTTCCAACTTATCAATCTGAGATGGAAAGAGTTACAGAAATGGGCTGTTTCCTGGGAAAAGATCATCTCTGGTGGAGTTTTTTTTTGACTTTTACAGACTATTTTTCTTTGTGAGATCTTTTTTCCCTTTTAAAATACAGGTTTCTGCCTGTCATTGTTCTTGCGAGGTTGAAGATAATGTTTCGAATCCAATCAAAGATTGTTTTGTTTTGTTTTCTTTCTTTTCTTTTTTTTTCAAATTAGAGTTTCTATTTCTGTCTGTGCTTGTGATTAGTGTGGGAATTTTCACCTGCCTTTTTAAGCATCTGTATTTTGGTAACAGAGCGTCCTTTAGGGACTGTGGCACTTGCTCCTTGGCTCTGSAGGACCGCTGCTCCTCAAACAGGGTATATTAAGCCTGGATTCACCCTCAGCCAGGCCTGGGTGCCCGAGATACCCCTTTCCTTGGCTGGTCTTGTTACACTGAAACCGTCCCTTACCTTAAACGGCACCGCGGCACCGGCGCGTTAGGTTGGAGCAGCACCAACCCCGCTTGCTGCATTGCTGCTCCCTGTGCTGGTGCCCAGTTCCCACTAATGTGCCCGGTGGGGCCTCTGGAGCCCTTTGCCCTTATTGCGGGCAGGGTGCCCAGTTTGGGGAAAAAAACAAGSAAATAAAAATGTACAGGTCTAACATCGCTCTCTGGTGTTAGGTATTTCTGGCACATCACGCTGTTGCCTGGGTGGCTTCAGAGCCTTGCAAAGGTAGGGTCCRGGCTTGGGCCTCTGCACCGGCCCCCAGGCAAGGCGGGCTCAGGGCAGTGCTTTATCAGCAGTGTATTACGAAGGAAACGCTTGAACCCAGCCCGCTGAAATGATATAGTGGCTTCTTGCAACAAATGCTATGGTTTCGCAGCCCCAGCCCTTAACGGTGGGGCTGGGCGCACGAGCGAGGAYGGGTCCCCACAGCCGGGCTGGGTCCTGTTGCCCCTGGCAGGTCCGTGCCGAGGATCAGCGACCCACTGCGGGGCCGACCAGGCGGCATCTCTGCCTTCCACCTGGCCCGGAGGACACGGCATGGCTGCGGTGGCTCTGATGTGGGGTCGAGCCCGTGGCCAGGTGGTCCTGCCCGGACCAACGCTGTGCCCGGAGCCGAGCTCCGAGGAGCCGCTGCAGGATAAGCACCTGCCGCTCCGCCGCAGCAGCTCCCGAAAGCACAGCCCTGCTCTGGCTCCGACTCCAGCCAAGAGCGTTTAGAAAGGGTCAGAATTCAACTTTCCCATCTGTTTTTCCCCCCCATRTATTAAGCTACCCCTTAGGAAAAGCTGCTTAGGCTTAGAGTTATATATAATCATCTTAGAGAAATCTGCCTATGTTGGAAAAGATCTGCTAAATAACCCGGGGCCCCTGCCTTTCTTGGGAAAGGGAGAAGGCGCTTTTGGCTGGATCGCCCTAAGGCGCCGCGCGCTCCAGCTTGCTGGGCGGTCTTGCGCGCCGGGGACGCGCCTCGTGCCTTCACCGTCCTTGCTCCAAGGGGGCTCGCTCCAGCGTGTGCCCCAGCATGGGTGAGGAAGGGACCAGCGGCTGCAGAGGCCCCGGGGCGGTGAGGGATCCCGAGCTCCGGCTGCGCTGGCTCAGCCTCTGCCCCTGGGCTTGAACCTTGCTGTTAGGCAGCGGCAACCGCGCAGTTCAGCAGCTGGACACCTGGCGCACTGCCGGCGAGGCGGCGGTGTGCGTGGGGCGTTTAATAACGGGCTCTGCTGAGCCAGGCTGTCCTGTCTGCCACCCTGTTGTCACTCAGCTTGAGTTGTCACGTGGTGAAGTAGCTCAGGAAAGGTTGGCCCCATCTCTTCCTCCTCCTCCTCCTCCTCCTCCTCATCTCTTTGGTCTCCAGGTATCATGGTGGGTCCCCAGCATGTTGTCCCCTCCTCCTGCTTTCTCTTGGGCTTTATCCTGCTGATGGGGCTGTGGCCCTTTGGGGGAGATTGGGGGAGGATGCCCGGTCCCCGTGGGCTGAGCCATGAGCCGTGCTGYGGTGAATCATGGCAATGAAATCTCGGTGGGAGTGAAACCGGCTGGAGCACAATACGCCTCCCCGCGGGGCTGGCTGCAGGAACCCTGCGCTGGCCGTGACTCATCCCCAACTCCTTTCAACCGCTTTCCTCTTCCTCCCAAACTGCACCACTTCCCGTAGCTCTCCCTTCCTCCAGCCTGCTCCAAGCAGCTCTGTGCCACCACGCCAGCAGGGCTTGCTGAGCTCCCAGGTCCCAATGCACCAGCGGGGCTTGCAGAGTCCCTGRTCCCACCATGCTGTCAGGGCTCACTGAGTCCCCAAGTCCTGATGCACCACTGGGGCTCACTGAGCCCYCAGTCTGCCGAACCCTTGGTCCAGCTGCACCATTGGGGCTCACTGATCCCCCTGGTCCAGTCCAGCCTGCACTCCTGGGTGCTTTCCTGTCCTGCATCCAGCTCTGGAGTGATGTTTCTCCAGATAAACTGTGGGCCCACAGAGCTGCTGGTGGGACTGGGGCAGGAGAAAGTGGGGCTCTGCTGCTCACCCTGCCTGGGCAGAGCCAGGGGCTTGGCCATGAGTCCTCCCAGCCCTGGTGACAGCACTGGGTTCCTGTGAGGGTTGGGGGGAAGTGGGGAACGCTTTGCTGTCATGGGCTGGAGATGCCGTGAGCAGCTRACTTGGGTGCCACTGGGCATGTGGCGAGGCCTGTTTTCCCCACCATGCTCGCTCACTCGCTGCCCTCCCATCCTCCCCCAGGGATCTCCGAGGACTCCAAAGTGGAGGCCCCAGCCTTTACGGATGCCGTCCGCATGTACCGCCAGTCAAAGGAGCAGTATGGCACCTGGGACATGCTGTGYGGCAACGAGACCCAGGTGAGGGCCCATCTCCTCCTCTGGTCTGGCACCAGTCGCAAGCCAGGAGGTGGCTTCCGGGATGGAAGACGATGGGTGGCAGGTCTGGATCACTAACACCTCCCTGCCTTGGCCCTCGCAGATCCTGAGTAACCTGGTGATGGAGGAGCTCGTCCCGGAGCTGAAGAGCGCCATCGGTCCGAGGCTGAAGGGCAAGGCGCAGGAGCGGCAGAGGACCTGGATCCAGGTGCGGGATCGTGCAGTGTGGCTGTCACAGCAGAGGCGATCCGGGGCCCGCTCGGAGCACAGCCGTGCCCCGGGATACACGGGGACATCCGTGCTTCCTCGGGGGTGCAGCCTGGCCGGGAGATGGGATTTCCTTCCCGTGGCCGGCTGCGCTCTCGGGATGCCGTGGTGAGCACGCCTTTCTGCTCTGCCCGCCGGGGCTCGGAGCCTGCCGGGTTTCCTGCTGCCCGCTGACTCAGCGTCACACCCTGCTTCGCCCCCTCTCCGGCCCCGGCAAAAGAAGCAGCCCTTATTCTTTGCTGCTGGGTTTTAAAAGCTCCCTGCTGTGGCAGTGTAAACAGCCATTTCCAGCACCACCTCCCTCTCCTCTTCGCACGCCAGCTCTGCCGCGCACGTCTGCGGTGCCAGCAAGTCCCCTGGGCGAGGGACGCGAGCGCTAGAAAACACACACCCCGGGCAAAGCCAGCAATGCGGCCTGTCCCRGCTATATTTAGCAAGCCATTTTTAGAACAGCGCAGGCTAAATCCAGCCCCTAAACCTTGCGAAAGAACAAATGCTCTGCAAAATTACCTATTCAAAGCCTAAAGCCAATAGAAAATTTCTACAAGGTTCATGACAAAGTTCCATTGAAGCAGCCTAAAATACACCCTTTTAGTAGCTTTGGCCTTAACAGCACAACTCTGGATTAATACTGGAAAACTTGGGAGCCTGAGAGATGGAGGGGAGGAACAGGTCTGCCTCCTGCCAGCCCTAAAATCCCAGAGTTTGACTGCAAGCTCACGTGAAGCCTCAGCGAGCCACTGCAGTCGGTGACGAGTGCGAGGAGGCTCTGGGACCTCTTTATCTGGGGGGTTTGGCTGGCATCTAACTGCAAACTCGCGTGCCTGATGCCTGAGTGGAGATGGGTGATATGCTGCAAGAGCAGCAGTGTATACCAGCAGGGATGCATCCTCTCTGGGAGTGTTCCCTCAGTACCCATGGCTGTGATGTCCCCATACCTGTAGGTACTGTGGGGGCTCTGGGGGGTGCGTCTCTGGGYTCAAGGCTGGACCAGAACCACCACATGCAGTAGTAGCAGCCCCCACACTTCTGGCTGGGTTCAGGGCAGGATTTGGACAAGACCRCACAGAATTACTGAATGTTTGGGGTCTTGCAGGCTGAATTCAATCCACAGCTTTCAAACGAGGCCAGCCATTATCTCCTACCCAGACTTGGAGCATCCCGCGACCTTTCTCTGCTGGAGGCAGGGCAGGTTTGCAGCCCTTTTCTGCAGATGGTGACAGTRCCCAGCTCTGTGCTGGTCAGGTAGCTCTTTGAAGTGTCTTATGCATCCTTGAAGGTTCATCTTGCCTGGCTTGGGAATCCCTGACCTGGAAGACCTCCTGCCAGACTACAAAGATGGATCTGGTCAGGGGAACGGTAATGGTTCTGTGTGTTCCCTCACTGCATCTCACTGTATATAGGGAAGCTAGTGGTCACTGGGCTGCAGCAGGATGCAGGAGATGACATGCTGACAGTCTMTCTCTCTCTCTCTAGATCTCGGATGCTGTCTACAGAATGGTCTATGACCAGACAAAGGCCCAGTATGATGCTGTTGTGACCAAATGTGAACTGGAACGTCCCCAGATGGAGAGCACCATCCGTACAGACATGGACCAGATCATCACTTCAAAGGAGCACTTGGCCAGCAAGATCCGAGGTACAGCCCTAGAGGATGAGGGCCCTCCAAACTCTTCCAGGCTGTGGCAGGCACGGATGGACTGTATATATATATATATATGCAAACAGTTACCAGTATGAGGTGAATACTACATTACCAATAGGCAGGTGTTCCTGGGATGGAGCATGGCTCCTATTAGGATAGCAAGTGGGATCAGGCAGTACAGCAGAATCTCAGGAGGAGAAGCAAGGAGCTGGAGTGGCCAAGATGCATGCACAAGGTTTGCATTTCTGGGCTGCAGGAAGAGCAGAGACCCAGGAGCTAATAGAGAAGGTGGGCAGAGACCCCAAATTAGAGCAGTGGGAGAGGAACAGATTTAGCATGGACTAGAAGGGCATCTGCAGGAACACCTTGAGTTTCCATGTAAATCTGGGAGAGGCACAGACTGATCCTCTCCTAGAAGGATTTGGGGAGAAGGGACAGATCTCATACTCTAGGTTGATTATGACCTGGAGTGTCTGAGGCTGAAAGGGCAGAGGAAGACACTTACTTACCATTCTTACTCCTGTTCTCTGCACAGCATTCGTCCTCCCCAAAGCAGAGATCTGTGTCCGTAACCATGTCCAGCCCTACATCTCCTCCATCCTGGAGGCTCTGATGACCCCCACAAGCCAGGGCTTTGCTGAGGTGCGGGAGGTGTTCTTCAAGGAGGTCACGGACATGAACATGAACATCGTCAACGAGGGAGGCCTGGAGAAGCTGGTAGAGGTGAGGCCTGGGGAGGTTTCTGACTGGCTGGCAGGACAAGGCTCAGGAGTGGAGGGGTAGCCCTGCTGCCATGCCCAGTAAGGACTGTTCTGTGAGATGGTCTGTAGGACCCAAGACAGAGAAAAAACAGTTCTCTATAGGGATGAAGCCCACAAACCCCTGGCAGTTCTGGCRAATGTTGGAAGTGTTCCTAGAAGGTGGGAACAGTGTTGCCAAGTCATGCAGCAAGACCCAGCCCTTCTGTCATGGGGCTCAAGCACAGAAGGTGGGGGGGGAGGGTACAGTCGCCCCTTTGAGCCATAAGCAGAGAAACCTCCACTCCTTTCTCTGCTTTATTGTTAGTCCCAGAGGACCTCCGTGCACCACCAGTGTCCACCTACAGCTTTGGCGGAGGAGCCCAGAGTGGCTGCACTGTCTTTACTGGCAGCAAATAGGTTCAGGACCCCAGCTTGCTGAAGACATGGGCTTAACCYGTGGCAGTCCAGGCTGCTGTGCCTGATGTGCTAGGGGATGGCCCCCAGCATGCAAAGAGGTTGTCCTGCTTGCTGAGCTCTTGTTCTATCCCCAGTACATGGAGAAGCTTTCGCACCTGGCCTTCCACCCTGTCAAGATGCAGTCATGCTATGAGAAGATGGATCAGCTGAAACTGGAGGGTCTTCAGCAACGGTTTGATGTCTCCAGCACATCTGTCTTCAAGCAAAGAGCCCAGATCCACATGAGACAGGTAGGATGGGGACAACGCTTCATCTGGTGATCAGCTGTGGTCCTCCCTTATATTGTCCTCTTGTGTCTTCCTAGGGATTGAGAGCAGAGGGTTGGAGAAGTCATGAGGGGAGGCACATGGGTGAGCCATATATGTGGAGACCAGGCTGGTYAAACTCTAGTTGCCTAGGCAGAGATTTATATCCATCTGAAAGCCCTTCGTGCCATTAACACGCAGCTGCCCTGCATGACATGTGCCAGATCTGGCTGTCCCCCTTGGTGTGGAGCACAAGCAGGGGAGCCCGAGCCACACAGGGGAGTCTATCACATGCAAGGAGAGAGCCCAGKGATGTACAACAGTGTGGGCGACCCTTGCAATGTGGCAAGGTCTGTACTCAAAGGTGCCTACCTTTGAGTAAAGAAACGTGTCTAGCACCGCTGACCCGTTTGACCTGCCTCTGAGCCCACAGGCACCAGCAAGGCTGATAGCCCAACTACAAGGCCAGGCCCAGCTACACCTAGACCAGGGTCCAGAGAGGGGATGTGAACCAGCTTTGGGTACCCTTTCTCCTCYACATCAGCACTTTTGGGTGGGTCAAGGCAGCAGAAGGGTAAGGGGCCAGGACTGCTGCTGGGGCAGATCTGGGGGCCCAGGAGTGGTGGGTGCACCCAGCATCCCCCAAGGATGCACGTGGTGCTGGGAGACACAGATGAGCAGGCTGGTATCAGTGTACCAGCCACTTGCTGAAAATGGCTGAGCCAAGTCCCCCCAGGCTGATGCCCAGCCCCAGTACTCTTGGTTCTTCACATGGTCCTCAAGATGGAGGGTACAGATGCTGCAAGAAGATGTTGTGGGCCTTGCCAGTGTAAAGGCTTGTCTTGGCATCATGGTGCCCCAAAGGAGGCCCCCCTCCCCTTGCCATGGCTGGCCACCTTTGGGGTCTCTCTCCAGTGCTGATGGTGTGCCTCTTGTTATAGCAAATGGACAACGCTGTGCACACGTTTGAGACCCTCCTCCATCAGGAGCTGGGAAAGCTTCAGGGCAAAGACGACTTGTGCAAGTCAATCCAGCGCATCCTCGAGCGAGTGCTCAAGGTGAGGAAGGCAGAAAAGTGGCATGGTGGTGGATTGTGGGTTGTCCATGTGGTGTATGGGTGCCTTCTTGAGAGGTGGCATTCATCAGAGGGCTGGGAGCCTGAGAAAGAGGTCAGGAGTCACATTTCTGATTATAACACAGGTTTTCAGAGAAAATATTTCTGTACATTGAGACTGTTACGTATTTTGCTGAGATTAAGGGCAGGTGGATAGGAAAAACCTTGAGGAGGAACCAGATGCCTTTGATTCCCTCTGACCACATGTATATGTCAACATAAAAGCCACTCCATACTGACACAGGCCCAAATGCTTCTGGAGAGAAGAAATGAAGGAGCTGGGTGCTGCCCAGCTCAGATGTCCCTGTGTACTAGACAGATGAGGAATGGGAGGACAAGAGGCAGAGGAACCACACACACCTGTGAGAATGGGTTGGGGGCCAAAAATCCAGGGTTTTGTGATTGCGGCTCCTCCATCGGGGCCTTGTCRCTGGCCCTGGATCCTAAATGTGTAGGTGCAGCTGGAGCTGCTAACGTTCAGCCTCGAGGCAGCATGGCAGTGGGTGAGAGCCACAAACTGCCTCTGCCAGTGTTGTTCCCCGTGGCATTAACTTGACCCTGCCCTCTTGCTCGCCTTGCAGAAATACGACTACGACAGCAGCACTGTGCGGAAGAAGTTCTTCAGGGAAGCCCTGCTCCAGATCACCATCCCCTTCCTGCTGAAAAAGCTGGCACCAACCTGCAAGGGGGTAAGAGCCAAAGAGGGGATGGAAGGACCCTGCTTGGAGAGGGGGGGGGACACAACCAGAGCTGAGCATCCCCCTCTCTCTACGGATGGGCCTGATCTCTTCCGCTTCTTGATCTAACTGGACTTGAGTTGGTCAGAGGTGGGAAAGCAGCCTTAGTTTAACATGAAAGATTATATAATCAAGTAATTGGAAAGCCTTGATGGTGCATTTCCGAGCACCTCCACCTTGCACYCAGCAAACCCAGATTTGCTGCCTGTTGTTGTTCTTTGGGGTAGTTGAAAGGCTGTGGCCATGCCCACTGGGAGGGTGGTATTCCCCAGCCCCGGTGGGTTAGAGCCCAGCATCATGGACAGGCTCCAAGGCAGATGTCACTGGATCTGCTGGGCAGGCAAACTCTGATTCACCTCTTTTCTGCGGCAGGAGTTAGCCAAGTTCCAAGAGCTGATCTTTGAGGACTTTGCCAGCTTTATCCTTGTGGAAAATACTTACGAGGAGGTTGTGCTGCAGTCCGTCATGAAAGACATCATGCAAGGTAGGCGATAGGGCCCTGCAGTTCCAGGGTGGTAGGGAAGCCTGGACCCTGGTCAGCTCTGCACTGTCTTGGAAGGGGAGGAAGTGTGGGATGAGGTCCTCTGTCTTCCGTCCAGGCAGTCCGTCCAGCTCATATCCATTCTACTGTAATGGCCTTCTCCCCACACTGCCCCCATCCAGGCCTGGTGGAAACATTCACTCTGTCTTCTCCTACCCTGCCTGGGGCCATCTGCCAAGCCCCATCCACTTCCCCATGCCAAGGCACTTGGGGCAGCCTGCCTCTGTCTTCCCGCATCGTGTACAGCTGCATTTCCCTCTGTCAGCTGCTCTGTGCCCTGTTTGTCGCCCGTGGGCATTTCATGAGCTCTTCATTAGAGGCAGGGCATGCTCCCAAATCTCTGCAGCGACTGCAGCTGGCCGTGGCTGCAAGCCAGGCACAGAGGCAGCACTCAGCCTCGGGTACCTACATGCTCACTCTACATGCTAAGAAGGCCAGGAGGGACCCTGCCACATCTGTGGGCTGCCCAGGGGCCCCTTAAGCACTGCCCTGTGTAGGCAGATCATCTGATGCCTCTCTCTGTGCTGTCCCAGCTGTGAAAGAGGCGGCCGTGCAGAGGAAGCACAACCTATACCGTGACAGCATGGTGATGCACAACAGCGACCCCAACCTCCACTTGCTGGGTGAGGGCATCCCCATCGACTGGGGAGAGGAGTACAGCAGCCAGTCCGACACCGAACCGGCTGCCGACAAGCGCCGCAGGGCGAARCAAGTGGTGTCGGTCATCCAAGATGATGAGGGGGCTCTGCCTTATGAGTCAGGCACCGAGGCGCTGATGCACCAGACCTCCCAGGAGGAGCACGAGCCAGAGGAGTCGGACCCTCAGGCAACATCAGGCTCCCCTGGCAGTGTGAAGGAGATCCGGGAAATGCTGGAGGAGGAGGTTCTCAMGGAACCCGCAGGCCCTGCTGGTACTGAGGCAGAGGAACAGCTGACGAACGGTACCATCATCACCCAGGAGAGCAGTACCTCCAAGGAGCCRGCAGTGGAAGAGTCCAAGGAGGCCACCTCTACAGAAAGCTCTGCCACGTGCGATGCACCTCCCCAGAGCCTGGCCAGCGTGGGAACAGGGATGCRCCGTGCCGCACCGGCAGTGCCCACGGCCCTCACCGAGCCCGCTCCCTCAGCAGCCGAGCAGCAGGCCAATGCAGACAGCCACAAACCCAGCGACAAGGAGACAGGAGAGGTGGTGTCAACACCAGGCAGCGAGTGCAGCCCGGAGCCAACCGAGCCGGCCGCCGCGGGCAGCGTGGGCACGACGGAGAGCGGCGAGGCGGTGCAGACTGAGTTCTAGCCTGGCTGCCTCCGCGTGGGCACGTCCCGGGGCGCCAAGGGTGGACTGGCCTCGGTGACACTGGGAGTTTGGGGGGAGGGTGGGGATGCTTGTAGGCTGGTCCGGTCACAGCGCTAGGACCTGCTGCRTTCTCGGGGTTGGAGCCCAGGGCTCTGGGAGAGGGAGGGGATGGGAAACACCAAGACATTACTGCCTAACTGGGAAGGGAGTCTCCGCTGCTGTGCGTGGCTGACCAGAACCAAGTGGTCTCACTGGGTCAGGCTAGGGGGTTCTCCTCAGAGGCCCTCAGATCAATGTAGGGCATCCTCTGCACTCTGCTCTATCCTTCTTCTGTGTTGTTTTCTTCTTTTCTACTGCAGAGATGCTTTAGCTGCACCCCTTGACTGAGCCCCGGTGCTGGGGGCTGCCGGGACGTGGGAGTGAGACCCACTTTGACAGCAGGATGGGAGTCTGGGGCTGGGCTGGCTTTGCAGGGTGCTGCCTGGGCATGCAGTGTCTCGCCACGGCCAGCCGCGCRGTCTGCTTGGCACGCCGGGCCCTGGCCAGGCCAGACCTGTCCCTCGCCTCAGGATGGGCAGGAGCTCACCTTTGGCTCTTCTCCTGCCCAAGCCCATGAGGTTTTTCCTGGGAGTCTCCCTGCACCGGCAGCCTGGCGGGAATGCTCCTGGAGCCAGCTAGCTGGGGAGCACTGAAGCACACGTGCCCAAGGGAGGGCGTTTCATGGACAGCTTCCTTCTCCCCTAAATAGTGCTGATGGGGGAGAGAGCTGCAGGAGGTAGATGAAGAGCCTGGCAGAGGGGTCTGCAGAGGCTGGTAGAGGAGTGCGAGGCTTTGCAGAGCGTGATCAGGGGAGACGAAAGGTCTCGCAGGAGCACGGAGGAGGCCAGGAGGTTTGGGCCAGAGCGAGGAGTATGACTGGTTAAACAGCAATGCTTACAAGCTTTAATTGCCACTCTAGGAGTGTCGCCAGAGGTGGCCGGGCCACGGTGTGCAGCAGCTGGTGGGCACAAAGCCCCCTGCACCGAAGCTGCTCTTTCCCAGGAGCAGGGCTGTGCCCTCCAGCTTGCCCTGAGGCCTACGCCTAGGGTTTTCTAGCAGCTACTGAAGGCTAACATGAAAGCTTTTTTGTGGAGGAAGGTGTCACTTTTCCAGCCTTGCCTGGAAGACTGAGCTGCTGTGGGTGGCCCCAGGTCTGGTCTCTCCGTGCGCTTCTTGGCTGGGATATGCAGCCTTTCCATGGATGGTATCGTGGTCTCATCCAGCGGAGCTCCCTGAATTTTTCCTGGGCTGTCTGTGTCTTGCAGGTTTTGGCAAATACATGATGCCCTTATCAGAGATTTGTTTGGGGGAAACATTTAGGAGGCAGCCAGCTTTGGTGCTCCACAGGCTTTGGGGAGCCTGAGCAGAGCCAGACGGTAGTTTTTATAAGATGAGCCAGTGACCTCCCTGCGCAGGCAAAGCTCCTTGTGCTGCACTCTGCCCTTTGGGGACCTCATTCAAATGAAGTGTCCTCCAACCACAGAGAGAAAAAAAGCAAGGGCCATCAGACCAGTCTCCAGCTGCAGGTGGGGCACTGCAGGGAACAGCTCTGCTCCCAGAGCAGCTCGCCCCGGGGCCGCTGCCAAGGGCAAGGTTCACGAGTTGGGGAAGGTGAGAGGATATTTGGACACAAACTCCATGTAGCTATGCTTAAAGCATGTGCGAGGTGGTTGACGGGACTTGGCAAGACTCGCAACTGGGCTGCTGAGACCACAGTTGTGTGCACAGTGTAGGACCAGGAGCCCGGCTCTTCCCCCTGCTGCAGATAATCTCGACTTCTGCGTGTATTTTTTTTAAGTGCCGTTGTTTCTGTCTTTGAATGGGGGACGCCCGGTCTAAACCACTTGGGGAGGCCCCGCCAAAGTGCCTTGCTTTGGGAACTTAAAAAAACCCTGTCTCTTCCAAGATATTTTATTAAGAATGTTATACAAATGTTTAAAAATATGCTTATAATAATTAATAAAAAGGAAAAAAAAGCTTTATTTAAAGTCAGAGGAGACTCTGCTTGTTCCCAAACAGCTCACTCCCAGCACTGGGCTRTGAGATGGAGGTGCAGAATTGGGGCTAGCATTGGGGGCAGTTTCTGCAGCTCCAGGGCTCATGCAAGACCCATCCAAGGGCGAATGGAGTTGTTTTATGCAGAGTCCCAAAGCGTGCCACAAGCCCCCCCTGTGCTGTGCTATGGTGGGATGGTTGCCCTTTATGCAAGGCAGCACCTATGGGAACTCTGGTGATGGGAACTGCTGGGGAGAGGACAGCTCCTCCAACCCTACCCAGGTGCAGGGTTATGCAGTAGAGGACCCTCATGGGGTGGGGGGGAAATGTGGCTGGGGACAGCATCGCCTGGGTGCTGTGTCACGTCTCTGAGGCATCCCTACAGCACCTCTGGAGGTGACATCCACACAACACGAACACAAACCAAAGTGTTGAAGTGCTTTTATTAAAATGGGCATCTCTAGAAAGAAGCAAGAGGCACCCAGCAGCAACATCTGTTGCATCGGCATTGCCGYGCTGAATGCGTCAGTGCAGAGGCACACCCCAGCGACAGCAGCTCATCTTCAGCTACATTGGCCCTGAGGTGCTAAAAATGAGGTGCAGAGGTGAGTCGGAGTCCACCCACATCTCTGCCCGCAGTGCAATGTGCATCTGGGCATGCTTGCGCATGGCTTGTTCTCCGGGACCCCAAAAGGCACAGTGTGAAGGGGCTGGTGGGAGACCTGCTCTGCGCAGGCCAAGGTCTGCACGCCATAACCCCTCTCCTGCCCCTCCCCAAAGCTTCTCCTTCCCTGAGCATCTTATAAAGACAAACTGAGCATCTAAGAGCCAGTCAATCCCYCAGCCGGACTCGCTACCCACTCAACTTGCACCCTGAGCTGCGGTGGGTCCCTCTGTCCCATGACTAAAGGTCTCCAAGATGGGGATGGCCACGTGGCCAAGGACAGCATGGTTGGTGGGGAGGGAGTGTGGCAGTGCAGCAGAGCAGTAGCAGGCAGTTCAGTTGGGATTTTTCTCCCCCTGAGCCTTCCTCCCCACCTCAGTCCTGCCRTCAGCAAGGGTCACAGCAGGAGGTCCTTGGGCTGCTGTTCTGCACAGCAAGGGGACAAGGACAGACCCAGCAGAAGTGACAGCAGCTATTTAAGAAAAGTAGAAGATAAGACGTCACATTTCCTCTTGACCTCATCTCACTTGCAGTGGTGGAGGCCTTGAGCACGTCCTCCAGCATTTTCAGCCACGTTCCCAGGAAAAGGGCTGCCTCCCCACAGCGGTGGCAGGGGGACGGTTCCCAGSCCATCTAGCCCATGTTGAGCAGTGGGAACACCACGAAGTAACCAAGTGCAGAGCCCATGATCACCCCGAGGAAGATCCAGGCGTTGTAGGACATAACGGCCAGCATCACCATGTAACCCACTACCACCTGTATCACGTGGAGCAGCGTCTGGCTGACATGGTACAGAAACCACCTGTTTGGGGAGGAAGCAAAGCCCCATTAGCAAGGGGATGATGCAGTCCCCGACGCAATCCCTTCTCTTCAGCATGCAGAGAAGGATCAGAGCCCAGGAACCAACCTGCAAGGCGCGAACGGCAGTGCAAACAGAAACCGATTTCTAAGGGCTGAATTAATGAGCAGCATGTTATTAACAAGCTGGTATTAAGAGGAGCCTCAAGCATTGTCTGGGATTAAATACAAAATGAAAATGCCAGGCCTTGACTCAAACAGCTCGTGCTGCAAGGGAGACTCCTGGGCCAGCCTTGCTTGGTGTGCCTGCGCCAACGCGCTGCTGCAGCAGTGCTTGTCCCCGTGCAGGCGGTCACGGCGCTCCTGTCCTTCCCACTGTGCCCACGGTGGCTACTGAGGGGCTGGGAGCATTTAATACACCAGAAAAATTCCTAGAGCACCTTCTGCTGTATTACTGTCTGGAAGAGCTGGGATACTCCTCCAGGACAAGGTGCTGAAGCTATAAAGATGCTTCCTTCTTGGGARCACGTTATTCCACAAATGCCTGTTCACAGCATTTTTTTTTTTTAATATTACGCTCGCCCACAGGCTCTACACCCCATCTCCAATTCAGTGTGGCGGCTCCCCCCGCCCCGATAAACCCTTTGGCCCCTGCCCACAGGACCGCTAGCAAGGTGAAAGCCAGCTCCTGGGTGTACGTTACCTTCCCTGCGTGGTGCCGTGCTGCCTGCCGCTGGTGTCAACGGCCCCTTCATCCTGCTCTGCCAAGGACTCCTGGCTGAGGCTGCGCGGGATGGCCAGCATCGCCCGGTGCAGCACCTTGGCCTTGCCGATCTTCACGGTTTCATAAAGCACGGAAAGCAACAGGATGACGAGCACGGACAGCACCATCCCTGTAAGAAGAAACCTCCTTGGCTGCCCATCTCCCACCAGACAGAGGCTGGAAGGTGCATTTGAGGGGATGCAACAGAGCGAGGTTGTTCCTGTAGCTTGGTCCTTCAAAACCCATGGTATGATAGGACCTTCCCATGCAGCGCTGCAGGGCAAAGRGGCCAGAGGGCAGGGATCCAGCACTGACTGCTTGGGCAAGTCGTTGGATAGGATGAAGGGAATGGAGGTGCYTGGAGCACTCCTGAGATCAGAAATYGGGCTGGAGCAATGGGCAGCATGTTTGTAGCGTTGGAAACTAGGGTATTTAACCAAATCCAAGCCACCACCCTCTCCATTTCTAAGATKCGTTTGGGGAGCAAGCTGCTCTGGAAAACAAAGTAAGTATCTGTGTTTATACTCAGCAGGAACATGGGAGTTAAAATATGACTTTGGGAGAAAAGTTTAAAAAAAAAAACAAAAAGAAATGGAAAGCTGAGACCTCTTATGCCACTGAGTGAATGGGAGACTTGGTTTCAAAGCTTAATTTGGGTCCAGGAGCAGACAAGCCMATCAACATCATTATTTTCTCCAAAAAGAATAGTTTGGCATCTGTTGAGAATCTGTATCTCATTAGAAAAAAAGGATTGCATACATTTTGTGGTAGGAGGTYTTCTTGTTCATTCGGGGTTCTGCAGGACTGGACCTGCAGTTCTGAGCAATGTCTGGTGCCACCCCAACGCCCCGGGGAGCGTCTGCCACGACCCCGATGGCAGGTGAGGAGAGCTCCTCGCTGGGTGCTGTGGGCTTGTGACGGCATGGGGAGAGCTCGTTCACCCTGCTGCGTTGGGGCTAGTGGCCTACCTCCGGGGCTATGGACGCTCCAGAAGTCAAAGAGCAGCACCACCTTATCCGAGAAGTAGAAGGTCATCTGAAAGAGATGTGGAGAAAGRGGAATACTAGGAATGAGGCTCAGGGTGACAGAGGAGCAGCATCCCCCTCCTCTGGCACTGCTGAGCTCCCGCTCTGGACATGCACTGCAAGCACACCAAGCAGCAGATGTGGTGCAGCAGCCTTTCTGGGTGTTTTGTTCCTGGACAGGAAAGGCGTCTGAAGGCCAAGCAGGGGTTGGGCTGTATCTGGATTTCCTCGTCAGCAACTGTTTCCGCTCCATTCGGTGTGTCACCACCCTGGGCTCTGCACAAGGGGAGCAGAGCTGCTAAGTGAGCCTGGGGAAAATGAGGACACATGCCTGAGTCTCGTAGATCTTCAGCTGGGCGATGCAATTACCACCCTGCTGTTCTCCAAAGGCTGCTGTACCAACTCCTACAGCTGCCCAGCCACTACACATTGGGCTGAGACCGGCACCTCTCATAGCATGTAACTGACTAATGGTGAAAGATGGAAAAACTCAGAGCAACATTTTCCTTGTCTCCRGCATAAAGCCTAGGATTTGGGAACCTCTATTGATCCGTGTCAATCTGGCCCTAACCCTGGCTATCTCCACCAGGAGAGGCTGTGGTGCAAAGCTGCTTTTGAAGCCCAGCATGTGGCTACCTGGTGTGAGGAGGCCCCATAACTACGTGGTTAAAACTGTAAACCAAAAACTGCCCACGTGTGAGCCAGGTGATGAAGGTGGTGCCCAACACGAGAAGCAAATGGCCAAGCAACACTATCAAGCTCCACTGCCACTGTCTGCCCCCCTTCTGCAGCTCTGGCAATCCCACCCAGGGACCAGCCTTTTCATGCTCACAAACCACATGAAGAATGTGCAACTTCTGTTGAATCTCATAGTGCAAGGTTTCTTCTTTTTTCTTCTTCTTTTAAATGAGGTTTGCTTCTTTGAGCTGAGAACTTCAAAGGGGCAAATTCCAGTGCTGCTTGGCTTTGAGCTGCGCGTGGTCTCGGTGAGCAACTGAGGCTTTGATGCTGCCTCGCACAGGGGGCACGGAGGTGAGCGTTAGGGAGCTCACTGGGCTCTCCGCGGGTTGGAAAACAGCAGCTCTGCAGCAGCCGCTTCCCCCCTGCAAACAGCCAGGCCTAGACAGGTCACCGTAATGAGCTGCGCGTGGGGAATGTGGAAGACGATGCCCTTGGCACTCATCAGCACTAAAGCTTTTTTAAGTGTCAATCCAGTCCAAGAGAGCCTTGGGGCAGGAAGAGGCTGCAGGTAACGCTCAGGCTTTGTAAGTAAGCTGGCRCAGGCATGAAACCTGGATGTTGCTTATTTTCTGCCCCATCTCGTGCATTTGCAGGCTAACCTACCTGCCGACCTGGGACTTTACTGGGAGGGTTAATCAACTTAATTACTCAAAGAGGGAACAGCAGTTGGAGGCTTTTAGGTGGCAACCAGCCTGCTCCACTCAGCACAGCTGGATTGTCTGTCCTGAGCCTGCAGCCCTGCTGCCTTTCGGGTCACTGGGTATAGGAAGGGTGTCCACGGTGGTGCTCTCCTGTGTAAGAAAAGGCAGGCAGAGGAGAGTACCAGGCCCACAACTGAGGCTGGGAAAAACCCGAGGCCATGCCACAATTGCATGGGACACAAAAAGCTGTCATGAAGCTCTTCCCTACCAGCCAGAATAAGGCACGGGGACATGACGGAGCCAGCAGGGGTGGTGATGATAAGCTGGGGTTTTGCCAAATTGCGTAATTTTTGTCCAGTTTCTGAAATCAGATGAGGAACTTTGGTGCTGCTACTATGTGCACATATCTTCCTCCACAGAGGTGGGTCAGCTGAACCACTTGAGCTGGCCAAAAGGCATGCAAACTGGGCATGGTAACACTTTGACTTCTAGCAAGACCATTTGTACCTCCAGCAGTTCTTTCAGCATACGTCTGACTAGCAAGAAAAAGTCTGAATTCTCCCTGGTGACAKGAACCCAAGACTTCACTAACCAGCACATGGTGTTAGGACTTCAGGAGGCCTGAAATGATAGGTAGGTGGGATAGACACAGAGGCTGATGGATCGTGTCTGATGCCTAAAGCAAAACTGGCTTGTGGTTAAAGTAGAACTTGAGGAACCCTGTACTTGCCTCTATTTCCACAAGTTTTTGTTACATTGCCTTGGTAAGCTGCTTCATCCAAAGCCAAATACGTAACTGCCTGATTTTACCAGAGCAGGGGTGTCCCTTCCAGGGAAAACTCCCYGGCAGAGGCGGTATCAGTCCCAACAGTGTTTCTCTCCAACCTAGAAATAAGGCTGCCGTTGTTTAGTCTTATATGAGGTCTACTCAAGACCTACAAAGATATTAAATCCCCTTTGGACAGTGACACCACTAGATTCTCTCTTGGAATTGATCTAAGGAGATATCCAAATGACCCAAAGCAGGCATTTAAGGGAAAGTTAAGAACATGCATGTGATATTTGCTTTAGGTCTGTGACTAAACTCTGTTTTGAACCATTTTACAGTGCATTTGAAGCTGAAAAGAGATTTACTGTGCTGAAATAGGAGGTGAAAGTATTAGCCCTTGGCTCTTCTCTAGCTAAACCACCTACACAGCCRAGGCCACAACTGCCAATTCTCATTTTCTTTGCCACAAAAACGTGTTCTAGGTTTTTATCCTCCCATTTGGCAAGCCTCTCCATGTAAAGATCCTAGTGGGGTMTCAGCACAGGTCCATACTTAATGCCTGGCTAAAACACAGAGGTGGTGGCAGAGGATCTTATCCTCCTCTTAGGAGGAATTTCCCTGCCAGGCCTAGTCTGAGTTAGTCATCTCGAAGGAGGTACTACCCTCAATAGAGACCTGGCTCTTCTTGCGTATAGCTGCAGAGTTACTGACACGAGCAGATGAGCCACGCTTGCATGGGAGACTACSGGACCTGCCGGAGCCAGAAATATCATCCAATAAACAGAGGTATTCATGCTGCAAATGGGCGCTAATTACACACTCTGGCCACACAAATATACCCAAAGTATATTAGCACGTGCAATTGGCTCACACTTTTAAGCTTCCTTTGGCAACAGATTTACGATAATTAGCCTTTAAATGAGATTATATTTCTCCCTTGCATGCTTCACCCATTGATCTCCAGCRCTGTGCAACGAGGAGGCAGTGCTGTTTTGGGGAAGCAGGAACCRAAGGGATTTGCTGAAGCTYTTGCTGCAGCCCGAAGCCAGTTCGRCCTTGGGCCTTTGSGTGCTTAGCGCAACTGTGAGGCCAAAACGATGCTCCTTGGGTCAACAACCTCTCATTCCTCTCTATCAGGTAGATGGGGAGCTGGCTTGGCCCTGCACAGTTTACAGCTGCTGATTCAGCCCGTACATTGGGGAAACACCCCCAAAGCCTCTTTGGCAAAGGCCATGGGGACYGAGCTGCCCTGAAATCGGTGCCTGCCTCTCCCATGGGGGGAGCAAGGCTTAACCCTGGTCCAGCAAGCTCYGCTGTTATGCAGCAGCACATCCCTAAAGTGACGCTATAATGTGATTTTTAGGGGGACAACAGCCATGCTGACTGCAGCCAGCATCCWGATGTATGAGATATGGCATGTGAAGGTCAAGAGGGCTCAGTCATAAAAAATATCCCCCTTTGCAAGAGGTGAGCTAAGCTGCCAGGGTGAAACTCTGAAAGGTAGGACCACAGAGCAAGGGCAGAGGGACTGGGTCCTGTCCTCACCAACCTGCAAATGGCACTTGCGCAGCACTTCCAGCATGCAGCTGTCTAAGGCTCGATCTAGGTGCCTCCTTGGCATGTTGCATGTATTTATACATGTAAATAAGGCTGCTGGAAAACRTCCTGTGCTGCACCTGCTCTTGCACAACGGAGCAACTGAATGGCTTAATCCACCACAGTCTGGGTCGCTCTTTGCRACCACATGAAGAGCACTGTCTCCTTGGAGCATCTCGAGCTGGYCCGACCAGAGCAGAGCTGCAGAGCCAGCCACACGCTGGCTCACGTGCAGCCCCAGCACCCGGCCAGGGCATCCCACGGCGAGGCTGACCAGCCGCTCTGGTTCTCCACGCCCAGCGAGGCTCCTGCGAGCCCAGGCTGCCGGGGCAGAGCCGCAGAGGGGCTCGGTCCCCCCAGGGCTGAGCGTGGCCCATGGTGCAAGCCACATCCGGACTTTTCGGGGATGCAGCTGCAGGGGCCTGTGCCAGCAGATCTGGGAGCTGCTGGGACACGGTAGCAGCCAGCACCAGCCTGTGGCTGAGCTCACTAAATGAAGCAAGACTTTTTCAGGCGATGATTTAAAGCCTGTGACGGGAATAGAGCTCCCGCAGCAAGTTTCTGCCGTAGCTCCCTGCCCACAACAGCCTCTGCGGAGGCGACGGCGGAGCCACCCGGGTGGGAACGCGGCAGCACGAGGCTGCGAGGGGCAGATGAACKGCACAACACGTGTTCGGCTCACCGGGGCCACTTCTGCTTGCAGGMTCTCTCGCAACCCTAGCCGCGCCGCGGAGGCAGAGCACGGGGCCAAGCAGGAACCGGAGCGAGGCTCCTCGCAGGAAGACGCGCGGCGCTGACGGGCAAAGTGAATTACGGTGCTGCAGCCTGTAAACAACACTMGTTTGCACAGAGATTGGGGTGCAAAGCAGCGTAGTTGGAAGGGGTTGATTGAAATTAAGCAGATTTGCTGTCATCTCCCCTCCCCGGCACTGGAGAGGAGGAGGAAGGGCCTTGCCAGGGGCCGAGCAGGGCCGTCCGGGTGAAGGGGCTAGGAAYGAACCCTCTCCAGCTGCTAAGAGAAGCAAATCTTGCTCGGGGTGGCTGGTTCAACAGGACCTGGAGGAAACGCGATTAGCTCGCGGGTGTCACATCAGTCCAAAGAGGGAGCGCGGGCCGGCGGCGAAGAGCAGCCAGGAAATCCAATTTCGGATGCGAGGCAGCGCGGTACGAGCCTCCCTCGCTCCGGTTCCCTTCCCGGAGCGTTTTAAGCCCCAGCTGGAGAAGCAGCGCGGCAGCTCCCGCCCGCACTACCCCTCCCCGGGACCTGCCACAGGTTACAGCGATGCTAGCTGCCAGCTACAGCAACATTAGTGAAAAGTTACAGCGCGGTTTACCAAAATTGCCCGGAGTAAGAGCAAACCGACGCGGGTTACAGCCCTCGCCTTCGTGGGTTTTGTTTGTTTGTTTGTTTTTGTTTTTGTTTTCCCTAGCGCACCTGATGGCCGAGGACCCCA
>NW_028186768.1:3187995-3284311 GCF_003343005.1 Rhea americana
GGGCGGCCGCGGTGACGCGCGGCGCGGGGCGCCCCGGGAGTTGTAGTGCGGCGGCCCGGGAGGCGGGGATGGCCGCGGGGGCGGCCCGGGCGGGCTGCGCCGGGGGCAGCGCTCCAGGCACACGCACGGTGTCACGCACACGCCTGCACGGCTGGTGCCCGCGCCTGCGTGCCGTGCACAGGCATGCGTTGGCGTGCACACGCCTGCACGGCTGTGCCCGCACATGCCTCGCTGGGCACACGCCTCTTCTGCTGTGCCCCCTGCCCCCGGTGTGCTTTGCTTTGCTGTGCAAACACCCYGCTCGCCGTGCACAGCCTGCCTGCACTGGCCGGTGTCGTGCCCGTGCCTGTGCACACGCACGTGTCACCGTGGCCGGCTGAGCGTTGCTGTGCGCAGTGCTTTTGCCTCCCAGAGTGGTTGCAGAAGAGCATCAGACCTCAGGCATTTTGCGGCCTCTCTCCTCTCCTCCCTGCCTYGCCCCTGTCCCCAGCAAGCTGCCACCCGTTTCCGGCCATCCCTCCTCTCCACTCGTCCGCTCTCAGGAGTTTAGTGCTTTAAACCAGGACAGGACAGCGGAGACGCATCCCTTGGAAAAGAGGTGCTGGSGAAAGATGCAGGCAGTGGCTGGGCTGTGCAGAATTGGCTCTGAGGCTCGGCGAGGTTGTGGGCTACAGTCCTACAGGTAGGAGGAAAGTGCCTGCTGCTGGCAGCAGCTTATCAGATGTCCTGGAAGGGGTTGGAGGACATGCACCCCCCCACCTGCACGCCCCAGCACCAGCCCCTTCATGAGGCTTCCCCAGGCTTCATGAGAAGGTTGCTGCTTAGCCCCAGAAGCTGCCAGACACATTCCTATCCCTGCTTTTCCCGTCTCACTCTTCAATGGAAGAGTTTCCTTACGGAAATTCCTGCCTGGCGTATTGCCATAGCGGTGGCTTGCAAATGCTCTAAGCCTGCAAAACGCAGGGGTGCCGTGGCTGGAGCAGCGGCTCAGGGACCTGCATCCCTCCCAGCTCAAGCAGGGGCTTTGCTGGTATTGCATCTGCCTCACACCAGGCTGCTGTAGCAACCCGCGCCTCGGTCTTCCCAGCAGCAAAGATGCACACTCCGTAAAGGTGCTGCAATGCTGCGCTTGCAAATTCATTTTAAATTCCCTGCTGAGGAAGGCTGGCAGGTGAAACGCCACTTTTGGTAGCAACTCTATTTTTTTCTTACGGCAAGAAAGCTGGAAGTGGAGTTAGTTACATAAGGCATGTTTGTTGCTTAAACAAACAAAAAAAAAAGGATAAAAAATTGGATAAATCCCTGAATGTGCTATTTCTCCTTAAAAAAAAACTTTTCTCAGAAGTTTATATCCAAAAATAGATACATAACCTTTTTGGCAAATTAATCACCACCTTTGGATTTTGGCCAGCATGTCCAAAGTACGAGGTGAGGGAGCAGAGTTTGTGTGTGGTTTCCCTCCTCCGCAAGAGGAGAAGAAAACGTTGCCAAAAACTGAACAATGTACTTTTTTTCTTTTTGCATAAATTTCTGCCCTGAAAAGGAGAGAGACACAACATCAGCCTTCGCCCTGGCTCCCCTGGGGTGTGCTCAGCTCTCCTTTCATGTCTGTGCCTTCATGTCGACATCGTCTTTTTTCTTTTTCTTTTTCTTTTTTTTTTTGTGGCTCTTAAGGTTTGACCTTGAAGCTTAAAAGTCTCCTCTTTCGTTCTTCAGCTTTACCGAGTCAGTTAAGCAATTCAGCATAGCTTAAGGTGCTCCRGGGCCCGCGCCCCTCCGCAAGGCTGCTCCCCGTGAGCGCTGGCCCCGGGAAGGGCACGGCCGAGCTCTGCTCCGTGCTGCCTCTGCCCTGCGGCACTGGCCTTGCTGCTGAGCCTCAGCGTCAGCCCCGGGTGCAACCGCAACGACCCGTAAGCGCCTCCTGCGGGGAAGGACCACGGTCCTGTCGCAGCGCACGGCMACGCTGAACGCTTCCCTTGCGACGCTAAAGCCCCTTCCACCCCCTGCTTGAGCTGCAAACCCGAAAGAGAGCTAGGACTCCGGGGTTTTGCAGATTCTGCCCCTTTTCAGGGTTACAGCCGCCGGGACGAGGGTGGAAGGATGCCCAGCCGGGGGCACGGCCTGGGGCTGCCCCGCTCAGGGCAAGAGCGGCCTCGAGAGCCCTGATCTGGTGCGAATGAGGACCCGAACGTTTGGGTAAGTTTACAAAGCGAAGCCCCTTTTGTCCCCCCTGCCCCAACCTGCTCCCTCTGCTCCCTTTTCCTCTTTCCCAAGCCGTTCCTGGTGGTTGTAATTACACGGTCCTCCCTGGGCTGTTGTTAAATTAGCACCTTTTCATATACATATATATACATAATTTATAGAAAAAAACAACTTTCGTAAACAGCATTCTTCTACTTCAAAAGGAAGCGTAGTCYGTGGAGTAATGCAGCTACAGAGACGCGTCGCACAGCTAGGAAGGGCAGCGCCGAAGAGCGGGCTGGGAGCACCCCGCTCCGTCGCCCTCCGCGGCCACCCCCGGCCGGAAAGCAGGTGGGTCGGGGAGCGAGAGGACCGCTTCGTCTTGGGCGTCATCGGTTTCAGCTGAAGCAAACCGGTCCRACTGTGAACCCAAACTGGTGCGAGGCGTCGCCGTCGTGAAACACGGCCAGGTCGCGCAGGGGCAGCAGGGCAAGCTCCTCGGTGGTGAACTGGAAGATGGTGTCGGTGATGGACGATTCGTTATCGAGCTGAAACGAACATATGGGGCAGCTGAACAGCACCGAAACCCTGGGCCTAGCTTGGCCTYGGCTGGGTTTCACCTCAAGCTAGTCCACAAAGGCAACGCTTGGTGTGAGATGCTGGTGTGAGATGGTCCTTCTACCTGAAAGACCCACTCATGAGCACCAAGTATCCTCTTTGCTGCCCACAGGACTCCCTAAAAAGCCTGTTGGCAGGGCCAGGTCTCCATCACCAACCCCTCACGGCTTCCCCCAGCCTCCCTAACCCCCTTTTACCCTAGGCAGCCCAATCTGTCTGCTGCTGCGTCCCACCACGCTTGGGCCAGCTCCCTTCCCCAAGGGGGGGCAGCTCCTCGGGCCTGAGGAGGAGATGCTCTTCCTTCTCCAACATGCTATGGGAAGGCTCATCTGTCCGAGGCTCTGGGCTTGCAGATACCCGGCACAAGGCTCTGCAAACTGCGGCGGTTCTCGCGGGTGCTAAACTTGGCATTGGGGCTGGAGCACCGCGGTGGCCACGCTTACCACGCAGCCCTGCAGGGTGGCTGCGTAGCTCTGCTCCCGGGTGTCCGCGAGGAACTGGATGGCCTTCTCCCGCTGCGGCTGGCCCTGCTCGGAGGCTGGCCTGCAGGAGTAGGAGACCTTCTGGGTGGCCAGGCTGCTGCGCAGCTTGAGGAAGCGGAGCTGCACCGGGCTGGCCCCCTCGTACTCCAGCTGCAACGGCGAGAGCGCCCGCTCACGGGGGCTGCCACGGCGCTGCCCCCCACCAGCCCAGCCCCCCGGGGCTTCGCGCTGCAAAGCCACGACCTGCCCCGCGTGGGGACATCGCGTGCACGGCCTGCGGGACTGCGCGGTTGCAGACGCGAGATGCCCCCGACACTCCAGCGCCGTGGGTGCCGGCGAGCCCCAACGCCGTGCAAGCGGTGCCGCGTCCCCTCGGCTGCCCCGGTGCCACCAGGCGACTCACCAGAAAGCCCCCGGGCAGGGCGCTGAACCACTCGAAGGTGCCTGCGGCGGCGTAGGTGCGCAGCCAGGCCTGGATGGGCACCTGCGGGCAGGGAGGGGACGGCGTGAGGCCGGGGAGCCGCCACACTCGCCCTCCTCTGCCTCATCCGCCCTCCCCATCCCGCAACCGCCGGCCCTACCTGGTTGTGGACGGGGGCGATGCAGGTCTCGCCCCCCGCCGTGAAGTTGCAGAAAGCCAGCAGGGCGTCCTGGGGGCTGCCCTGGTTGGGGTCGATGTAGTAGGGACCTGGAGGGAGGCAGAGCAGAGCGCCTGGCACRGGCCGCACGAGCCCGGGCCCCCGGCGCGGGGAAGGCGGCGTGCTGCCGAGGACGCGTTACGCTGCGTTGCTCTACTCCTCGCAGGCACGCGCCTCTCCGCGCACGTGCACACAGCCCGCTATGCGGAAACAGGGCTGAGATCCCCCTGGGCCAGACCCGGGCACGGGGAGACGTCCTGCGTGGAGGAGCTGGAGGCACGGAGGGCTGGAGCTGCCCCAGTACCCAAACTCCAGCCCTCCCCTCACTGTGCCAAAGGGATGCTGCTCCCGACCGACTCCGAGGGCAGACGGAGCCAACGCTGCCTTTTGGCCCTGCTGCCCTGCAAGAGGCAACCGTGGGGAGATGCTGTCCGCCAGCAGCAAGGGAACGTGGTGCCCGTGAGCACGGATCCTGCTCCCCAGTGAACCACCAGCACGGCTGCGTCCTTGTGGCCTCTCTGCCGCCACCTGAGCATTCACCTTGTCCCCGTGCCCGCGGGGTCCCCCCGTCGCACGGGTGCACGGCGGCTGCCTGGCCCCATGCACCAGCCCCAGGCCCCCGCAGTCCCCTGTACCGTCGGGCAGGTGAGGGTGGGCCAGCAGCAGCTCCTTGCAGGTGGCCGCTGGGTTCGCTTTGGTGCCGTCGGGGTGCTCCACCAGCGCCTTCAGTTCATGCTTCAGGGTGTCCGAAAGAGCCCACACCATGGTGTAGTTCAGGCGGTTGGAGGGATAAATCAGGTGCTGGAAGCGAGGGGACATAACTGAACTCCTGGCTTGCCATCCCAGCAGCGCGCTCGCCGTCCCGCCGCTGCCGGCCTACGCGTTAACCCGTCAGCTCGTCCTTCCCTTGCGTTTAGCGCAAAGAGGWCACAGGTGCCAAGGCGCCAGCGCGTAGGTCGTGAAACACCGGGCGAGAGACAACCTCGCTGCCACTCAT
Source organism: Rhea americana (assembly GCF_003343005.1). Taxonomy (NCBI): domain Eukaryota; kingdom Metazoa; phylum Chordata; class Aves; order Rheiformes; family Rheidae; genus Rhea; species Rhea americana. The sequence continues at coordinate 3,192,912 of NW_028186768.1, forward strand.
CGAGGTCCCCAAACCTGCCCACCGCCAGTGTCCGGACCAGGCACCAGCCCCGCGGTGGCCGCCGGCCCTGCGAAGCATCGCCGTCTCCCCGGCGGACGCTCACCTGCAGCTCCTCCGCGGACAGGTTCAGCGCTGGCCCGCTCGGGCCAGGAGGGCCAGCGAGACCCTGCGTGACAAGGACAACAGTGGGGACACTGGCCGCTGCCCGAGGCCCTATCCCAGCCCTGCGGCCTCCCGGGGCCTCGGCAGCCAGCAGATCCCGTGGCGCGGCATGGCACGGCACGGCACGGCACGGCACGCTGCCCGCGGCGGCGAGGAGCTGCCCGCCGTTTCGGGGAGGCCGGGCGCGAGGGACGCCAGCGCCTCTGCTTACCGGCAGGCCCCGCTTGCCCCTGGGTCCCGGCAGACCCGCGAAGCCTTTCGGACCCTGCGGCAGACCAAAGYGGAGAGGGAAAGAAGGAAGTCGGTGAGATGCCACGTTGCAAAACACAGCCGGGGACAGCGGAGCGCATCGACGCCGGCGGCCTGGTGCCAGGTACCGCCGCGGCGGTGCGCGCGTCCTGCGGGTGCCGCGCCGAGAGGGGCAGGGGCGAGCGCAGGAGGGGACCACGGCCCTCGGCCGTGCCTCAGCAAGGGGGTAGGTTGCTCGAGATGCTCCGTCCTACTTACTTTGTGCCCCGACGAGCCCTGGAGGAAAGAAAGAACAGASGCTGCCTAAGGGGGGAGGTTGCTGCGCTTTCCGAGGCGACGTGCTCGCTGTGATCRGGTCTGATTAAAGTCTGATCCCATCTTAAACCTCTCAGCTGCCAGGATGCGGCTGCCAGCGCAACGAACCCGCTTCGCACTTGCACGCTTGCACTTTTCAAGCCCGGGGACGGCTGYTCTCCGTCTCCTGCGGCCGCCCCAGCGAGCGTGGCCCCGCCGCCGCCTGCCCGCTCTCGCCCACATGCCGCGGGGACGGCGAAGGACTTACCGGCTTCCCAGGGAACCCAGGGAACCCCCACGGACCGGGGGGACCGTCATCGCCCTGCAAAGACACAACCGGCGGTCACAGCGCTGCCAAGTCCCTGTCGGGAGGAGTGGCATCTCTCAGCGCTTTGCCCAACTCAAAGCAAGCTGTTCCCCAGTTTGCTCTTTGCTAACACATTTTGCAGAGACRGCCAAAGGAAATTGCCCCAAATACTAATTTATGCCCCAAAAGCTCTGCAACATATCCAGAACTGTCCAGTAAAGCCACAGGGCAGCGTGCCTGATACTGCCTGGCCGTGCCGACGTGGACCTGGTTCCCCCTGGTGCCTCCACCACACACTGGCCTCCCATCACCCTCCAGCCCAGTTACCTGCTCTCCCTTGGGTCCCGGCCTCCCGGGGAYGCCAGGGGGTCCTTGCTTGCCCTAGGAGAGGTGGAAGGGGTGTCATACAGGACATCAAATGGAGCAAGGRGAGGGAGGAAAAGCAGAAGCCCTTCACACACCTTGAAGCCATCATCKCCTTGCTGGCCGAGGTCTCCCATGCTGCCTTTTTCACCCTAGGAGAGTCCGTCGGGGGAGAATCAGTAAAAGTTTTGGTGGCAAAAATGGGTAGAAATGCCCAGTAACGTTAGCTCATAGGAGCCTGGGGTGGGAGCTCTGCCCCGCTCAATTTTCATCCTTTGGCAGTATTTTCTCAGGATGGCAATGGAGGATTTACCTGCTACCCAGGTCCAGGCAGATGACCACAAGCACAGGTTTTACTGCTTGTGGTTGTGCCCATAGTGTGGACAGGCTGAGATCTCCAAAATGCAGCCATTCCTCCAAGAGGAAACCTACATGCACTACAGGCAACACGCTCCCTTCTCTCCCAGCCTGATGGGAGCAAAGGACCTAGACGTCCTCCACGAGGTGTTCTCTGGTGTCCTGCTTCCTACTGCACAAGCAACTAGCCCAACTAGCAGCCTGGCAGGAAATGTTCGTCTGGAAAGAGCAACTCTGGTCAAAGGTCTCCTGGACTCGTACAAGGCAGAAATGGAATGGAGACCTGAAATTCTCAGCAACGGCCAGCTGCAGACTTTTTGGCTTGTTAGAATTGAAAATGCACATATTGGTTGGGAAGGAAGAGCTGTGACAGAGCCTCTTCAGTCTCTGCTCAGCTGCAAAGGCAAAATAATAAGTATTTTATCTCAGCTTAAATTATTCGACAGCAACTCAAAGGTTCCTAGGAATTACTTTGAAAAAAATAAAATGAAATAAAAACAAAATAAAAATTTCTTGTTTTCTAAAATCTTGTGGAGCAGGGGAAGAAACCCAGTTGCAGCAAACAGACACAGACGGTTCCCCAGGCGACTCTACCAGTGCTGCAGCTCGCGAACAGCCTCTTCCTCCGGCTGCTTTCCCACAGACTTTGGCCTTGATGAAAGCCCTGGACTTTAACTTCTGCCATTGCTCATTTAGTTCGCAATAGATTTAAAGCTTTATTTATTACTGAGCTTAATTCTCCTGAAGGCTGCGAGCAACAGTCCATCACCAGGGACTGCTTGTCACTCTTATTTACAGCCTTGCAGCTGATGGATGGGACCATGAGGATGTGCTTGGCTTCTCGTGCCAAGGTTGAGTCCATCATCTCATCAGTAAGTAGCACAGAGAAGATGTGTGCATTTGCAGAGTCAGCAATAGTGCTGAGAACAAGGGTTTAAAATACCGCATGCTATAGGGGACCACTTGCGACACCAAGAGGCTCCAGAGGCTGGACAAGGACCTGTCAGAGAGAMAAGCTCCTGTGGGGACAGAAGAGTCCAACGTGCCCATCGCCCAATGCCTGGGGCAACTGGGTCAACACGGAAAAAGTAAGATGCTGCAGTGGTCAGATTTCAAGAAGAGGGTGGAATATGTGACCGTATCCAGCAAATTAAATGCTAGCCTCTACCCAAAGTCCCCACTGCACCCAGTGCCCACATGGCAACCCATCTCCTACCTTCTGTCCTTTTGGGCCGGGATCTCCTTTCATGCCTTTCAGCCCAGGAATGCCCTACGAGAGAAAAATACGTGACATCAACATCACCCCGTGGCTGCAGTGAGCTGAATTTCTCACCTCCCCGGACTGCTGAAGAGAGGTCACTACACAGGGCATCATCCTCCAGTGACATCTCTTTCCACGGCCAGGAAGGGCTTTACCAGAAACTGTCATTGTGGGTTGCCGCAAGGATTCTTTCAGGCAGATTTAGAGACCTCAAGGCATTTATCATCAAATATTTGATTTTTCCCTTTAGAAGATCTCTTCTTTCCTCCAAAAAATCCTATTAAAATGCAGTTCAGGGCCTTTAGCTGGTTATAGAACATCCTGGCTTCTCATTTTGAATATTGGTGAAGTTTCCAAAGTTGAGATTTTTCAAATGATAGATTAAAAAAATACACTGTAATTTATATATATATATATATATGTATATATATTCAACTATTTTTTGACAAATACTAGATGCTTGAGTATGACCTATCCTTTCAGCCACAGCAGTTCTTTTGGAACAGCCACACTACAGATGTCTTCTACAAGCACTCATAATTCCTAGACATCCTGGTCTTTAACTGGGAAGGGAAACATTCAGCTTTTATAAAAATGATGTAGAAGTTATCTGATTTGCCTCACTGCACATGCACTGCTGGGAAGCTAATTTGGGAAGAGACGGCAAGACATCATGATCAAAGGCACATTAGATGGATAAAACATCTAGAAACGTCACATTTCTGAATGGTTCTCCTCTTTGGTCATTGCCAGAGCTGGGTTGTGTGGTGGTACTGCAGGGGCTGAACACGCCGGATCTCAAGAGCTAAGAGGTCCTGGAGGGACCCAGTGGTCGCAGGGAATGAACTGAGGCCGAAGAGCCTTGTCCATGGCCACCAAGAAGCAGGAGCACATCCTGGTGCTCCTCAAACCTTTGCTCCAACTGCTGGCATCCCCAGAGCCCTGGGCCTGGGGAAGAGCCGGCTCTGCCCAGAACCTACCCACAAGTGGGCACCTCTGGAGCCAATACTCACATAAGGTCCCTGAGGGCCCTGGGGCCCTTGCAGCCCATCTTCACCTGGGAAGCCCTGAAAGGYAAAAGCGAGGCGCCTTTACTGGTTTGCACAGAGGTTCAATGCGAAAGCAAGGCAGAAGCACGYCTCGCTCCAGGGCGGCAGTGGGGAGGCTGGATACATGACAGGAGAGGGCCTGGTTTGGGAGACAGAGTGGCACGTTCACAAGAGTGCCTGGAACAGTTTTGAGGGTGATCATGCAAAATTGGCCCTTCCATTTCTAAGCGCATAAACAAATGCAGTTTCTCAACATGCTACTGGCATAGTTTTTAACCACAGCAAAGGGAAAATATATCTATATTTCTGATACCTCAGAGCTGGAAAATCCCCACCCCAAATGCAGGGATTACAAAAATGTCGCATGCCCAAAGAGGTAATTGTAGGTTTGCTGTAGCCAGAGGGAGACCGCAGCCAGGAGGCTGGTAAGTCATGGCAGCAAGAAAACATGAGGAACTATTACAGGTAAAGATGTCGATCTCTGCTCCCAGAAAACCCTGAACCACAGGTAGCTGGAGGCCCTGGGGAAGCGATCTCCTTCCCCGGGTTGGGGGGCACTTCGAGGTGCCTGCTGGCATCTTGGGGGACAGGAGAGCTCCTGTTGCCTGGTGCCTCTGGGGACATGGGTCTCTCGGTGGGATGCCCAGAGCTTCTCGCTCAGCACTGCCACATCGGACAAGCTAGCAATGCGGGAGTAATTCGGGGAGAGAGGGACCCCGTGCCGGGGYCAGGCTGTGAAACGGAAGCGTGACGCTGCCCTACCTTGGGTCCCCGGGGGCCTCTCGGTGGCCTGTGGCCAGCCTTGCCTCGCTTGCCCTGGGCAACGACACAGGTAGGGCTCCTGAGCAATTAAGCACATTGAACACCCCGAGGTGGCCACCCGTGCTCCACARCATGCTTGCTCCCCATGCCACACTGCCCCAGGCTGTGCTGCCCTCCCAGCTGCCCCACGTCCCACCGCTGCCACCCCGCAGGGAAGCTGGGTGCCCCCCAATGCTGCCGGCAGCCCGCTGCTCCTCCGGGGCTCTCAGCAGCGGCCGGCAGCAGCCTCCCGCCACCCTCCGTGGGGACCACGGTGCCGTTTTACCCTTCTGCCAGGTTCGCCGGGGACCCCCTCTTCCCCTTCACGCCCGACGTCACCCTGCAGAGACAGGAGACAGCAGAGATGCCAGCTGCTCGGCGCGAACGAGGTTGCCAAACGGGTGGAAAGCAGCAGCCACCTGCACGGAGACCCCGACGCCAGAGCCCACTGCAGGACCCCGACGCATGGGCACGGGTGCCAGGGCGGTGTCACAGAGCCCCAGCGAAGGGAAACGTCACTCCCCAAGGCTTTTAAAGCCCCACAAGTACAGGGAGTGACAGAGATGGGGCAGACCTGCCGGCCCCTCGCCAAGGAGGCTCCCCACAGCCCCAGCCAGACCCCGCTCCTAGGTCCTCTCCAGGTGATTACATCTCCCCATGCCGACAAGGAAACCAGCCGAGGCAGCCCTGGTTTTAAGGGACCCTCATGTGTTCTCCCTCCATAGGACCGCTCAGATTGGACTGACCCATAGCCACAACGCCCTGGCAGCCCCATCACACACTCGTGGGGCCGAGCTYGAGCACAGCCCGTGCCCCGTTTCCAGTGCTGGGGATGAAAAAGCATCGCTCCTCCCCCAGTTTGCRGGCATTAAAGCAACAACTACCATCRCTGTAACCAGAAAGCCTGTGCCATGAGCTACTGCCGGCTTCCTGGGAYGCCTCATCRGGTGCAAACTTTCCTTTCCTGCACCCAGAGCGCCCRCATGGATCTCCCTTAAAATCTGTCCCACGAGGGATGTGACTGGGGCGGTTCACGGGTTTGGGAGGTGGCTTGGGGGAAGGAAGCGTGCAGGCACTGGGGACAGATGCTGCTCCTCCATGGCTGCTCTACTGCGGCTGCCCGAGGCAGCGAACGTGAACGGGTTAATTGCTTGAAGGCCCTGATCTCCAGCCCCACGCGTTCATGGATGCCTGAACGCTCTCCAGGGGAGCGGCACTGCTGCGATGAATTCAGGCATGCTGGCCACAGGCTGCTTCTYAGTTGCTTCCCAGAGGGGAAAAGTAAGAGGCGGATTTTTGGAGGTACCTTTTCTCCTTTGCGACCTTTCTGCCCTTCAGGACCAGCTCGTCCTTGAGACCCCTAAAATCCAAAAGGGGAAGGAAAAGCCTCCATAAGGGCATCCCCCTGGCTTCCCCTCCTGCTCTCACCCACGTGATGCACTTCGATGTCGAGGGCCCCCAGTGGAATTTTTTATCYCTCTCCCAAGTTTAGCCTGCCAATTGGGGCCACAGGCGGTGTTTTGCAGGAGCAAGGAGGTGTTGACCACACAGGAATCATCACTGACACCCAAATCAGGCTTTAAGAAGACCAGACATCACAGTAGGCCTCAAGGTCCTCACCTTTTGCCCTGGTTTTCCTGGTTTGCCCCGACTCCCTTTTGCACCCATCAGGCCCTAAGGAGGAAAGAAACCAACACTACTCCAGAAATGGGCTGTCGCAGGAGTATTCCCCAAAATCCCAAATCCTTGGCCAGCCTGTTGAGAGCTGCTCAGAACAAGGCTTTGAGGAAAGCTGGAGAAKGGCACCAAAAGGAGCTGCAGGGGAACCCCGCTCACCTCGGTGCCGCTCAAGCCCGGTGCTCCAGCCTCGCCTGGTGACCCAAGAGGACCCTGAATCCATGTAGAGACAAAAAAACTTGACTTGACATTAGCTCTGGGTTATTTAGGGGGAGGCAGGACAGCAAGTAAAGAGCTGGTTACCTTGTCAAGGGATCTAAACTCTGCCCCAAGCTTTTCCTCTGCCCTGCACCGAGGGAACCTTCCCGTGGTAGGTTCACAGCAGACCTACCAGCTCAGCACCTCAACCCTCCCTGATGTCAGTGCCTCAGTTTCCCTGTCTCTAAAATACAAGTCACCTAGAAGCTGTGAAGTTTCATTCACCTACCAATTCCCCCTGTACCCCGGCAGGTTCAGTCCTACAAAGCAGCAAATGTATTAAAAACAACATTTATGGATTTCTGCTGGGCTAAGTAAGGTAGTGAGTCATTTCTCCAGCGGCTGGTGACACAAAGAAATGAGGTTTGCATGTGGCTTGCAATGAGGCACGCACCGCAGCGCTCAAGGCTGCTCCCAGTCCAGCAGCATTGCAAACCTGAGCAAGGATGCTGTGGCGGGAGCAACTTCTTGCTCCGTTACAGGAGTTGAAGTTTCGGAGYTGGGAGAAGGATGCTGAGCAAAACCTGGGTGCCCACTCCGGAGCTGCACAGAGGAGGGCCGCCCTGCCGGGAGGTCCCCTCCTCATCTCCGCGGAGGGCAGGAAGGTGAGACAAGTTACCTGCCGGCCCAGCTCTCCTTTCGCTCCCACAGCTCCTTTGGTTCCTTCAGGCCCCAAGTAGCCCTTGAATCCAGGGACGCCCTTTCTTCCCTGGGAGCCCGCTGAGCCCTGCCGTGCACAGAAAACAGAGACAGCCGTTACAGACCTAGCCCAGACCTAGCAAAGGCTTCAGGTTCCCATTCCCTGGTTTGGCTCCCAAATTCCCATCCATTTCTGCAGGGGACTTAGGGGCCCGGATGCCCTACCTTGGGCTGGGACTTTACTCCTAGCACAGAATAAAAGGAAAGGCTGGGCTGGAGGGGCAYGTGAGAAGATGCCTAACGTCCGGCTGAGGTATGATCAAAGGTGTTTGTGGCTTATTTATTGCTTGGTGATAAGGAGATACATATGTGTAGCTAGTGAGGAGACAGAGAGGCCCAGGGGAACAGCAAGCCCAACTTCACGGAGGTAGCGAGGCACCTCTCCCTTTCTGCTTTGCAAATCCAAACAGAGTTTCTTCCATTTCCTGACTTCACCTAAGCAAAAGGAATCATCTGAGTTAAGGAAATGRTCTTGTTTGGGCACAGAGGCACTGCAGCATAGCAAAACTGGGACCCAGACGGGGTTTACCCTCCAGCAGAGCATCAGTAACACCCCTGGAGCTCTGTAAACGTCAGGGCCGCAACCACAGAACCGGTGCAGCCGGACAGAGCTCAGGCTGCGAYGGGAAGGGGCTGCGAAGCCACCACCGTGAGCAGACTACTTGCTGCTGCCGGTTAGACATCACGAGAACATGCCCCGGGCTAGCAGAACCGCCTTTCCTGGCGAGCCTTCAGGTCTGAGCGCCACAAGCAGACTCACTGCGCGAAGGCAGGAAAGCCAAACGGCCCCGTCTCAGGCAGCTCTGATAAGCGAGCATTACCCGCACGATTGCATCAGCGCTTTTTCACATCTTTTTAATAGCTATATTAAAATGCCTTTAAAGAACTACGGTTCTAAAGAAACCATGAAAATGATGACTTGGTTGCAAAGGTATTTACCTAAAGTGAGTGTTTACAGGTATCTTTACACGGCTCCCCCGTGCCACGCAGCGCAGCACCAGTGACACCGCGTCAGACACTCTGCCCCGTGGAGGCAGTGGAGTGCTCTTTACGTTTGCCCAGTGCCTCTTCCCATTCGCAATAAATAGCCCCATCTCCAGTAAGGCAGGCTCTTCTGGCTAATTAATCACAAAATGTTCTTAAATTCCTTTTACACGGAATCACTTACCGCAGGACCAGGTTTGCCTCGATCTCCCTTTACTCCATCACCTCCTGYGAGTCCCTGCAGCGACATTGAGGATTTAGGAGAAATCCATCTGCACCACGTCTTTCACACTCAGGCCCTTTACACACATTTTAAGCATCCTCTCCTACACACAAAACTCAGCTGGCGAAGTGGGTATCACTCACAAGGATGCAGTGGGAGGTAGCTTCCTCACCAGTCTCTGGCTGTATTGCCTTGCCCAGAAGAAACTACCAGCCTTCTTCCTCGGTGAGATAGGCTCCATTAAATCAGTGCAATTAGCAGTATTTTTGCTATGGGTGGTAGTTGATGTGGAGGGTAATTACGTCTAGCTGTCCCAAAATGACAGCTTTAACAGATTTTCTGTAAAYGGGAATTCATTTCAGACTGAACAGAACAGAGAATCTCACAGGRATTTCATCTTTCACTGAAATCCATACCTTTCTTTTTTCTGCAAATGAGTTTTAGCTGAAAAAATCCTGCTCATATCTGTCTCTGACAGAGGTGGCAAGTGCTTTTTTGGCTTTACAAGCCTCAGTGAGCAACCTCRGGGTAGAGAGAAGACTCCTGTCTTCATAGCTGCTGCTATTGCACAATAAATGCAAAGGCTCCCTCTGAATACATTTCGAGGTGAAATGCTAGAAACAAGTGCTGCAATAGCAGGAACAGATTTTTCAATAGGGATGCCTGATTGAAGTGGTCTGATTTTTGGGATAGGGGCATAGTCCTGGAAGTCAGTGCCAAGATGTGAAATATTAAAAATCTCTCCTCTCTTCTGAAACCCTTGGTCAGGGCAGTYAAGGGGCAATAAATCCTTTGACTTCAGTTTGTGTTGGAAACTGTGAAGCACTGGTGAAGCTTGTGAGAGCTCCCAGGACATCAGTACCTCTAATCCGGCAACACCAGCTGGTCCATCCATGCCCCGTGGCCCTGGATCTCCCTGGAGAGGCAATGGAAATGGGTCCAGCTTTGTCCTCCAGATCCCACACCATCACAACCCTTTGGTGCTGGCAATCTCTTTCCTGGCCTTGCCAAGCACAGCTCTCAGGAGGCACGGATCATCCCCAACCTAGTTCCCCAAGGGTCGCTAGCCTGCCATGCACACAGGACTGGGACCAGCTTCTCCCACTACAGCACAACTCTCCTTGAGCCAAAGGCTAGAAACTAGAGCTTGGGAAAAGAGTAGGAGAGGGGAGAATCTCTTATACGCAAACCCAGGGGCTTCACTGACTCTCTCCACCGGAAGATGACCCTTCTCATTACAAGGGAACTGGTGGGTCCAAGCACCCTGGCAGGAGAAGCTTTTAGTGCTGAAGCCAGGGGCAGCTCTTCACTGCCGTSTGAAAAGTGCTCCTTGCTAAATTCCCTGTCACAGTGGAAGGGCATTTCATCGAGAGATCAAGGGCTCAAGCCATCACGCCTCCRTACCTTTGCTCCCTCGGGACCGTCAAGCCCAGGAGGACCTCGGAGACCCCTTCCACCCTGTTCARGGTACAAGAAGAGGAGTCTCACTGATGCAGCCAAACCGGGCTTCGGCCACAACCCGTCACTGCGTAAGACGCATGCCCTCAGCTCCCTGCCCCAAGGCTGCAACCCACCAGCAAGGAAGGAGGAATACAAGCTGACTTACAGACTGTCCTCTGACTCCAGCAGGTCCTGCACCTCCAGTAACACCAACCTGGCCCTGGGACAGGGAGGGAGTGATGCTCAGTGGAGTCCCGGCAGAGCCGACCGAAACGAGGCTGGAGTATGGCCGAACCGAGCGCTAACCCAGGCTGCCTAGCAAAACGGGCTGGAGGCAGTTTTCTTCAGGCCAGTAACCCCAAGGAGATAAAATCAGCAGATTCACAGGAAAGCTGTCAATACAGCAACCCAACAGGCAATGCCAGTCCTCTCCACCCAGGAACCACAGGCACACAYAGAAAGCAAAATCCAAACAACTAAACCCCACAAACACCAGTGGTCAGAGAGAAGGAAATTAGAGGTCAAACTAGTCCTCCCAACATGCAGGAAACGTGGYGCTACGGGTAGATTAGGCTCCTCGCAGCCAGGACGCACTGAGATCTCACAGATACTAAAAACTCAGCTTTGACACAAAYGCAAAAACCCTTAAAGAAAGACTTTTCTTACTGGGTCAGGTAAAAATCTCCACACACAAAGCTGGATTCTTTCTGTAAATGGGCTGTTTTTCTGCCCGAATGCTCACACATAGGGACATGCTCCAAAGCATGTCCTTTTCTGTCAACTCGAGCCAAATCTGGTGGCATGCCTATGACACACACAACTTCTTGACTATGGAGATCTTCCATATGGAGAATTTCTAGTATTTTCTATAGCTTCYGCAGCCCAGCACTTCCTGCTGGGGTAAGCCCCCCTCCTAACCACCCTGCAGCAGAACTGCCAGCCTGGGGGGGGGGATGCTGAAATCCCCGTGGGTTTTGAAGGATTCCCTCTCTGTACTTGCCAGAAAACCTTCTTGGCCCTTCTCTCCTTTATGTCCTTTTCCTCCAATGTCCCCGATAACAGCTCCTGGTCCAGGCACTCCAGGAAGGCCCCTAGGGCCAAGGTCTCCCTGGCCAGGAWTGGAGACAGAGATGTCAGTACAAAGAGGAAAGAGGAAGAGCAATCAAAGGAGCCTTTGCATTAAGACAACATATTTTAAACTCTCACCAGGTGCRTGGACATGAGACCTTCACCCTATAGGACTCACATGAGAGGCTTTAATGTCAGGTCTAAGAGGGTTACAGGCCCCAAAAGCCCCCCGGGGGCTTTCAATCACCAAAGAGGTCATGGGGATATCCCTGCCCTGTTTCTGCCTCCTCCATGACAAACTAAGGAAGGAGGCTGCATAGACTACARGTGTCCCCAAGGTGCTGGAAAGAAACAGAGGGAAGAGGCACTCCCCACCTTTTGTCCCTGGAGTCCTGGCTCACCCGGGTCTCCAGTATCGCCAACMTCACCCTGTCAGGAAAGGAAATATCAGTGTCAGACGTACCCCTAGATGTACCTCAGGAAATATCAGTATCAGAATATATCCTCAGTCTTGCCTCGGACAGGTATATCTGAAGCTTTGCGAGTTATTTAAAAGCCAGGTTTTGACTTCCATGGACTTTACTACCCTCCTCTGGCCGACATTTCGTTTCTGGGTAAAATGCTGCAGGCTCTGCAAAGCCATCAGGTCTACCAGGTGAACAAGAGCACCACCAGATTACTTGCAGCTACAAATCGTACTATCCCCAAAGCAAGCAAGGATCAAATAACTAGCACATTCAAGAAGWGTCTCCCCCTACAGCAAGGAGATCCCAAATCTTGTCTGCAGCAGAGCTGCAGGAGGGGCAGACTGCTCAGTGCTAACACCTTTCCCTTTCCCATGCCGACCCCAGAGGCTGGTAGAGTGCRGCATGGGTGCTGAGGAAGCTGGGGGGTAGCAGCAACCACTGTAGTGTCAGCCACTGCACCTACCTCCTTTCCTTGCTCCCCGGGTCTCCCAGGTGGCCCCTTTGGCCCATCGTCCCCTCGTTCCCCAGGGCCACCTTTGATGCCTGGAGCTCCCAGGATTCCTGCCTCTCCCTGGAAAGGAAAAAGACCATTAGTACTATTCTGGCTGACCTTTCTAGCTGATCYTGTGTCTGCCCTTACTGCCCATCCATCATTTCTCACCAAACAGTCCCTCCCAGTTTTCCTTGTACCAAGTACYAAAGCCTTGAGGGGATCCTGGCCATCCCCACCATGGCTAGGAATGTAAATCCCCAAGCATGGGGGATGGGGGCTTGACAAACATGGGCATGTCAAGAGCAATTTAAAAAAGCCCTACATGGATTTAGGTGCCTGCCTGCACTCAAAATCAATGGGAATTAAGCTCCAAAATTTCTTTGGTGCATATGAAAATCTCCCAGAAGGGCTGTGCTGGCAGTGACAGATGAAGACAGCACAGACAGGCCTGGCTGTAGACAGGCCATGGAAACCCCGACTGCCCACTCATGTCTCTGCAGCAGGCCCAGGAGAGGTGGCAGRGGCCAGGTGAGCCCACTGCCACCAGTGAGCATGGCACATGCAGTGCCTGTTGCCCTCAGCACCCAGCTGGAACTGACCTGCTCGCCCTTGGGTCCTGTCTGACCCTCCACTCCCAGCAGTCCTGGTGGTCCCTGCAGGAGAAAACACACATCCCAYTACTACCACGGGTTATTCCCACCAACTGGCACACGTGGGACTCTGCGACACCAACGTCAAGACACCTCTTCAGTAYTGCCAGTCTGGGAAGTTCCCGTGTACTGATGTCTCGTCTCATCAGACTCTCCAAYAGTATTTCTCCTGGGGAAATTTCTGGCTTCCTGTCTTGCCTAGGCTTTGATTTGCACCTATTGCACAAAGCCTTCAAATCAGCTAACATGGACAGAGCTTTGACCTTCTAGTTCGGTTAACCGAACCGGTGTTTCCTGGCCTACAGACAGCACCCCAGGAGAGGCAGGCCAGAKTAGCCCAAGGATAAGAAGGGCCTGGTGTCTTGAGCTGACGTACCTGCTCTCCATCCAGCCCGCTGATGCCAGCTTCCCCCGGATCACCCACATCACCCTGGGAGAGGTAACGAAAAAAAAAAATCAAAAAAAGCCGCTGTGGCTGTCCTCAGTGCAGGTCTCAGCAGAGAGCCCCATTGCCCCAGCCCTTGCARTGCTGGCAGAACATCATTACCAGGAGGGCTTGCACATTGAATCAAATTTATAAAACTCCATCCYTCCCGGTAAAGCAAGTGGCAAAAGTGGGAGAAGCAGAGCACTTTCAACTCCCCTAGTTTCCCATGGATGCTCGTGCACCTCTCTTCTCCACCTTGAAGAGAGCAGCTTGGGACAGCCTGTGTTCAATGTGACTCCTGGTTACCCTGAGTTRGGTCATTGCTCCAGAGGTATGGGAGGAGGTGATGCTCGGGTGGGAAAGCCAGTCTGTTGCAGTGGCTCAGCACTGTGAGCTCCCCCCACATGGAGGAGTCAGGGAGAAGCAGAAGGCTGTTTCAAGTGCTGTGGGAACAAGGTTCTTATAGTGCCACAGCTCAGCATGGTCCAAGCAGTGATCTATGGGCCAAATTTGTCTCCTAGTTCCCCCTCCTCACAAGATAACAGAGACTAGCTGAATGTAGGCGGAAAATACCCTTTCACACAAGGAGAGYAATTACATGAAGCTTTGCCCTGCCTGGGTAGCTCCTGGCTCACATAGATGTAAACTGCACACACAGATGGCAAGGAGTACCAAAAGGCTTTCTCTTTTCTTACCTTCTCTCCTTTCTTCCCCAAAGGCCCTTCAGGTCCACCTGGACCTTCCCGGCCCTGAAGACAAGCAGTATATTAACARCAAAGCATTACATTAATTCAGGAGGCATTTGCAGCTCCCAAGCTCAGATGGCAGGTACATAAAAGAAACAGCACACCATGTCTCCACTGGCAGATGAGCCACTCGCCAGTCTGACAAGTATCTTGTACCAGTTTCCCTCTTCCTCCCCTTTGTGCTGGTGCTTTGGGAAGCTCCCACTGTCCGACACATGCCAGCAAAAACCCTTACAACCCATCCCACTGGCAGAAAGCAAAAGCTTGAGGCAGGTTATGGCAAAGGAGCTGAACTATTAGACTTGAAAGCAAGTAAGTGAGCCTTGAGAGGCTCCATATCCAASCTGGAAGCTGCTAGTAACAACTGCTAGTCACAGACACTGCAAAGCCAATTGYTGCAAAAGCCTAAGTCATCGATGAAGCAGTGGAGGAGAATGCAGCAAAGGCACTGCAAAGACTGGAAGCTAAGACGAACCATAGGAACCTCTCCCCAGGGTTGTTATGGAGAATGAAGTAGAGTGGCCAGCAAAGCAGTGCGTTAAAATGAGCAGACTGGATGTACCTTGTGACACTATCTAGCATCAGGGCAGATGGAGTCCTTCAGTTATGACAGGTCACCCAGCTCCCCCAAGAGCCTCCAAGTAACRACCTTGCTCAAGTGCAGGTATTGAATGTTGTGTCAAACATCAATCAAAGGAGCCACTTACCGGGTACCCAGGCAGGCCAGCAGCCCCACTCCCTCCAGGAATCCCTGTTTCTCCTGTCAAACCAGGCTTCCCAGTGATGCCGTCCAGCCCTTGCATGCCAGGAACTCCCTGCAAGACCAAAACGCCATTTAGGCATCCTGAAACAAGGGAGTGGGGCACCTCCTCTCTCTCTGGGGAGGGCAACAGAATGGAGGAGAAAGAGTGAAACCCCATGCCTAAAGCAATCTTGCCACCACACAGTTTCTAATGGCACCATCTGAGTCTGGTGGGGTACTGGGATACTTGTTGTGCAGAGATCACTATGGGTGCAGGAGGGCAGTGTGGTTCCCATACCCATCTTGTCATCATCTGGCTTCCTGTGCAGGGTTTGGGCCTTATTCTGCCCCTTTATTGAGCTTCATGGTCAACCCAGTAATGGAGCTGCTGCCAGAATGGGCACCTATGTTATATCACATTGGACGTTGCATAACTTGAGCCCATAGAGCATCTCTACAAACTACAGCTCTTCCACTTACAGGCAGCCCCGGAAGCCCTCGAGGACCTGGGTCTCCTGGTCTTCCCTGAAACAAGACAGGTTTTCAACAGTGTGGTTACGGTGGGGAGAGGAGATGGTGCTGGGGACTCAGAGCAGGGTGGAGATCTCATGTTTCCTGGCCACCTCCAAGAGGTCCATGCAGCAAAATCCAGCAGGACAAAACAGCAGGCAATTGGGGGGGACCCAGGGTCCTGCATGCCCCTGCCTTTATCCATGCTGTTAATGCCATAAGGGACACAAACTCAACCAAACAGCCAAGACGGATCCACAGCAGAAGGGACATGGCTAGTCATACAAACTCATTACAGTGTTAGGACGCACCTGGGAGCCGGGAGGTCCTCTTGGGCCACGGGGGCCTGGCAGGGCCTAGAGAAGGGAGAGGCATGTCAGACCCACATGCCACAGTTCCCATCCACTAACACCAGGAGTGAGGTTCTGCCTTGAACTGCAGAAGCCCTGACCACACTCTCTTGGCCAAACATTGCCCCTGCCCACTGCTCCCAGAGCCACCGTTCTGGGTGCTGGAAGACCCCAGCCCACACTACARGTCATCTTACTGGGCAGCAGCTCCTCTGCCTCCCACATCCAGCACCAGTTGAGCTCCTTGCTGGCAGGAAGATTTCCCATTTTACCTTATCCAGCTCAGCGAAAGCCCATTTTCTCAGCACTGCCTACGGGGCAGTTCAGAGCTGCCTATAGCCRTCTAGCAAGCAGCACTCACCTTAGGACCAGCTTTTCCTGGGAATCCTGGCAGGCCTTGGGATCCAGTTTCTCCCTGGTAGGAGGCAAGGGAGATTTCCTTTCTGCTGCACCTTCTACTGCATCAACCTCTTAAGGGCAAAAATAGCAGCCCTGCTCCTTACGAAGAAAAAGCAGGAGTTTGGGGAGTTGAACAGCTCGGGACCAGTCTGTTTGCCCCACGTCGGAGCTGGCTCCAGACACACTCCTCCTGGCCTGCAGCCAGCAAGCGCTGGGGCTCGCAGCACCCTGGCAGACCTCGCTGGCATGGGGCAGCACGGCTGACGGACACTGGCCTTGAGGCAACACCTGAAATGCCTCTCCACTCAGCTTACCATCTAAACCCTGAAGCTGYACATTGCTGAATGCAGCCTGGGCTGCAGCAAGCAGCCAGAGCTGGCTTGCAGCTAACCTAGCTGGAGTGGCTGCTGTTTCCAGCCACACTTCTCTTACACATTTCTCTTAAGACTTGTTCTCATAACAGAATTAAAAAATAATAATAATAATTCTGTAACAGCCTCTGAAATCCCCTCCCTCACTGAGCCAGAAGGCTAATGCAGAAGGGCAGGGAAAAAAAAAAAGAAAAAAAAGCCAAACAGCCAATGGTTGCAAGAAGTGCTACAGGGCAGGTCCTGCAGTGGAGACTGGTACCTGGCAGCACAGTCCCTTCTTCSCTTCTTTGGTGCAGCTCAGCACTCTCCAGCACAACCCACTGCCCRGCAGCAAGCAGAAATTGTTTTACTGGTTGCCCTGAGTTGCTTCTCTTACTGGCTTTCCCAGTCCTACCTTTTCTCCCCTGGGTCCTGGCTTCCCTCTGTCACCAACAGGTCCCGGGTAGCCCTGAGGAGAGCACCGCACTGGTAAGGTCAGCAGAGACACACATGGTACATCCAGGTTATGGGATAAGGCGACTACTGAGGTTSAGCTCTTGTCAGGGGAAAAGCAGAAGTTGTCCCAGGGATCAGTGCTTCATAAATTCAGTTTCTTTGGCTCTGTCCCAGATTATCATTCTAATCCAAAGTTAGTCTTATTTCATCTTACATGACCAGAGAGGTTTCCCTTTTTCATCAGCAATAYAAAACCTCAGTGATAGCTCATGTCCCCACTCCTTGACCTCCACACCTTCTCCAATGAGGCAGGAGGATTTGGTGAGTGGGTGCACATGCTCCTAGGGTAGTGTGCTGAGGTCTCAGGCCATGCTGACAGAAGAGCTTAGCTTCAGACACCACCTTTGGCCAACCCCCATGCAGATCCACTGCCCAGRGCCAGGGTTAGCCCCACCATTCCCGGAGGGATGCATTAGGATGGGATTAGAAACACCGGCCCCAAATGCTGTGCTCATCCAGGCTGGAGCTGGGAGATACCTTAGACTGCCAAGCCCAGGCTGGCACTGAGGCACTGCAGAAGCCCTGACAGGACCATGAGTGCCCTGGCTGACACATCCATATTCCCGCAAGCCTCTCTACCTCACTAAACAGGCATGCCTATCACTTACATACATGCCGACAGGTCCTTGTGGTCCTTCCAAGCCAGGCTTTCCAGGTAATCCCTGCCAGGAAAGATGAGCACTAATGTGTCTCTGCTCCACACATGGATATGCTGCTCAGCCTCAGCTCTAATGGAAATTATAGGGGCACCAGGGGAGAGACCTGGCCTGGCTTAACGCATGCAGCTGAGCTCTGCATGAGGAACCAGTTCTATGTGGTGCTGCCTGGGCTGTGATGATGATCRCTGATGATCAGCTGAGATAGGGGCTGTATGGGAAACCCATGGGCTGCTCATGTGTGGGCACTCAGCAGGTCTTGGCTTCCCAGCTCCTGCAAGGGGAGAAAGCTGCAGAGGAGCTTCAGCACAGAAATGCATGAGCAGGAGGCATCTCTCTTCTTGCCCTATGTCCACGCAATCAGCCTGCCCCAGGCCCTCAGAGGCCATGCCTGCACTGAGCAATGTGGGTGTCCCTATGGGTGGCCCTGGGGCTTAGCAGAGCTGTGTGCAGTCGGTGAGGATTTGGGTGCCAATCTCACATCTGGCCACAGTGTGAGCAGCTCAGGAGATCTCCACATTGTGGTGCACAAGGGCCTTTTCTTGCCTTCTGTGTCCACATCCCAATCTGTAGGATCCCCCCAAGGCTTCCATGAAAATCCATGTCACATCTGCCAGTGGCTGCTCAGGGGTGTCTAACAACACTAGGTGCTTTAACCAGCACTCCAGCTCGTTCCTGGTCACCCTCGCTCCCCGCTCTCACCTTTGCACCYAGAGAGCCTGGGTCTCCATCAGCTCCTGGTCTTCCCAGAGGGCCCTTCAGAAATGTTCGAGAAGGAGATATCAGTCAAAAGGYTGTGACGAGAAAAGCCCTACTGAGCCACTGCTGGGACCTCTGTGCTCAATGATAGGCATCCCCTTGTCCAAATTGGATGAATAGGGACAAATTCTGCCACTAYGGCCTATCCTGGCAGCACCTGTGCACAGCTGGCTCTCAGGCAGGCTTGTCACCAGGCAGRGTGAAAATGTGGGCAAAACATTAACAGCTAAAAAGACATTCAGAGCCTGATGACTTGTGTGATGGGCCAGGGCAGCCTTGGGTCAGCTCATTCAGCCCAGATGGCTCATGGCAGCCTGAAATCTGGGGGAGCATGGTCCTAGGATCTGTAGCTATTCGCCAAGTTTCGCACAAGCCCAGCTCTCAGACAGGGGATCTTCAGGCAGCTCCTATCCATTGCTCCTACTGCCTTCAAGTTGCAGTCTTCATCCCTGCTAGGACTCCAGCCCAAGCCCGGTGTTATAGTGTTCACCCTTCCTGGACACCCCGCTGACTTTCCACAGCTCTACAGCCTAAGTAAATGGCAAGTTAATGCAAAACGAAGGTTTTCCTTACTATTGGTCCAGGGAGTCCTCTGTGGCCTCTCTCCCCCTGTGAGCCAGCAAAACCCTGCAGGARAGGGCAGCAGATCAGGCACGCTGGGATGGGAGCAGGAGAGGAAAGCAGGGTGGGGGATAACAGGCAATAGGAGGTGGAAGGAAAGCAAAGGCAGAGCTATCAGGGAGGTGACAGGCACAATGCTGGTGGGACCSGGTCAGAAGCCAACCCAAAACAGAGCAGAGCATCATGGCTAAGCCCAAAGTGAATGGCTCTGGCCTCCTGAAYGCAGTACCAGCATTTTCCACTTCAAACTGGCTCTGATTTCTTGTTCATCAAGCACATCAGCTGTGTGTGTACATGGATACAATGCCCACATGCACATCTAGAGAGCTGAGCACTGTGCAATACAAACAGCAAGATCAGAAACCATTTTTTTTGACCCAGAACAGACTATTTTTCTTATATTGTCTGCTTTGAGGGAAATGTGAGATTATTTTTTCTTTCTTTCTTTTTAGAGCAGAAATAAACAAATATTAGAAATCCTGTAAAAGGGAAAACTTGCCACTGGCCTAGGTGTTGCCGATGAACCTCTTTTGGACAGCAGCACCACTGATGAGAAACGTCTTTTTGTAACAGCCATTTTTTAAATGTAGAAAGTGCCCCTTCTACCTTCTCCTCTGCACTTCACCATGATGTTGAGCAGGTCTCTGCCTCTAGCTGCACCCAGAAGATGACCTTTGGCTTGGCCAGATCCAGCAGGGTCACCCTACCACTGCCCCGTACCCCCAAGGCCCCTCCCACTGAAGCTACTTTTGAGGCAAATAAAGGCAAAAAGGGAGAGAGTAGAGCAGAATGAACTGCAGAGGGAGAGTAGAGGGGAGGAAGGCTAGAAGCAATGGTGGAGATGGAAGGAAGCAAGTGGCATCCAGTAGGAGGAGGGTGATCTCTCTAGCATGTTGGTCATGCCTGGTGCCACCCACCCGGTGTGTTACTCATTGATAATCAAGCCTCAAAAATCAAACCGTGGCACCAGGAAGACCCAAAGCCAGTAGGACTTTGGCACAACTTGAGGAAAAGTTGGCCAAGGACCTTCCTTCTGTCCCATCCTGGCAATGCAAAGAGGAGCACCACCAAAAGACAAAGCTTGGTCTGAGCTCAGAGGTGCTTTCTGGGATCACACTACCTGCACCCTGGAGAAGGGGAGGATTTCAGACTGACACACATGCAGCTCTACTCACAGGTGGTCCCCTTCTGCCTGGGCTGCCCACGGCCCCTGGGAGACCCTGTAGGATAAGGCAGATAGATGGTAAGAATCAGGAGGAACACCCTGCCTTTCCCAGTCCCATCTTAAATCCAGGGCTATGACTACAAATGTGCTGGCAAGGCACAAGAGTGAGGATCTTGCCTAACTCCACCCATCTAGYATAGCAAGCTCCAGCCAAGCTAAATCCCTCCCTTAAAGTCAGCAGAGAGAAACAGTCCCTCTCATCCCAGACAGATTGTGTTCTTGAGGTCATATGGAGCTGACCTCAACCTGAACGGCCATGGCTCAGGTTTGGAAGCCACCATGGCACAGAGCAGCATCTGAGCGTGGCTTGCATCCTCCTCTCCAAAGCCAGCATCGTGGTCACTGTGTTACAGGGCAGCCAATAAACCAAGCAGCTTTCGCCTGCAACCCCGACACTCGTACAACGCCCCGACATTTAAGTATATAGTATAGAATGGGAACCTGTGTACCAGGCTTTCCTTCAGGACCTTCTGCTCCTGGAGCGCCTCGCAAGCCCTGGGAAGCAGATTGTCATCTCAGATAAGGAGAGCACAACTGACACAACACAATGGCTTTCAAGCCATGGCTTTCAAGCATTTCAAGCCACCACGCTTGTGAATGGGCAAGCTCACACCCCGGGCTCATCTAGCCCAGGAGCCTGCCTCTGGCAGGGGCCACAAGCAAGTACTGCTGTGAGTATTAAAAGGTGGCAAACAAAGTGGTATAGTCCCTAGAGCGTCCTTCTAGTCTATAGGAGCCTCAGGGGTTTTCTGAGCCAATAGTGGTTCCTTGGTATTAAATAGCCCTTGACAGACTTCTTTTCCACAGCCTTGTGCATTTGCCTTTCGAGCCCACGTACACCTTAGCACCCGTAACGCCCCGCAGCAAGCAGAACCATGGCTGAGCTAAACACTGCCCCTTGCTCAGGCTGAATCTGGCATTTCAAGTTTCTAGCACTGGAAGAGACAGGCTCTCAGGGATGAGTTTCCCTCAGGAAGGGCAACYGCAAAGGCAAGGATGCACAAACATTATCACAAGAGCAACTTAAAAATAGCAGAGAGGAAGACTTTTGCACCAAGTGTATTTGTTTGCCACTCGTGCATTAATCTRAAAAGCAGGGAAGGATGGATGCAGTCAGAGCTGTTCCCATCCCAGGAGCCTCTTCCCATGTCCTTTGCCTGGTCATTTGCCCTTTGCACGTTGCCGACATCCTGTCGTGCCAGCTGGCTGCACAGCACCTCGCCGAGCAGGGTCTCRGTCCCAACCCCAGGCTCGCAGGTGTCGGTGCATGAGAAATTGTAAACCGCGCTTGCAAGCCATCAGCCCCAAAACGTGCCAGAGAGGTCTGTGCGCAGAAGGGCAGCCAGTTCGCTAGCATGTGCCTCGTCTCCTAACTGTGCCCCTGCCCCGTGCTTTCCGAAAACAGCTTCTCCCCGCTCTTTCCCACCTTCACTGTCAAACACTGTCGCTGGGAAATAAAATCAAGGTGGGTGGAAACTGTTCTCACAGCATTGACAAGACTACTGAGTACCTCAAAAGTGTTTTTTCCTGTCATTTCTACTTACCCCAGCTATTAATTCTATCTCCTTTGCCTAATGTAATTCTGGATAGTGAAAATTTCTAGAGGAAGTTGTTCATAAGAAACCTCATCTCCTGTGCTTTCTCTGCCCCCAGTAAGAATCTGTGACATTTGGCAGGCAATTTGTTGAAAACTCTACGTGCAATGTTGAAAAG
The DNA here is from genome assembly GCF_003343005.1 of Rhea americana. Taxonomy (NCBI): domain Eukaryota; kingdom Metazoa; phylum Chordata; class Aves; order Rheiformes; family Rheidae; genus Rhea; species Rhea americana. Next base: position 3,214,728 of record NW_028186768.1, read on the forward strand.
CTTGAGGTGCACCACGTCTAACTTACTCTATATGATTCCAAATCAGAGCCTGACCCTCTGATACAATCATGTCCCGGGATGCGTCACAACACTTCCCAAGAACTCGCTCCCCTCCCTCATCTGAGCAAAGAAAACACAACGTGCAAGCATTGCAGGCTGAATGAGGATCATCTCTTACTTACTGGCAGGCCAGGGGCTCCAACCAGCCCACGCTGCCCCGTGCGGCCCTGGAAGAAAGCAAGCATTAAGAAAAGCATCTTTCTGTCAGCAGTAAAGCTGCATGTTTAGAGGGCTTCCCATGGACAAAGCTGGCGTCAGAAAAGATTGCTGCAAGTGGTAAGTGTTGGAGGCCTTTAGATACGCAGATCTGGTGAGGCTTCAGTGCAGATGGGGAGTTTATCTAAGGTGTGCTCTCCTATGGCACTCTCACCTTGCGGTCATCCCTTTGCGTGGGGACACTGGAGGAGGAAAGGAAGGGTCTCTAGATCTTTGAAGCCATTGCCCACCTTCTGGGCAGACAGCTGGCCACGGCTGCCCACGTGCCTCCTCCCCAGCCATGCTCCCATGGGGTCTCTTGCCCTCATTGCACATCCTGTGCTGCCTCACCATGGGTATCTAGAGTTGCTTTCATCTCACAGGCTTATGATGCTCCAAGACTCAGCTAAAAGTAACAAACAACTCCCTGAGTTACCCTGGTTCCTCGCGGTCCTGGGGTTCCCTGGAGGCCATCAGGTCCTCGGCTTCCCTAAAATTCACACATAGAAAAACTCAGTCATTTTAGGCATCCCTGCTGGTCTCACTGGCCCCWTCACCTAGCTATGTTGTCCTGATCTCCAAAGAGGGCTCATGCAGAAGCCCCTGGGGTCAGCACATCTGAGCTTGGCTCAGCCTAGACACAGGTCTGCTGCTCTTGAGGCCACGAGGCTGGAACCATCACCGAGCTGGGCAGCAGCACGACCTTCTGAGCGGGTGTCAGGGGCAGAGCCCTCTGGTCAGCTGCGGGGGAGCACTGGGCAGGTGGGGGCTTGTGGGCTGCCGAGATGCCCATCGGAGCTGGAGGCAGCGTAGCCTCCTCCCTGTCCCTAACATACAAGGGCACCTGAAAGGGCTTTGTGGTGGCATTAGGAGATGGGGGCAGATGGTAAAAGTCTGGGCTGACCTTGGGTCCTTCACTGCTGTTGAGACCTGCTGGGCCAATCTGGCCTTCTTCCCCCTGGAAGGAGAGAGGAGAGGAGAGGAGAGTCAGCCTGAGGTGCAAATTCAGTGTCTCATTCCTTTGGGAGCCCAAGTAGACCGTCGGCCTTCATGCACACTGGGAGCTGCTGCATGGCGTCCCCAACGCAGTGGGGCATCAGTATCCTGCTCTCCACCCCCRGCACCAGCAAGGGCTGCTCATCCTTCCTGCTGCTTAAGTTAAGAGCAATTTAAAGCGCTGAGGTCTCTGCCTGTTCAGACACAGCCCAAGCACGGCACAGGCACCCYGTACGCCTGGCTCCGGGCTGGGGCCAGTCAGCCCAGCGCACGCAGCTGCTATTTGCAAGTCAGTGTTGCTTGGCGAGGTGGAAAAGGCACCATGTGGCAGTGAGAYGAGTCGTGCTGCATTTCCAGCTCTTGGAGAGGTGGGAGGATTCATTTGACAGCCTGAAGAGCGAATGTGAGAGCAGCTCCAAGCAGGCATCCCCAAACCCTCCTAAAGCAGAGAGCAATCCATGCAGGGGGATGCTGTACACCAGAGAAGTGGGAGGTGGGTGGGAAAACACAAATCCCTTTCCTTCTCCTTAGGAGCTGGAAATGCCTAGAGATAAGCAGGCAGTGAGGACTCAGTCCCCAGGTAGAAATACTGATCTGCAGCTGGGTTTGTCCACCCYGACAGCTCACTCTGAGCATTCACCACAGAAAAAGCACTCTAAAAAATTGTGCCTGTTTTCTGAGGCTCTTTGAGCATTGCCCCATTTGGATCTCAGGAGCAAGGAGGGTAGCAGTCAGGCAGCATAACTGATCAGGAACAGGACAGCAGGGCAGCAGGTGCCAGTCCTGAGCTGGCTGAGCAACTGCAATCCTCCGTAATTGTCAGCAAAAGCTCCAGGAGGCAGAGCGCCCAGTAGGAGTCTCAGAAGATCAGTGCAAAAGAGCAATTTTTTTAAGCCCTGCAGTCTCAAAATACCTGCAAAGCAGTGAACAGCGCTGCTCTGAAGCAGAGACTCAGTGTGAGCCCTGCAAGAACATTAGGGCAGCAACAACCACGGAGAGCTGCCCTCACCTGTGCTGGAAATCCAACCACGCGTCTCCTCTTTGGCACAGCACCTGACCGAAGCCGCCCTCTCACTGCACCACTGAACCCACCAGCTGATTTTGAGTCACTGGTGGGGGCAGTGGCCAGGGGAAACCGCAGCAGCGGGGCCAGAACGCTCCGCTGGTGCAAAGTGCGGTGGCTCTGAGGGTACCCACGACGCTGCGCCCGTGGCCCTGAAGAGCCTGGCCCTCCTCCTTGCTCTGCCAGGTGACACCAAAGCTGCTTTGCTGATAGAGTGGGTGTTTGCTACGCTGAGCCTCGCCTCTCCGGAGAAGGCCCTCAGGCTCTGCTGTGAGCCTCCCTGCAGGAAGGCACATCCTGAGCAGTAGGTTGCCACAGGACGCACTCATCCCTTCGGTTTCTACGAACGTCTGCTCCGTGGATTAGGAGGGAAGCAGCTTGCAAAGTCCTTTCCGTGCTTCTCCGAGGACAGACAGCTTAGAGCAGAGGTAGGGGTTCATCATGAGGACATTTGCTGGGGCCAAGCAGCGTTTGCAGGTGTTGTAAAACACGGCAGCAGCAGCACACGTGCAGCACAGAGACAGATGCCGTTAGAGGGCTCCCTTACCCCGCACGAGCTCCCACGGCCAGCGACGGATGGACTGGGCGCAYGGAAATACCAGCACAGCCGGCTGAAGAAGAGCTGGTGAGATGGACTTTTGGCTGGGGAGAGGCCAACGCTTTCAGCCCACAGGAGGAGGGAGAAGCAGCGCGGGGCAGCGGAGAGGCCCATGGCATTAGGGGCTGCAGGATGGGACCCTGGATTAYGTAGTAGGGAGAGGGCAGGCACTGGGGAGGGGAGTGGGGTGCAGGGAATGGGGACAGAGAGCAGCGYAGGGGAAAGGAGCAGAGGGGAAAACTAGGTGACACCTCCGCAGCACTTCTGCACCCTCTGCTCGGCACACTGACCCCTGGTTTATCCCAGTGCAGGATCAGGCTCTGTAGGATCCYGATCGAATCACGTCATTGCGTTCCCACCTCTTCCTTCCTGGAGATGCTTTCAGTCCCCGCTGGTCCTGCAGGGCAGGAGCAGGGGCTTTTCTTTTTTTTTAAACCTTAGCAACCTCCCCCCTGCCCACCTTAGCAGGGCCGGAGGTCCGCTCGGCCACTAAGAAGCTGAAGTCCCAATGTGGGCTTCTACAGGAATCGACGCAAAAAGGGAAAAGCACAGTAAGCCCCAGGAGTCGGATGCGATGAAGAAGGAAGTTAAGGAGGACTCGGCACACCGCGTGTTGGCTGCATGCTCCCAGCTGCCAGGGCAGCAGCACAGCCTCTCTCGGAGGACCGGGCAGCACAAAGAGGACAGATCGTGGYGGGGACGGTGGGGCAGCGACACCCACGCTCCCTGCAGCCCCCTCAGAACCATCCCTTCCCCACACCACCCACCTCACCATGTGACAGAGCACACGCACGTCCCCTCGCAGGACACCTCCTCCCACGGCACCCTGCCTCACCTCTGGTCCCTGGGGCCCAGCCGCTCCTCGGGGGCCCGGAAAGCCTTGCAAACCGATYTGACCACGGATTCCTGGAAGCCCTTTTGCTCCTTGGGGGCCACGTGTACCCTACAAAGAACAAAACAGCATGTTGCAGGAGGGCTTGTGGGAACCTCAAACACAAGGGACAACTGGTGCTGGGGAAGCCGGCTCAGCTCCCCAACCCCCTGGGTAGCAGCTCCCTCTCCGCATGGCCCATCACGCGCTGTGCTGGGTCTTTGCATGGGGCATTAGGTCGCTCTTGGTCACCACTAAACACCCCACCTGCAAGAACATCCCTCCTGAGTCAAGAGCAGAGCAGTATAATTTTCTTAAACAGCAAAACCGAGACAGAGCAGGAAAGGGCAGAAACAGGGTGGCTGAGGGGGCACAAGCGTGGTGTGAGCAGGTACAGTCTGAACTATACGTTTTTCTATGCTGCAAAAGGCAAACGCTTCTGTGTCTTAACTAACTCTTCAGTTTCCACCACAGCTCATCCAACCAACATACACYGGCTGGAGAAATGATGTATTTGAACAGCAAAAGAGAAGACAGCAGCTAGAGGAATCCCCCCTTCAAAGTCAGCACCTGGGTACATTATACCTTGTCTCCTTTGGTTCCCAGGTCTCCTTTAGCTCCACTTGGACCTTCACAACCCTGTAAGAGCAGTAAGGATTACCTATTTGACTGTCACCATGTCCAAACACAGTAAAGACCATGAAGCTTGAAGCCTTTCCTGGCGGTCTAGGCTGCTCTAATGCAGCTTTCCTGCACTCCTGAGCCCCCGAAATGGCTTGTGTGCCACAGGCACCGTCACTCACCCGCTCTCCCTGGATGCCCTTTGAACCTGGCAGGCCAATGAATCCCTTCGAGGAGAGACATAAAATGCAAGTTAAAAGACAGAGCAAAACAACATGTTCACTCACAGAGACCTACAGACCTCCCATGCTAAAGGGACAGGAATATTAATGTAAATATAGGATGACCTGTTTAATTCTGTAGAGTCACTGCTGTGACCCGCGGCCAGGATTTACCCCACAGAGGGACCAGGTGCTTTAGCCCTGCCTCTCTCACAAGTATCTGTTTTTCAGCTCTGCACATCAGGGTGCGAACACACAAGAAGCAAATGTACCACGGGACCATCTAGCACCAAGACATCATCTGAGCACGATCCAGAAGTGCAACCTGAGCAGTTACAAGGCAGGATGCTGATAGGGACTGTGCTCATCCGGCAGGATTAAGAGATACAGGTCTGGCTGTCCCCAGGGCCCATTACCCTTTGGAAATGGCAGCTCAGCACCCAAACTGCTTGGGAAAACTACACTTAATTGTGCACCAAGGATGGGAGGTGCTGACAGAACTGGGATGTTGGCATCTCTGCTAGAAAATCAATTTGAAAAATAAGACTCCTGGGAACCAGCAGAGTCAGATGGCCCTTCTCAAAGCTGCAGAGCTTTGGAGACAAGTACAGCTACAGGGACACAATGGGGTTTGGGGAGCTCGTGTCACCTGGGCTAGAAGTGACATGCATAGCCGTAACAGCAGCTATAGGCTGTAGGGTCTCCAGCCCTGTATCCACCATGCAATGGGGGTGGTTTAGAGAAGCAGGCAAGGACAGAGCGCTCTGTCCCCCAGCAGCACCTTCTCACCACGGATGGGATGCAGCAGTGCCGAAGGCACAGGGAGCTGAGCAGATCCCATCTCCTCTGCTGCCGAGAGAGCAGAAGCCGTTCCTCCCCACAGCCCATGCACGGCGGGGTGGCACAAAYGCTGCGGGGTGCTCCGAGTGGCCGGGGAGCACACGGGTTCCTGCAGTATTCCCTTGGGGTACTATGAGGTGAAAGACATGGCACACAGGGCTCCTCCCCACCAGGCCACCCACTCTCATGGCTTCGTGCAGACTTACCCCAGGACCTTCCTGTCCCGGCTGGCCTCGCAGCCCGGGGGCACCATCTGCTCCCTGCAACACAACTGCCTCGATTAGCCAGTGCCACACTGCCATCAGTTTGATCTCTGCTCAACTGCTCCTGCATTTAAACCCCCAGGCATGCAGACACCCGCTCCTGTATGACCATTTCTGCAACTGCATGGCAGGAGAGAAGCCTTTGAGTGGGACAGCAAGGAAGAGAGACGGAGGGACATGGTCTGATGCCAGGCCSTGGCTGGGCAAGGCCAGAAGCCCTGGAGCAGGCTCTTCTGGACCACAGCCACGAGGCTGGGCTGCAAACCGAGACACTACATGGCATCGCTACCCCACTCCCCACCCTTTCATATAAACTAGATTAGCCCTTGGCTGAGGGACATCATCCAGATCTCTGCTCTTCTCCCTTTGTAGGCTCAAAACTGTTTTTCTTTCTTTTTTAAAAAATACTTATATATATATACACACACACACACACACATATATATATAACTTCTTTTAGTTATATATATATAAACTTCTTTTCCTCCTTTTGGCCTCTAGAGGGTTATGAAGTGGAGGGGGATCAGCACTGAGAACTGCCATTTCAGTGGGACAGTTTCCATCAGACAGGATGTCCTGCAGCAACCCAGTAACATCCACTGGCTCTTCTCTCCAGCAGGCCAGACAGCCCAGACATCTCCTTCCCCCTGGGGCTGCCAAATCCATCCAGGCCTATTTTGCAAGGTCTACTGCAAACAGAGCCTGTCTCTTCCCCTCAAAACCAGCAGCAGGGACATTTTACTCCATCCTCTCTGGATAGACACCCAATTGATGGAGGTCTCCTGGCAGGGAAGCCCTTGAGTCTGCATTTCATCCCCACTAGAGATCAAGCTGAGCTTCCARAGAGAAGACCCTGCTCCCAGCATAGCCTAAGGGAGCATAGGCAGCTGGAGTTCACCCAGTCGAAGCAGAAGATGGTAGGAAACATTTTGCTCCTTTCAGGGATGAAGATATGAGATACTAGGGGCTTAGCCTACAGCATGCAAGTAACTGCACTTGCAGGAGAGGAAGGATGTCAGGAGTCAGATGAGGAGAAGGGTTTAKCAGCACTTAGATAAATACACAGGCAAGAAGCTCTTACAATGCCTCCTTTTGGACCAGAGGATCCTTCTATCCCAGTTGCACCCTGCAGTGGATGAGAAAAGCAGAGGARTCAGGAATTTGGAGGAAGAGGGAGAGGCAGTGCTGCAGAGGAGTAGGTGGACATCACCCAGCCTAGGACACGGGCTCTGCAGCTCAGGGCACACATCTAGTGCCCCTCAGCTTGAAATGGGCACATTTAGAGTACAGTTATCTGAGACATGGACTCGATGAGTGGATGGGTCATGCCACAAGACCCCGTGGGTTACAGGGGCTACATCTGTGTGACAACACACAGAGCCAAAGGTGGCCGGGGCAGATGCAGACACCCATGCACCAGCCACCCCTGTATTTTGTCAGCTGAATCTTGCCCAGAGCATCCGGCTCTGCTCAGCAGCCTGTCACAAGGTCACAGGCCATCTCATGCATTCCCACCACTCCTTGAGACAGCCATAGAGACTTGCAGAGTCAARGTCTTCAAGGAAGGTGCAATGGGACAAGTTTCAGCAGCTCCTTTGCCAGAGCTAAGAAGGTCACACAAATGGGGATCTGCACCCAGGACCTTGGAAACACCATGGGCTCTGAGCCAGCACAATACCTGAAGCATCATTTACCTGTGTGCCCCTCAGGCCAGGAGGTCCACGTCTTCCCTGCAAGCCCTGTGGTCCCTACAAAAACAGGGTGGGATGAAAACTTGTAACTACAATTAAATCAATGCAAGCACACTGTAAAACCCATGGTTTGTAAATCCCACTACAGATCTTCCAAAGRAACATCATTTTCTTTGGAAATGCTACTTTGCAGAGGAAGGGGAGAAATCCTGGCCATGAATATTTAGGAGTTGGGGCATCCTCCTGGTTCCCGCAGGTGGGCCGGGCTGGGAGGCACAAGGGGACCGCCTCACCGCTCCWTCATGCCTCATTGAGAGAGGTTTGTCTTCTCCTGTTGCACCCTCACYTCAGTGTTTTGGAGCACGGGGTTACAGGTTTAATTTCCCCTCCCTTCTCCCAGCAATGCTGCAGTGTTGGCACCCACCATGCCAGGTCTCTGGGGCTCGGCTCTGGCATTGAGCCCTCCCAAATCAACCGATTGCGGCACGGTCTGCTTGGAGCAAGATGCTAACGACGTACCTTGGGGCCCCGGGGTCCTGGCAAGCCAGTAGGGCCCATTTCTCCCTAAGGAGAGAGCAGAGCAAAGATGCGGTGAACGCAGCGGCCACGCGGGCAGGAAACGTCCCGAATGAACAGTAGGAGCGGGGTGCTGCTAGCATAGACCCACCTGCGAGCCGTTGACTCCTTGGCACCCCACCGATCCCGGCTGGCCTGGCTCTCCCTGCAAGGCGACAGCGGTGCTCAGCTCTGAAGATGTTCCTTCAGTTCCCTGCCCCGCCACTGCCCACGGCAGGGAGCGCGGAGGGGAGGGCAAGGCTGCTCTGCTGGGGTCCTGGGAGCCCCCTGAGCCACCTCACGCAGAGGGAGGAGGCCAGGAGCTCCCCACGGAGGTGGCCCCATGTCAGCTGGGATGCTGGGGGGGATCTTTGCTCACTTTCAACAACAGTTTCTCTTTTTGCAGCTTTCTTCCCCTACTGCAAGGCTGTGTTTTAAGCAGATGCGTGCTTTCAGGCTTAAATCGGCACAAGCAACGAAGCTGGCCAGGCAACCCGTTGGCCAGCGCGGGCCCTGGCATGACACATGCGACCCCCCCTCACCTCGTTAGAGCAGCCATTTTGCATGGTAAAGCCATAACTTACCACRGGGCCAGCAGGGCCCGGGGGACCCACTGAGCCACCTTCCCCCTGGAGAACCAGAGAGAGACATGAGACAAATGTCATTTTTCTAGCCTACTTTGCTTTGATTCTCTCCTCCTAGTCTTCACATCCTAAATTCCCCTTTTTCTGCACATTACGGTATCTGAGGTCCCTTCTAAGGACCTGTTATCCCCTGACCCAGAGGTGGCTCCCACTGCTACATGGCAGAGCCCCAAGCAAGTCCTTTCCTCTTGCACTCTCTTCATGTTGGAATATGCTCCCATTAACCACAGTGAAAGCACTTTRATTTTCCTTTTAAACCCTCTGCAAAACCGGGCCGAGCTAGGATGCTTCCCAAAGACTTGGCAGTAGTTAAGCTATTGGCATGCTGAGAGCTGTRTGGAAAAAAATCAGGTGCTGCTAGCCTGGGCTTCATCTCATCTGAAGGTGGTCACCTAAAACATCACAAGGCRATGTGCTCTGAGAGGGCTCATTTGTCTTTAGCCCCAGCCAAGAGAATTAGCTCAGGTGTAGAAATCCATGCTGCAGAGGTCTGAGGGGAGGGAAGGCTCCCCTGAAGCAGAGAGGAACATGCCTCAATGCTCACAGGCAACTTCTCCTTGGTAAAAGCCTCCTCTAGGACAGATACACAGAGGCAAAATACAAAAGGATCATGAAGATGTAGTTTAGGCTATTTCCCAGCTCTCTAGAAAAAACAGTAAAGATTTTGGAAGAGGATAACCCCAGAGCAGTGCCACTGCCCTGCAAAACCCAGCTCCTCCCGCCCATGGCCACATCCTTTGGGTGGGAGGCAGCAGGCACCGGGAGATGTGGAGGGAGCTCCCCTCCAYGCCTCTCTTTGGGGAGGACTCGCGGCACAGACACAGCACAAGCACTCACCTCGGGGCCCATGGGGCCCTGGAAGCCAGTGGCACCCTTCAGACCTGACGTTCCCTAGGACAGAAACCCAGAGTGAGGTGCTAGAGCCAGGAATTGAACATGGGCCATCCCCACTTCTCCTCCTCCCCCAGTGCAGGCTGCTCCTGCCTTCTCCACGGCCGGAAAGCAGCCAGGAGCAGTTACAGCAGCACTTCTGCATGACCTAGCAAAGGGGCGACAAGGGTCCATGGAGAAAGGGAAGGTGCAATCGCAGCACATCAAAGAAGATGCACGATGCTTTTCTATCAACTTACGTGAACCCCAGCAGGACCTGGAGGACCATTTTCTCCTTTCAWTCCCTGGAAAAGCAAAGAGCAGGCCTGAACAGCTGGGGAAGAGACCCGTAGGAGACCAGCCCGAGCAGCAGGAGTTGATCGGAGAGGACACAGCAGGGAAAGTGGACATCCCCTGGCCACCCCAGGCAAGGCTGCAGAGAGGCAGGAAAGACACACTCACCTTTGCTCCCTTCTCTCCTTTCTCCCCAGCTGGTCCAGGGTCACCCAAGAACCCCTGAAACAGGAGCAACAGAGACATATGAGCCACAAGTGGAGCATCAGTGATTTGAACACAGCTGATGTGACTCAAAGGACTGTTTGTGCCATGGGACAGGGCTCAAGTCTGTGCCAGTTGAGGCAGCCCCAGAAGGAAAAGCCCCACTAGCACGGTCATGCACAGCAGCYGTGGGGTATAAATAAAATAAAATAAAATAAAAATGTTCACAAGCCTGCACAAGTAGTGCAACACTTCCTATTTCATTAGCTATCAACAGCTTAGTGCACAAGTGCAGAGAGGTCAAGTCCGAGGGCAAGAGACTCTCCTGCTAGATGGTAAGATGATGTCCTTCATAGGCCAGGGCAAAATACAGGCTAGAAAAGATAACTGAAAAACCACATGCAATTTCTGTTTCAAAAGGAAGAAACTCTGTTGAAATGGCCCAGAGATTTAGATACCCYTGTCTGATTACACCTCATAGGCACTCAGGGCAAAAATCTCTTGGACAACTAAAAATTGTAGGCAATTCTTTTGGCTTAAAAGGGCTGAGGAAAAAATAAAGCAACAGAAACCACTAGCATTTGCTTTCTTATGGACATTTTATATCCTGGCTAACGTATCCACTGCAATAGCAGCCAGATGAGGGATTGCAGAGGTTTTATGCTAACATCCTTGAAAACGCTGCACTGAAAGAGCAGCTCTGAGCACAACATGCCTTACATAGCCAGCAGCTGCCGGGGTGTCCCTGCTCAACCGAGTCCRTGAGCTGGCATCACACATCGCTAGATGTGACAGCAGGGTACCCCGCACGGGAATGCAGCTGCAGGTTGGCACTTGTCTGTCCTGCTGCCCACCAGCTGGGTAGGGACGTGGGTACTGGTCAGAGGGCCCTGCTGGTGCAGGACCAGTTAATCCATTAAGCAAAAGCTCTTACGCTTGAAAAGCAAGACAGAGTGAAATGAGAAAAAAGAAAAACGTACAGCTCTCTTGAAATCACTAAGTGCTGGCAGACTCCCCCCACCCATGTCTGGGCAGGCTTTACACCCACAGCAGCACCCGCTGGCACGAGGGGCGCGAGAGCAATGGGAGGGAGCAGGGCTGCAGCACCTTGCAGCCCAGAGAGCTGTTCACAGCCGTCTCCCGGGGAGAACGAACGTGCGAGGCAGTGGGGCAACAGCAGGTTTTAGCCATCAGTGAATCCCTCCCCCAGCACCAAGTCGCAGAGCAAGAGAGACCACCACCAGCTTACCTCTTCACCCTTCTCTCCAGCTGGCCCTTGGTCACCTTTAAATCCCTGCAGGCCCTGTGGAGGAGGAGGGAGGAGTGGACAAGGTGCTCAGGGCTGTCCAGCACCTCTGCCCCGTGCTGCTGCCCTAGGGCCAGGCCACCGCGGGGTGGGCCTGGATCCAGCCTCACCTCCCACCTCCCCAGCGCTTAGGGGGCCTCTCCCTCTGCCCACGGCTGCCCCGCTCGAGACTCCTGATGTTCTGGAAAAGCATCCCGAGGAAGCGTTCAGCCCGAGCACTTAGTGCGTATCCCCCAGGGATTGCTGCCTGGGGGGCTGCACACAACACAGACAAGGTCTGCTGGCACCCTTGGCCTCCTGGGCCAGCAAAGGGGAAGACACATTTCCAGCTTTTTTCTCAGCCTCTTTCCAGCAAACTTTCTGCCCCCAAATTCTCTGGTAGCTGCCCAAGGCCACTCTAAAGGCGCTTTCCCAGTTGCTTTTTTACTTGGCTTTTTGCTTCACGCATCCACCATCCACCATCCGCCCTTCCCTCCAACAGCCTCTGGGCTTTCACCAAGCAACACTCATTTCACCTGCTGAAAACCAGCCTTACGCCTTCCAGCATCAGACCATTCTTAAACCGAGACGGCACCCAACCCACCTCTGCTTCCCTGCGGAGGGCAGGGAGCCGGTGCCAGCTTTCTGCAGCCCTGTAATTTGCTGCATTTCCCTACCTCCTCCCTCAAAATTCCCAGTCTCCCGGCCCATTTCAGGCATGGGCACGGAAAAGGGAAGGGATAGTCACACCAAAAGCTGACAAGCTATCTGGGGGAATCCATGATCACTCTCACTCTTCCCCCCCCCTACACACACACTTATTTCCTCCTATAAAAGCAACTGGGTAATTCAAATACCCAAAATCCAACACTAGTGCTCAGTCCTGTCAGAGTGAAGGATTTTGCAGAGTACAGGTTATTCCAGGGCCGGTAGCTGCACCTATGCACATCTGTAGTGTTTTACAGCCCTTTCTCCGGGGAAACTTGAACCTTGAGGCATTTATGCAGGAACACCTGAAGCTCCACCTAACAGCATTCACAGTTTGTAGGCTTAGGGGGATTATTTAAGCTAAGAGAGGCAAATGAACAGAAGCAGCAGCAACCTTGCTTTTTCAGCTCTTTATTGTCAGCCAGGGCAAAAAGTCTCTGGACCACTGCCCTGCGAGCATCTTTAACACAGCTGGAGCAGTGTATTAGCAAGGTCTGGAGGAAAAGGCAAGGGAGGTTTTCTGGGGAGAAGGATGTGCTGGGAAGAGGCCTGGGATAGCGAAGCAGGAGCTTGCTATGTCTCCATCCCCTCATCTCCTCCTTCTGGGTGTGGGTACGGCTCCGGGGCTGTGATTTCGGTTGGCTGTAGCTTCCCACGGCACTAAGCCGAGGTCGCAGCCCTTGCTCTCGTCTCACCTGCTTTCCCGGGAGCCCCGACGGCCCAGGCTTGCCGTCCAGCCCRGGAAACCCATCTGCTCCGGGATAACCCACACGTCCTGGCAGGCCCTGAAGTCCAGGTTCTCCCTGCAGAGAGCAAAACTGAGAGTGAAAACAAATCAGAGCAACACCCTGCGACTCAGGTTTGTACGCAAGTAGAAGAAACGGAACAAGCAAGCATTTTATTCCCACCATACACACTGATGATGGGGAAAACGAAGAAACACGAAGAAATCAAGAAACTCCCAGAGCTGCAGAAAGGTTAGCAAAAAGTCCAAGCTGTTATGAAACTTATAAACCAAACGCTGAGCTCTGCCTGCCTCTTGTTTTATAGCAATCCTGCCTGGTAATCATCAAGCGCTTTGCAAAGACACAAGCACAGCTGGCAGAGGGACAAACTTTGCACAGCACTGCTCCAGGACACCTTTCACCACTTCCACCTGCATCTAGGCATTGATGAGTCAAAGTGTTAATCACACAGAACTACGTACTCCCTCTAAACTCAAATTACAGAAAGTCAAAATCAACAGCCCTATAACAAGAAGCAAACTGGAAGTCGGAGAATGAGAAATGCATCAGGAATAGGTCACGTGAAAGCTTTGTGCATCTGTTTCTCAGCTCTGTTGCTTGAACTTGAAGTCATCTCTGATCTGTGCTCATGTGCAAGAACCTCAGCAGACCCTCTGAACTGCTTACTGCTAGCTAAAGCCTAGGGGCAGGGGTTTCTTTTGTTTTGTTTTGTTTTGTTTTTGTTTTCCTTAGCCCAGTGGCAATTCTGATTTAAGGGTAGTTAAAATCAGTCTGGAACAAACAAAACATTTCCCTTCAAATTGGTTTGAGTGCCCRGCTTTCTCAAAATTTTCAGAATGTCTTGTCACTGCCAAATCTAGACTTTGTTTTAGATTAAAAAGTAAGAGTTTGAAGGAAGTGCTSGAAAAAGCAGTGGCTCCAATCTTTTCTTCTTTTTTTTTTCAAATGAAGCGTCCAGTTTTGCAAATAACAAAGCTTGTTTGGGGGAATTTTAACGAAGAGCGGCTTGGCAGCCCGCACGGAGCTAGCGCAGACAGCGGTGTGCCAGCCGCCGCCTGCGTGCGCAGCCAGGAGGGGACGGCGGCAAGGAGGAGCTGCACCTCGAGGGCAGGGAACGGACGGACGCTTGCCGGAGCAGGCTGCAAAGCCTCTGGGGCCAAGCTCGAGCGGAGACGCAAACCTTAACCAAACAAGTCACCAAAACCAGCCTGYGCTGGTCAAGAATAGCAGAGTTCATCGCAGATTTTTTGTGGCATATTAGTACTGCAGCCCACGAGCCCTGATCTGGGGCTGTTCTGCTCAGGCCTGGAGCAGCACAGMAGGAGCAGGAGACTCCTGGCCTTCTCCCAAGCCCCATTTGATCCCCAGATCCTCCGGGCAGGGTTGGTCAGTGGATGATAAAGAAGCTGAGCCCAAAATAAAGCTCAAGCCCTGGTGCTGAGAGGTGAACGCCATCGAGTTCGACTGCCGGCGGACACCAGCAACACCCCTGCAATCACAGCGGGCCCGGGAGAGGAGCCACAAAGAGCTACAAAGGGGGACACTAGCACCAGGTGGTGGCCAAGACCCCAGCTCATGGCCAGCGGCGCGGCACGGGGGTCAGAGCCGCCCCGCGCCAGCAGCTGCTGTGAAATGCAGCCTCCGGAGCGAGCACATCAGGCTCACAGATGTGTCCAAGGAGAGGAGACAAAATATGCTCCTTTTCATTTCTGCACTAATCCCTCCATGAACCACCGACTCCACTCRTAGATCCTGTTTATGTGAAGACAGWGAATAACTTTGGTACCTTTTGATTAAGCTACACCAACAGACCCCAGTGTTTATACTCAACTAGCTGAACACAGCCTGTGTCAGCTTCCAGATGTCGGCAGCTGGTAAAACACTACCCTGACACTCGTCTGACCGAGGAAGGACGCTCGAGTCAGGCCAAGGGACTTTGGCATACCTGCCCCATGCCTCTTGAAACCTCCCCACAGCAAGGATTGCGCTTTGCAGCCTAAGTCCTCCTTCAGCTTTGACCCACGCAAGCCCAGGAGCTGCTCCTCTCGCTATTAAGGCCCACCAGCAGGTGCCCTGTGGGAGCCAGGAAAGCTCTGCAACACCTCCACACTGTAACCTGGATGCCTCTGGGTGGGCAGACAGGATGACTGAGGCACCACCACCTTGGAAAGGGCACAGCATGGGCAATGCTAAGATTCAGTTCAGAAAGCTCTGATGGGATGACCCTCTCCATAAGGTCATCTGTATCCACAGGCCACTGTGTCCTGTTCCTCCATCCTCAACACATCCAGGCTAGAGGATGCTCCTCTTCTCAAGGCAGAAGAAAAGCCATGCCACTTTTGGGGGAGGAAGACCTGAGGACAAAGAAGATGTCAGGGAAGAAGGAMGGTCATTGCTGAAAGGAAGCAGAGGGGATCAAGATGGCTGAGGACACCAGGAAGAGATGCTGCACAGGACAGGAAGCACGAGAGTGCTGAAGGAACAAAACTGAGCAGAGAAATGAGGAGCAGCAGCAAGGGGTGCTGCCATCCCTCCTGAGCAGGGGTRCAGCAGCCAGGACAAATAGGCCTCAGAGCAAGAGAGGCAGGCGGGCGTTCGAGGGAACACTTGCAAATCAGCTCTGATGAGATGGTATTTAATTTGGGATACTCCAGCTCTTCCCACGAGGGCTGGGTACTGGTAAGTGCTGGTGGGAGAGCGAATGGAAAGCTCCAGTGAGGCTCAGAGATTTGGCCATCCGCTCTCCTTTCATTGGAGGGGCATCCACACCCCTTACCCAGCTGTGCTTGCTCGGTCCCAGGAGACAGCTGGGCTGTATGGCAGCGCCTCTCGGCAAAGCACAGGAAGAGGGAAGAGCCACAGGGAGCTGGAGATTCACATAATTCTTCAGCTACAGTTTAAGTGAAGGAAGTTGATGGTTTCCAGAACGTGATGTGCAGACAAAAGGACAGTGCGCCTTTGGGACCACCCCGACCCCAGCTCGTCCACCCAGGAGGGTGTCAGAAGACACAAAGCAAAATCCAGCACCCAAACGGACTTTGTTGAGCAGTCACTCACCCATTTGGCAGAGGGCCTAGGAGCTGCAACATTGACCTGGTCAACACARGCCCATACAAGCCCTCTCACAGGAAGAGCCAACCCCAGGGAGAAGTCTGGGACATCTTCTCTCTGATACTGCACATGAACCTTCAAACCAGGYAAATGCTTCCCTGCAGAGGTTCCAAATCAGGAGTAAACCTTATTTTTACTATCATCCTTCATCCAGAGCTCCCAGCTGTTATCTAAGGTGGAACTAGCCTCTAAGATCCCAAGGAGGGTGTGGAGGGCATACTCAGTACCTCTCCAAACGGGGTGTTCTGCATGGCTAAGCTCCATGCCCCACATCCTCGTAGTGTCCTGCAGCTGGGAACTTCCGCCAACATCCCCCAGACCAATAACACAAGCAGGCTGCACTTACCATGTACCCCAGCTGCCCTTTTTCACCTGGCTCCCCTGGATATCCGGAAGGCCCCTGCACACAAACAAGGATCAAATCACCAAATGGTCGCCATCCCCCTCAGCCAGCCCAGATCACGTTGCAGAATTTGTCGCACTGAAAGAAGCTCGGTCCTTGCAGCCTTGCTTCAGATACTGTTACAGGGAGAACAACGAACAATGCACAAAGGCAGCCTTGGAAGCGGCCGGTCGAGGCTGCAGAGCAGCACGATTTGCATCAGAGCGTCCTGCGGCTTCACCAAGACTGCCCTGGCCACATTGACTTCGCAGAGTATAAGGTAAGGGCAGATTTAAGTGTCTCCAGGTAGGCAGGAGAAAATCTGGTTCTCCACTGCTTTGATGCCCTACGGGAGACCAGAAAGTAAAGGGTCTTTCCTGTAGTTTTGTCTTCATTTCTTTTGTCTTGTACCACCACCTTTTTCACAGCCCTGCTCCCTGCTCTGTTTCTACCGCAGTTCAACATGCACAAACCTGCCTGGGACATCAGCATCAAACAGAAACCCTGAGAGTTGCTTGAAGAGGCACCACAGGGCATGGAATCGCAGACTCACCAAGCTGGTGTTGGGTCCTACATAAATATCATACTAGCTCTTTGTTGGCTTGCTTTTGGGCATCTATGAATGGATTTATATTGCACTTAAACAACTGGCCACACACTAGACCAATATTAGGAACCTGATCCTCTGTGAACATAAACCAGCACTGTTCTACTGAAAGAGTCTGGTGGAGAGAGGATTGGGGCTGAGTTTTGCCAAAGAGAGTTAGATATCAAACATCATTTGATTTTCAGTGGAATGCAGACAAGTAAATCATTAGGCTTCTTTGAAACCCAATCCCAAGGCCTTTAATTAGAGAACATCAGAAACAATCAAGGAACCCAGGACTGCTGAAGCAGCTTGAGACATTAACTCAGACAGCTTCCCAAGGAAAGCAGGAACTGCGCCARAGAGGGCACACCAGAGTGTCTCTTACTTACAGGTACTCCTGGCTTCCCCGGATGTCCTGGTGGCCCAGCAGGTCCGGGCTGTCTCTAGATTAAAGAAAAGGAGGAAGGGCTGGTAAAACAGATCTCACTGTCACAAAGCTTGGAAAGAGGAAAATCCAGTTGACCAAGCAGAACAAAAAGCAAACCACAGAAACTTACTTAACAGCCCATACTCACCGGCCAGCCTGCATACAGAAGCTGGTAAAAGGATGTTTGCTGAAAAGAGAAGGGAGAAAAGGAAAATGTCAAAAAAGATCCCAATAGAGACACACCCTTTTTTGCTGTCTTCAAAGTCTTTTTTCTGTTGCTTGGGAAGACACAGCTACAAGCTATTCCTCCTATTTACCCGATCTTTTTTATACCAGGTGTATACACGCCTTTTGGTCAGCCACTGCACGTTTGCTGCCATCTGGCAGCAAAGCTCTCAYGGTGTTTCACAGGGGACAGGCTGTTTCTCACCACAAAGATAAGCCCTGAGCAGCCCTGGGGCCARGAAACCCTGAGGAAAGCCATGAGACCTGTAACTGCTGGCTGCCATTTACAGGACCACCAAATTCAAAGGACAGACTCCTTCGCTRCTGCAGTGACGCAGGACTCGCAGCAAGCAGAGCTACCCATGGTGCATGTGTCTCCCCAGGGAATGTGAATCGCAAGGTCCAAGGCACCTGCAGAGATTTGCAAAGAAGTGGTGGGAAGGGCAGCAGCAGTAAGGTGGCAGCAGGTACAGCTCAGCCTTGAATGCTCAGTTTGGGAGCTCGCTGCTACGGGGCAATTGCAGATAGGACAAACCAAAGATTCTGGTGAGTCCTCAAGCCAGATGTGGTGATCAGTTGCATGCTTAATGCTCCTGGAGTTGTTCTCTTTGGATGAGAGCTATAAATCGGTGCAGGGTTAAAAAAGAAAAATCAGGCTTTCAACAGATAAACAGCACTATATAACTCAGGGTGGGTTACAGCTCTTATGCAGCCTGCAGAYGCCAAGGGCAAAAGTCAAGGTTGTCTTCCTCCTCCAGTCCTGCAGCACAGCCCATCCATTGGGCCACCTGGGAATACTGTTTTTAAAAATAATGTACAGCCAGAGCATGTTTGGATATTCTGCTGCGTCTCTCCAGACCTCCCACGTTTCCCAGCTGGCATGGCATTCTCCCCCTGTTCTCCGAGCACTCMGTCCTCAAGGGCTCGCTTTTCCTTCCTTGCCACGGGGGAGGAAACCRAATTAGTCAAATAAAAATAAATCTGCTTCTGCTACAGAACACTCTTCTCTGCACAGCCTTCGCTGTCTCCCTCTACCGCACTGAGCACAGTGCCAATAGTTAAACACATAGGTTAAAGGAAATGGTTATACTGGGTTCTTCTTCTTCCAAGAGCCATGTCCACCCTTAAYCCAGCCAGTCAGACAAACACATAGGTTTCTCCCACAAAGAGAATCAAGCTTCTCAATAATGTAATTTATGAGTTTCTAAACCGAGAGTTTGCGTAATTTGTTATGAAAACATCAAGTTTATCCCATGTTTGATGGGACGATCCRTCAAACCCAGATGTTTTGACATAGCAGTTTGCCAGACATCACATCACCATTTGAAACCCCAAATGTGGAGACCCCCCTTGGCAGTGGTGGCCAGGCAGACTTTCTCCTCACTGCCYCGAGAAGTCAAATCTTTTAGGTACCTCCACATCAGAAGACCAGATGACCACAAAGGAAAAAAAAAACTTGCAAGCCACAGGAGTAGCTAAGCCCATACTATTTTTAACCTAGCATAAAGGTCTTRAAATTTCATGGCATAGCCATTCCCAAGTCAGTTTTCTCCAAGTTTTGGGCAGTGAGGGATGACCAGAAAACATACTGGTGCATCTCCAGRCTACCAGTTACCCTTGTATTCCTCYAGCAGCACAAGTCACAGATGCTCAGGAGCCAAAATGYGTGTTCCCTTCTCCTCCCTCATTTTCACTCCACACCAGCTCACGGTGAGGCCAGACATATGGTTCAGACAGCTCCTCCAAACTCTGGCTCACATCAAAGGCTAAAATTCCTACCTTGTTCCTTGCCCCAAAAGAAGCAATTAGAAGAACAAAATTCCCATGTGCTCAGCAAGGTCTTTACCAGCTTTGGGCTTGGGCCTTTGGGAAACCCCTCCTGTCCCCCTCTAAAGATCAGTCCTCTGATATCAGAAGAGAAAGAATGGAAAAAGCCAAGGAACTCATTAACAAAAATAAACACAGACCTTTCAACATATGGAAATATTTCTAGTAATAAGTGGAGCTCTTGGGACAGATGATAGATGTATACATTTACCTAGCTCTAATGCTGCACTAGGCATCTTGGTTCCTTTCAAGTTTATCCCAAATTGATTAATGTGAGCAAATGTGCACAGTTCTTGCTGGTTGRCCAGGGCCAGGCCGTGGCTCCCCTCATGCAGACAGTTCTCATTTTCCTCAAAAAACTGCTCATAAAAAACTTTTGGGGGGCTGGAGCATGGCCAATGCTCTTGCCTCTTCTTGTGAATCAATGAACTCAGGTTCACTTGGGGCAGGATATTATTTCACTGGGCTTCAAAAAAAGAAACTAACATTTTAAAAGCATAAAATAACCCACAGGAGACATGAACTTTCACTTCAGAGCACCAAATGCCAAGAGAAGGGCATGGAAATTAATAGCTTTCTCTAATTTAAGCAGGAAACAGTCCACACGTTCCTTACAGCAGCTTTGGTCAGCGGAGCGATGGATGTAGAGATAAGTAAACAGAGSGGACAGAAGATGGGATCTCTGACTCCTGTATGGGATCTGTCCTGTKAAACTCCAGCACAAGACAGGGAGAGAGAAAACCCTTCTGACATCTTCCCAGGAAGTAGGCTATGCTCCCGAGCACGAGCTTTGCTTACCTCCCCATGCCATGCCATGGGGCAGCTAGCACACATTAGTACGATCAGAAATCAAAGCAGTTAGAGAGCTGCACTAGGTGCCGACCTTTCAGTGGTGGTAAGTCCCTAAAGGTTAGCTACTCTTTGCATGAAGCAATATTTTCTTTTGTTCTACAGTTACCAGCTTTCATTTTCCATCTTGACCTCTTGCCTTTAAAGTTAGGAGAAGAGATTAAAAATAATAATAATAAAAAAAAGATTCTAGTGCCAGAGATGTTTAAGCTCCCTAACTACTCCAGGAGTTGCAATTCTCCTTCCTCTTTCCAAGGCTTCTGGGACTTCAACAGCTACTTAAGTAAATACTGCCTAAATTTAATATAATGATTCCCTGGGCAGCTCCTGCTCTCTGATGCTTCCTTTTCCTCTAGAGTTAGACTAGGCAGCTTCTTGGCAAACCCAGCGCCTGTCAACCTTCCGTGAACAAAAACATAGGACAGGAGCTTGAGTTTTGCTCCAGTCCCTTGAGCAGTAAGGCTTGTTTCACTGGAAAGGAGGCAGGAGAGAGAATTCAGCGTCCTGGCAGCTGTAACTCTTTGGAGCGGTTCCTGGACGTCCCCGGCTTCCCACATCTTTCATGCCACATTGGCCTGAGAGGTTGCTCCTCTGACTTGCATTTCAAGAGGCTGAGCCTACTACAAAGCTCAGTGGTCCAAGGATGTCCCCGAGATCACAAGCATTTGTCTCGTAAGAGCAGCATTGTCCAAAGCTCACGACTTCTGCAAGCCCTCTCCAAGTGCCCTGGTATCTTGTAGATGGCTCCACAAGCAGACAGCCCTACCACCCTCGCTCCAGCCAGCACATCACTTTTTATTCCTGTGCTATCTTGACAAAGATTAACAAAACACAGGGCCTGGAGCTGGATACAAAACTGCTTTGCGCTCCCTGTAACACAACGCACGGCCCACTTCCAAGCAAACACTGCCACTAACATTACCCAACTTTTACAGCTACAGGCCCAACAGCAGAACAAGCTCTTTGAGTGCCCAGTGCCAAAAGTACTGGGCCAAGTGCCGGTACATGAACCCCCAGGGATGCCAGGCCTGACACATGGGGCTGAGACCACAGCTCAGGGGAACAAGCAGTTCTCCACGTTTGGCTTCCCCTAACATGGCTGCAACTTATCGACCTCTATAAGTCAAGAGCATCACCCTGGTGTAGCCCAGGCACCAACAGCTGTATCATCTTGCCAGCATTGAAGGCATTTGCCCTGGAGCAGAGAAGTGCCACCACTCCTGCCCCACACACACACCATTCACAAAGGAAGGAGTTGAAGATCAGAAGGGAATTGTCTCGCCCAGGGTCACGGTGTAAGCTTTTAAAGATCCACGGAGCTGAACTCTGGCCTCTCGCACCAGCCCTAATGGGCTCTACCCATAATACAGAGAATATTCCTGCTTTGGGGAACGTGAGCCCATTTTTTTTAAAGTGCCTAAGGCCATTAGAAACCTAATGTCCTCTGATATTGCCCCGACAGTCTCAGTCACAGCTCACAAGGGAGTTTAAGTTTAAGCTCAACCACAGCAGGCACTCTGCTGCCCAGGTGCCAGAAACTCTAGATCTACCTACATGGTCCTTTGCAGTGATCAGGAGTCACTGTGCACCATGGAGGAACAGAAACAAGAACCTTTTTCCTTTGCTTGCTTCCACCTGCTGCGTTTAGGAACARATTAATGCTCTCTTCCCATTAACTAGAGTAGCAATGATTTCTTAACCACCACGTAAAGGTAAATTCAAGAGCAGTTATTTTGTAGCTTGCACAAGTTAAGCACAAACCAAATGTAATCAAAATCCTTATGCATGGTGTCTTCAGCCAGCTACGTGGTAGATGAAACATTCCTGCTCTGCCCCTGTCCCTTGCGCTCCCTGAAGCGGCAGAGATCTGTTGGCAGTGGAAGAGCCACTATTTCATCTGAGCAAGAAGCCTGATGGGAACAAACCCTGCCAGCCGGAGCCACAGGTCGCACAGCTGGGGCAAGGTGGAGAACTGGCACATGGTGGAAAATAGGAGTAATGCTTTGTAACCCGTTTCACAGAGCAGGAATGGGGCTGCTTTTCGCCTGGCTTGGATCTTCTTTGGGCTGTTAGACCCTACACAGGCTTGGTATGAATCTCCCTTGGGARGTAACAGATGTGTGTGCAACATTGGTACCAAGATTTTCCAATCAGTTACAGGTAAAAAGAGGGATTTCTCTGTGACCACAGCTATTAGGGTGTGTGACTTGTGCCTTCTGGCTTTGTCATCAATCTGAACAAGATCCCGATACACTTCAATAAACTCCTTATTCCAGGCCTCTAAGGTGGTATTTGCTACTGAGACTAGTAAGGATAGTCTTTAAGTCAGGCTGCAACTGTAATTGAGAGGTGAACATTTTCCCAGGGCAGAGACTCAGCACTGGAAAAGGGCTTATGACCTTTCAACACCATGCATCTCTGGGGCAGACAWGGCCCATCGCAGCCAGCAGGCAATGAGATGTGGCTCGAAAAAGCATTAAAATATCAAAGGCCTTTGATATATCTTTYCTAATGCCATGCACAGTAGCATGCAACACAAAGGAAAAGGTATAAATTCCTATAAAAGGCATCCTGAGCCCATTTTATGCACAGACAGCTTCCACTGGAGCTGTCCCTAGCAAGGAGCATGTTTCTTCTTGGCATCTTCCCTCTCCCCCTATRTGGTTTTCATCCAGATGCCTCTCCCTGTCTCTCTCCTCTCTCATGGCCCAGTTCCTCACAGCGGGCCAGGAAAAGAGGGCTCAGTCCTGTTCCCTTTGCTCCTGCACAGTGGTCACTCACCATGAACGTTAGCCAGTCTTCCTTGGAGTTCCTCCAGAGRATGATGGTTGGGACACCGGGGATGCCTGGAGGGCCTGGGTCACCTGRGGGGCCTGTCTGTCCCATGGCTCCAGGGTACCCCTAGAAAGACATGAGCAGGTTCTTAAAACTAGCTTGGGTTTTTGAGACAACACAGACATGCAAGGCTGGACACAGCTCTGATTCAAGGCAAACTCTGTTGGAAGCCTAGGTCTAGGCCTATTAAAAATTCCTAAGTTCAGTCCAGATCCTAAGTAAMCCTGACACCTGGGGAAAAAAAAAACAATGAGCTTAACACACACATGCATGTGCCCAGACCCATGTACATGCCACAGGTATTGAAGCATACACRCAAGGAGACAGCATGACTTGGCAGTACCAGCAATTTGCTTCTGTACAGTTTGGATAAGATGGAAACRTCTGTAGAAATGAGGTTAATAGGAGGCTACTGATAGGGAAAGAGAGTCAGAGGGAAACATCAGTACTTGCTAAGAAGTCAATAGCAGAGCCAGAAAAACCCAACACCAGCCTAGTGCTCTACCACTGGGAAGTCTTGCCAAGGAACTACAACAACGTTGTGTGTTACCGTCACACAGCTCTATCTGACCAACGAGACAACGCTAGGACACAGTGATGGGAATAAACCATTCCTAATCCACAGTATCGCAGYGCACCTGACAGTGTGCTGGTGATAACGTCCCTTCCTTCAGTGGACAATCTTGCATCTTTTGGCGTGATTTAAGCAGGGCCCTGGGGCTTCCAGCAGTAAAATCCCCATCAGTTCTGCTCTGGATCAGCCAAAGGTTTAACACATCTGAGAACCCACCAGCCATTTGCGCTCCCGCTGGTTGCAGTCCAGGCACTCCCCTGGCTCTTCCCTTCCCCCCGAAAAAGGACATAGCTTATTTAAAGYCAGGATGGGCAATGCAGCACGCAGCCAAGATAATAAGTGGAGCTGTGAAAAATAGTGTGTRTAGAGTTTTAAAGCAGGAAGGCCCCCAGCAGCAGCATGGCCTTTGGACGAGACAAAGTCRGTGCAGGAGGACATATGCCCATCCTCTCTCCTTCATGTGGGGCTCTGTGACTCAAATGCACATAGCACATGACGCAGTGTTAAAACATCAAACTCTTCCTCCCTCCTCATCATTACACTCTGGTCTCTGGTGATGAGCATTTGCAGTTGGGTAAATTTTTGTCATTCTTTCCAGAAAATCCCACGCAGCCTTCTCCAAAGGCTGGAGGCCTCCAAAGGGAGGAGGAAAGGCTTCCTGAAGCAAAATGTCGAAGCAATTCCTGAGCACAGGAATTCCTGCTTTAGGCAGTCAAAGGCTACCCAAGCTGGAGGATAGAGCCACAATACTGGAATTTGGGACATGTAGGYACTTGGCCTGTCAGCATCCCTCCAGGTGACCTGAGGGAAACAGCTTTATTTCCCTGCTCCACTGCCCCAAAGATAGAGCACTGGTGACTCCCTCTGCAAAGTCATTAAGTGGCTCAGAGTGGAGGAGTTCGTCCAGAGGGTTACCTCAGTCACAAGCCTGGGYTTAAACTATCCAATAAAAATAGTTTTCACTTCTTCCAAATGCACATTAAGGGGCTACCAGACGGCAAAAAAGAACATCAGTTGCATTTGCCCCGGATCCTAAGCCATGTCTCGTAACCTTACCCGTTTTCCAGGATACTCACTTTGTCTCCTTTGGGCCCCATTGGTCCACGTCTCCCTGGACAACCCTGAAAGGCAAAGAGCGAGAGCTGCATCACTCATTTCYGCTTGCCCGCCCAGTTCCCCTGTGCATGAGGAAGCTGGTACTGAAGGACCATGTGGACCAGCAGAGAGCCTGGGGCTGGCTGGGAGACCAGCTCTGTGAGCAGAACTCTTTCAACCCCAAGGAAGGAAGGACTGAAATGGCTGATTCAGCTTCCCGCTGCGAGGAAACCAATAGCACAAGCATCTCAGAAACATCTCCAGAATTGGCTCAGCAGACGACGCACCCCATTATACGCTGTTCTGTTCCCCCCTCTCCTGCCCCGCTGTTAGCAAGCATCTCTGCCCCAACAGCTGTGGCAAGTAGAGTAATTCTCCTACATCCCTTGCAAAAATGACCAAGACCGCACAGCTRGGGGAGCAGAAACACATTTCCTGACACCTGGTGGGAAATGCAGAGCTGTTAGGAAAAAAAAAAAACATAACAAAGCTGGACCGTGGCCACACACTCAAACAGTAGTTTGGATGAGGATGCAGACATCTGCAGCTTTTAATTTATATGAGACTTGATCTGGCTCATCTCTAGTCAAAAATGTGCTTTTTGGCCAAGCAACGACCCCACTTCAGGGCTTAGTGAAGCATCTGTCTGGACAGAAACAAAGTCAGATGGGAGATCGCAGCTTTTCCTGATGAAAGAAATCTACCAGGGAAACGTCTGCAATAACTGAAATAACTGAAAAAACTGCTGGGCTGCAGCACAGCATCTGCTTGCATTTCTGCCGCTGAGCTAGCACGTCTGGCGGCTTCAATACATTCTGCTTTTGTTCTGCACTCGCAAACTGCCTTGTCTGATCACTGTAGTAAGCCTGGGAATTTGAGCTCAGAGATGCTGAATGACATGGCCCAGTGGAGATCATGTGTCAAAGTGAAACCTCGAGCCAGCTGGGCCCGGAAAGCAGTGCAGCCCTAGGGCCATGCCAGGACTTACTGCTTTGGTCTCAGTGCCAAAGAGACACGTACGATGCCCAAGTTGCATGTTCAGAAGCAGCTCTGGCATTGAGGACATTTCACCAAGGGGACCTTCATCATCCAAAGTGCCTTGAATAGAGTTAAAGAACTGAGCCTCAGTTCCTAAGGTACCAGAGCCCATGGAGAGCTACCCCGAATCCCTCTGGGCGGGCACCAAAACCCAGCGTGTCATGCCACCGACCGAAGAAACACATCAAGGGCAAATGAGAAGCAGCAGCAATGGGAACACACTTACATTTTCTATTCAGAATTCACCCAAAGTGCCTTTTAACCAACAAAAAGACCTCCAAGATCAGATCTTCAGCTGACTCACATCAGAACAGTGCCCCTGAAATCACCACAAATACTTTTCTGTACCCTGCTTATTTGTCCACAAGGGCAATACTCCAACACAGGGACAAGCTAAATAGTGTGCCCAGAGCCCGGTGCCAGCATGTGGCATTGGTGCAGTGCTGGTGGAGAAGACTGAAGCCCACTGGGCTCCAGGCTTCTGCTTGATTCATCTCCAGAGGCTCTTGGTCAGGCACAGCTGGTAAATGCTCTGACTCTCAACACATGAATATTGCTGAAGAAGGTAAAATAAARCAATTCCCCCCATAAGATTAAAATATGTACCAGAACCAGCAAGGTCCCCTCCCCGTGCCAGGAGGCCCTTTCGTTTAGCACCTACCACCTCACTCTTAAAGGGGTGGCTGATTGCTGTTGAGTGACCACTTCTGTAGAACTGCTACTCATTTTAGAGAGCCGCTGGCATCTTGCTGAGGGCACCTTGGGCCCCAGTGCACAGGCCCCTCTTCCTTGTTCTGCTGCTGAGATAAATCAGGTACTTCATGAAGTACTGCCTTTCATGGCTCCTTTTCAGCAGACTAAAGAGTCCAGTCACTTATTTTGGGTGCAGCTTCTAGACCATCCCATGCAAACGCAGTAGTCTAGGCCCACGTTGGCTCATCCAGCTGAAATACCAGAGCAGCTGATGAGGTGTTTAGTGAGTCCTTCCTTTTAATGTGGTCAATAGCAGGTGTTAGCAGACCCCACACTCATCTGCTCTCCTTYTCCATCTGCCCTTCTCYGCCACACYGCCCTGCATTCTCCAGTCTTCAGCTAGGGCTACCAGGGAAGCTAAAAAACGAACCTTTGCCAGCTGCCACCCCTCAGTTTCCCCTGCAAGCACTGCCCATATCCACCCCAAGCATGAACACAGACAAGAGAAATCCTGCAGGCCAACAGTCCTAGCGCATGACAGACAGCGGAGGAGAGCGCAATAGGCACAACAGCACTCTCAAAAAAATTGACAGCACGTATTTCTCTTCCTTAAGCAGCTGAATTCCTCCCAAATTGATGTCATTTCATGTAAATCAAAAAGAAAGGCACAAAGAACCAGGAATAATGAATTGAAAGGCTGTAACATTTTGGCAGAGAAAATGAAAATTGATCCAAAAGATCTCTTAAAGAAGGAAGCCGGTATTTTGCTCTGCAAATCACACACAGTGCTGTTCTGCAACATAATCACTCTTCCTCCAGTGTGACCCGGCAGCTGTAATTGTACGTGTCATGATCCGACGGATGGCTCCGTTGAGGAAAGCAGAGAGACGGTTTGGCATTTGCCCATTATGTGAGTTCGCGCTGTCCCTGACACCACACGCCTCCATCAACATTCAATTTACGTCTAGGAATAGAAAACACGACTGCTTCTAAACAACTAGTGCTAAGGTTGAGTAATAGAAACRAGAAGAAAGAAAGGAAGGAAAAGAAAACCCTGGCAATACTTACCAACTGTTAGGAACCCCATGTGAAATACAGTCTACAAAAGCCAATAAGCTTTTAGATACTAGCAATACAATTAAATCACTGCAAGGAGGATTATCAAGATCATAAAAATCAGCAGCTTTTAAAGTCATAAGCATTTTCCACTTCTCACAGTATTTTTCCCCACAGATCTCAAATGCCTTTATAGAAGACAGACCATTACAACTGGGACAGGGTCTGTGCCACGCTGCCGGCCACAGCCCTCCAGGATGAATCCTGCTCGCCAAAGCCAAGTGTCCTGCCCTTGCTGCAGTCCTCCAAGAGGAGAAGTGCTCTGGGCTGATGAAAGTGTCTCTCGGCATTTCCAAGGGCAGGGCAGCCTGGGCRCATTTTCTTCCTCCAGACATGAGAGTATTTCAAGCCCAGGGCATTTTGAAGAGAAAYGTCAAAAGAGCAGCCCGAGCAGAGGAATAGGGGAAAGGGAAGAGCCATCAAGGCTCAGCAACAACTTGGGTCCCATTTTCAAAGCTGGAGAAGGACCAGCTACCAGCCACTAAGCCAAGGACTTGCATTCAGTCTCCCAGCCGCAGCTCGTGCTGTTCCCTGGGACTGCGAAGCTGCCCAGGGAGGAGCAGGGGTCTGCAATCCTCTGCCCGGCCACAAACACAAACGCAAGCAGGCGTGAAATCCAGATGCACCGGAGGCACCGCTAAGCCTTCAGTGACTTTGCTGCTGCTTTTATATAGAGGCAATCCGGAACTCCCAATGCCCATATAAAACCCCGAGCTGCGAACGGGGAAGCGATTAATCAAGCAGCCATAAACAGCTCCAGGTTGGCACTGAGCACGCTATTTGGAAAAGGAAAGGGGGGACAGCGACTAAAGGGAAAGACGTTTTGCATAGGCAGGTGTAAACGTGCAGGCACGTGCACACTGCCTTCACGTCCGAGCTACGCCAGGAGCGCCGCTCGCGTCGCGCACCCCGTCCCCTCCCAGGCGCTCAGGGCACAGCCCGGTGAGATACGGACTGGTTTCTCCTTCTCGATTCCCTTGGAGGAGCCCATCTCTGTTTTGCTTAACTGACTGCAACAAACCAGCCAGGTCTGAATGTCACCCTCAYGACACTAAATACAGAAGAAGCTGAGTAGTTTCTCCTAGATTCCTTTTCTGAGCTCTACTTTCTCTCCCCGCTCTTGCTGGGTACAGGTGCCCCCTCCTCGAGCTGCGCTCAGGAGGATTATGCACCATGTGCCCCTCCCTCCCCACCAATTTTCAGGGCTTGCTCTCAAAGAAAGGAAAAGGGTTTTCATTTTTGAGGTTGCTTTTTAAGCTAAACTCCAGAAAATGACAACACYATTTTTTCCCCTAAAACATGACAATTTCCCTGATTGACATTACTAGTGAAGGTGGGGGGGGGGAAACAAGCAAAAATGTTGACACTAAAAATACATTATTCCCAAACCTTTCCTGTAAGAATAACCTGATATTTCATCTTCAGACACCTACTCAGTCTGCCTCCTACATCCTGGTGCCTTGGTAGGGACACCCAAGGTGACCCAGCAGGAGCTGACGGTGTGCTGCAACCGAGTGCAAAGTATGAACACCAAAACCTTAGATAAGGTTGAGTCAAGTTTCCAAAGGAAAGCTTCAACATGCTTTTTAACAAAGGTTACTACAGCAGGATGCTTATTCTTTTTGCTTCTTTCTTCCCCTTCYACCAGTCCTGAGTTGAACATGTTGCAAAACACCTACAGTCGCCCCATGATGGAAGTTCCCAACACGGTCCTGGCAAGCAGCACTTGGCCACAAAGGTACTGGGAGTGGCGACAACGCTTCGGGAAGGGTTGCCAGGCTCGAGGAATGGTTTTAGCTAAAAGGGGAGTAACTTMGGCTGAGTCCAGCCTGCCGGGAGCCTGCCTGCGTGCATGGTCAGAGACGCAGGTTCAAGCCCCGTCACCAAACTGCACCATGAGCTGATCGACATCAAGAGCAGAGCTTTGGCCTTTCTCTGCTTTTCCTGGCAGGACTTTCATCCGCGCACGCAACAAAATCTCAGTGTTTTCTACAGGGAGGGAAAAACAGTTCTCTCCCAGCTCTCGCACTCCCTTCCCGCGTTTCCTCCCTCCCCTGACGGAGCGACAGCAGGGCTGTCAAGCGGCATGACGTTTCTGCGACTCCTGGGATTTTTTCACCGTCTTTAGCATCTGTTCYCTTTGCTATTTTCTCCTATTTTTTGCAGGCAATAGCTGCGGTAACGAGAAGATGGCTCGAGGGGGAAGCTGGCAGTCCTAAATTTAACCAGTGTCCTACGAGGCCTGACACACTGATGACAAACGCCCATGAATGTTCACAAAATGCGTTTTGTCTGCGAGAGAGGGCTGAGAAGGATTAATCTCTTCACCAGCACAGAGCTCCTCCAGGTCCGATTACTCTGCGTTACCCAGGGCCGAGTTAGTTATCGTTAGAGACCCAGCCGAAGCTGTCAGAGGAGAAATCGTCAAGGTGTCATCATGCGGCAACTGCAGGCGAAGGATGACAATTTAGTGGCAATCAGTCGGGCGCGCGGCTGTCAAAACAGCCGCTCGAACAGACCTGATCCACAGCTTCCCACTGAGAAACAACCCCGAACGCCAGCCCTGATCTCCGAGATGTTCCAGCCGGCTTTCACTCAGCTGTGCACCGCGAGAAGATGGGAATGAGCTCACGGTCATTCGCAGCAGTCCAGCCGGGTGACTGATAGTCACACACACGATTCCTCTACAGCCAAAACCACTGAATTTTAATAAAATGAAAACAAAATTAGCATATAATTTTACCTGAAGAAATAAATAGGGAAAAATATCATTAAAAAAAAAATCAGATACTTCTCAATGGAGACTGACTTTTTCTCTAAATCTTCATCTATCCTAGATTTACCAAGACAAGAAATACTTTTTTTTAATACAAGGGATGAATAATCTGAAAAAAGTATTGTATTTCAAGACAATGTAAATRTTTTGCTCCGACTCAACACAATTTTTGGGGTGTCACATTGCTGAGGAAGCAAAGGACTGCAATGCCAGTGGTGACCACAGGCCCCCTCCAGAGAGGGGGCTGGAGAAGACTTCGGGGCATTGACTGTGCCCCATTCAGAGTCCATCAGCCCGGCTCGGGCCAACAGGACCCACATGAGATGAAAATCAAGAACATGATTAAATGCCTTGAGACCATCTCTAGGGCAGGGGAGATAAGGACACCATCCTCCTTTTCCTCTTTGGCTTCTCTTGAAGCTCCCTGAGCGAGATTAGAAAACCTGCTGCCTATCAAGGGGAATGGGCTGAYGCACGGATGAACACTGCATGCACGAGGAAGGTTTATCTGCCTGGTTTCTTATCGCAAAGTGCCCGGATCTGCACTCAGCTGGCTGTGCCCAACACCCATCACAGTGAGGAGGAAGAGTTGCACCYACAAACCCTGTCAGATACCCTGGGGAAGGATGGTGGCTACCTGGTCCCACAGGTCTGACCCAGGCTTGGGAGAAGCATATGTAGGAGGTAAAGCCCCTTCTCAGACCAGCACAGACACCAGCAAAGGCAACAACCCAGCAACTGGGCTTGAGCACATCTGGCATGAGAATGCTTTCTAATTTTCACCTCGCCTGTCTACACCTCCCTGCCTTCCCCTGAATCCATGTGCTTTAGGACTAAGGGATGCTTCAAACTTGCTCTGGCTGTTGCTCCATTGGCTCCAGATTGCCCACAATACGCAGACTGCCTTCAGTCATCTCCCCATGCACCCTTTCCCACCCTCAGTGATCTCTTCCTCTACTTACAGGCAGGCCTGGTGGTCCTGGCAGCCCTGGTGGTCCTGGTTTCAAGCGAACCTGCTGTCCATCCACCACTGGCAGGACCCCTCGCTCTTGGTGGTCTGCAAGGCCCTTGGCTTTGCTCCCAGCCACACTGTGGTGTGCAACACCTTCGCCGAGTCCTGCCTGTGGCAGGGTTGTGGCAGTCTCAGGCCTAACTGGAGCTTCTGAAGGATGCTCCAGGATACTTCTGACCTCCCCCTTGCCTGGGGACTCAGGAACGACCTTAGGTATGTTTCTGTCAGAGGTGGCTGTCCGACTGACTGACGTAGAGACTTTGGAGAAGGAAGAAGGGGTGTCCAGATCAACAATGGCATCAATGGGTTTGCTGGGAGAGAGCCACATGCGGGAGCCTGCATCACCCTTCAGCTTTTCCGTGGTGACGTTCTCCTCCTGGGGATCTGAGGCACGCTCCTTCTTGGCAGCTGGTCTATTTACTTTGGCCAAGGCTCCTGSGAGGATAAAAGTGCCATCAGCCACTCCAGCATCATGATGATGCTCAGGAAAAAGGGAGGTAACAGCAACAATGGACTCACTGGAATTGCCAGACACTGGTTGGTCACTCCTGCGGAGCCCTGGCCTGCCAGGGCCAGTGATTTTATTATASGTGGAGTTCAACAGCTCAAAGCCTTCCTCCTCAATAGAAAGGCTTCCCTCCTCCTCCTCAGCAGATGGCACGTCAGTAGCCATGACTGAAGTCAAGGCACTTCCATCAGGCTGGAGGTCAAGGGTCTCCTGCGAATCCTCCCATGTCCAGTGTGGCCCCACGGTCAAATCAGAATCCATGAATCTGGAATCCTGAAAAAAAAAAAAAAAAAAAAAAAAAAAAAAGTTTTGTTGTAAAAGTTTTGTTGTTTTTTGTTTTTAACCCAGCAATTTGTATCATCAAGGTTCCAGGTTCTGGAGGACACTTCTGCACAGCTGACCCAATCCCGGACCAACTTGTACTTACAACCCACTCTTAGCACAGCAGTGCCTGGGCTTGATTGGGTCACTGTGAGCACCACGCTGCATGCCGCCTCCTCCCGTGCTCTCCCTGCTCRCTTCAGTCTGACTCTAATTCCCCACCAGCGCGAGCACCACTGGAGGGGAGCCGGCAGCCCACAGCCTGTGAGCCCCAAGCAGGAACCTCTCCCTTACTGCTGGGGGGRGCTCAGTGGGGATCAATTCAGTTGCATACAAACAAAACTCAGCTTCAACCAAAGACTGTTGTCCTGTTGATAACTGGATAAATTTGTCACAAAACCTTCTTCTCATCATTCCATCCTAATACTCCCAGGTATAATTCTCTGTGCTGGAGGGGARAGAAGAACCCACAGTTTAGTGACAGGAATCCAACCCCGGGAGCAACCACTTAAACCATTAAAGCAAAGCCCGTAAAGCCACACCAGGGATCGGTCTGTCCCCTCGGCCTTTGAATTAGCTGCTTCCATGTATTTCAGGGCTCCTGGTAGCCTGGGGCACAGACATCTCAAAGCTCGCAGAGCTCCAGCCTCCACCGCCCGCTCCCTCCTAAACCGCACAGCAGCTGGAGCACCCCTGGGGGCAGCCCCCCAGGGGCTGGGAAGGGAAGGCACACACGAGCCAAAGCAGAGCCTTTTGGACACCCACGACAAATTAAATTAACACAGGGGCTTGCAAGGGGYTCACTTCGTCTTAAGCTGCCACGTTACGCAGTCCCTTCAGGGTAGCGCAGCGGCTCTTTTGGTCCTGCAACAAGCAGCATCCAGCAATGGGGGGAAATTGCACTGTTCATAGAAATATCCGTACTCAAGACAAAAGCTCTGAATGCAAAAAAGGACCTCAAACAAAACACAAAATGAAACCACCCCCCCACACACAAACCTTACAGCATTTACCTGGGTTTAAAATGCACTTCTGGCTTTATACTCGGTGCTAGTGTACCTCTCAGGTGTGGTTTGCACCCTGAGCCACAAACCCGAGCCCATTGGCGGGTGCAACGGGCAGCTGCCTCTCTGGAAACAGCTGATGGCACTGCCGTCAGCCCAGCGTCCTACCACCGCCTGCTCCGATTTTGCTCCACGCTCCCACTGAGCTCTGTGGAGGATGGACAWTCCTTTCCGTCCACCACTTGGCACCAAAAGGAGCGTGATGGGTCCTCAGCTCTGGCTGGTGGTCCTAGGGGCTAGCACAAGGCTGCTGATGAGCAGACATGATCTTAGAAAAGTCACTAGAGGGAGATGCAGGCCCACGCTTGCCTTGCGTGGCTCTGGGGCTGCGGCACAGGAGCAGGGAGGTGCAAGGAGATACTGCTCACCCTTTCCACCATAACTTCCTTTAACTGAACCCGCTGTTACTTGGCTCTGATTTTGCTCTGCACCATGCCAAGCTGGATTTGGACAGAGGGTAACGAGGAAAGCAACAATTTCCATGAAATTCTGCAGGCGAGGGCTGCAGGCACGTGTGGGGGAACAGCTCCACGCGAGCGTTCATCCCAATTCCCCATACCCTTGAGAAGGAGGCAAGCTCCGTTGAAGCCTTCACTTTGCTGGAAGGTCATGTTTCGGGGTCCAGGAGCTGCTCTTGGAGCCAGGACACCCCAAGGATGACGACAGTTCCATCAGGCAGCCTCCTCTCCCAAAACAGAGCCCTACCCAGCAGCTCAGCACCCTCCTGGCTAGGGCTGAGCAGTAATTCTGCCATGCCACCAGAACGGACATTTCTGAATTTTTCCCATCCTGAATGGGGATGGAAGGTGAAAATTCTCAAGAAACGTTAAGGTTGAAAAGTTTGGTTTTGAAACAACTGGAATGCTTTCTTTTCAACTGTAAAGGTTTGGGGGGGGTGTCTGTCTTTAGTACGTATGATTTCTTATAATTTGCTTTGATTTGAAGTGATTTTATAGCTGAAAACCTAACACAAAYGAAAAAGGAAAGAAAACTTTCTTGTTGTTTTTCTGAAAACATCAAAATGAAGCATTTTGACAATTTCCCTCCTTCCAAAATTTACTCAGAACAAGTGCTTTCCCCCTAGGAAGTTCTACRTAGGGCAAATCAGCATCCACCTGAAAAATCAGCACAGCTCAAAAATCCTGCCAGTTCCAGCCATGGGTATAAACCACCCTGACATAAATCCAACAACTTTGGTAGATCACCTCCACGTTTACATGGACATGAAGGCATCGGCCAGGCCCACAGTGCATCATTCAACTCCCATGACTTTTTGTTGGTCCATCTGATGCTGCRGCAGGTAAACTGCAAGGGGCTGGGGATGGATTTAAGACCATGCACAGAAACCAGAGGAGTTAATCCCAGACCACATCGAAGTGTCACAACAAGCTTTCACCAATTCAGTGCTACAGACATGCTGAATTACCAGCGGCTCTAGTAATAGGGCCCGTAATTACCCTTATTTCCTCGCAAAGATCACAGAAGAGATGAATTGCTCTTGCAAAGGGTTGGCACTTCCC
This sequence comes from Rhea americana, assembly GCF_003343005.1. NCBI lineage: Eukaryota > Metazoa > Chordata > Aves > Rheiformes > Rheidae > Rhea > Rhea americana. Next base: position 3,249,415 of record NW_028186768.1, read on the forward strand.
CATGCTGGCAGAGAGCCTCAAGGGCTGTGTCCACTCTTCGCTCCCTCCCCCTGATCTGACGCCTCTTGCTCCAAAGATCACTGCAGCTGCAGTGGGGAGGGACTTTGGGCCAACAGCCACTGACACTGCTTCCTCAGCTACTAAACGAAGTCCTGAYACTGATCCCAAGCAGCAATATTTCTCTGAGCCAAGATGGTCTCCTCAGACTCCATATTGCGACTTTTGGCAAAACAAGCCTGATTCAAAACAAAAGCTGCCAAAAGTGAGTTCCCAGAGCTTCACGCCTAGGTCGCAGGATTTCCACGTGCCATCCTGACGCTCAGGTTTCCTTGCTTGAAAAGGTTTATGAACATGAGACAGACATACGGTGCACTTCCCTCGCACAGGACATGCTGCCTAACATCTAACTAATACACTGTCATTATTCTCCTCACGGAGGCTAAAAATCAGTTCAATACACATCATTTAGTAACCTTCAAATATGCAGATTTCGTATTATTTTGGAGAAAAATAAGGTTGTGTCTATACAAGTATCAGCCACTTAACAGATAGGCACTTGGGAAAGGAAACATTCAGGAAGTATTGAATAATTTGGAATCACACTGGTGATTCCTCCCCCAATCACAGCAGACAGGCTCACGCTGAAACGAGCTCCGTGTGCCTCTCCGCTTCGCGGGTAAGATGCGCASGGAAGAGCCTGGAGGAGAGCCCGGCCGCCCCCTTACCTCGGCAGGGCCGCTGGCAAGCCCGGCGGCTTGCAAAGCCAACCAGAGGCAGGGCAGCTTCATTGCAGCACCGGGCGCGTAGGGAGGCCGAGGTGTAGGAGAGGCTGCGCTGCAGAGTGGCATCCTGCTCCGGGGACGCTCTTGGGCCCTGCCCAATTCGCTACCGCAAAGTCCGGCCCCAGCTCCCTTCTGCCACCATGGCCGGGTTCCAAGCGCACCGCAGATTTTATTTTTCGGTTTGGCTTTTTTAAAGCCATTGCTGATTTGGAGTTAAATGCATAGGAGAGTTGGGGGAGGAAATTGTCCACCATTCCCACGCTCTAGCTTTCCCCTGGCTCCATAAACTCTTTTTAAGGAATACAGCATTTATACCTCGCCAGAGAGCAATTTTGCTTTAACACTATGCAGGGTAGCGGTGCTCAGTGATTTGCAACTAGTGCTTCTAGCTGGCATCAGGAGCAGGAGCATCCCTGGACAGCAAGGCTCATCTATTCAGGATGGGGACAGGTCTGTGCTTACAGGCACCTAGGGGATGAACTGTTTTCCTTGATCTTTCCTTGATCCTCGTTCCTCTGGTTCCATGTCATTTTGTTCCTCCAGGCAGTTCTACCACCCTAACCAAATGTTCAGCATTCCTCTGGCATCAGGAGTTTTACGTCCCAAACAGCACAGGTAGCCCTATTTTTAAATAAAGGTACCTAGAGCAGGTATTAAATAGGCAGGTGGCAACCTAGCACCAAGGAGTAGAAATTGAGATAGGACAGAAGAGACTCCACGAACAAGGCCTGGTGATCTTGCACGGGATGCAACTGAAGGATAAAATGCATGAAACGGGAGAGGAGCAGGGAGAACGGAAAGTGAGCTAGAAAAGGAAAAGAAGGCCTGGGAAGGCTCTAGTTCTGAAAGGGAACTTCCTTGGGTTTGGGAGCCTCTCCAGGGTGGAGCCTTCATGCCTCATCCACCTGCTTTACCAGCTAACAAAACTGCCCGTGGAGCAGAGCAGCCCTTCGTGCCTCCCGGGGGGCGTGAGCTTGCTGACCCGTGACCATGTGCACCAAGCAGAAAAAAAGCCCCAGGAGAGGAAGAGAGCAGAAATGATATAGAGATCAAAACATTTCCAGCAAGAGCCTCCTGCAAATGTGGCTATCAGATGCAGCCTCCTGCTGGCACGTCATGTCTCTTGGCCTCCGTGACAGCTGACTCCCTGAAAAGAAATTCTCCTGCTTCATCTCCAGCCAGCTCCCTTTAGCTGGCTTTRGCAATTAGATGCTCTCAGATTTTCCCCTGGGTACTAGTCAACTAGCAGCTCAATCACCAGACAAGCTCATTACCACTGCAGCCCTGAAGAGCAACGAAAGCTAAAGGATGCATTTCCTGAACAGCACTCAGCAGCTGGGTAATATTCAAGGGGATCCAGGAAAGCAAATGGAAAAAAAATCCCGCACAAAGTCATCAGAGCAAAGCTCCTGAAGGGGACAGGCTGCAGTGAAGCAGTTCCCATTGAGCAAAACACCAATGGATGGTGAACTAGCCTGCAGAGTTCAGAACAAATTAAAATATGCTGCCAATTAAATCACAGTGGTTTTGCCACCTTCAGGGAAGACAGAAGCCAGGCTTGGAAACACAGGAGCTGGGAAGCAGCTAGCACTGCTCATCCACAGCCTGGTGGGACCAGGCAACAGCCGGTGACCCAGGGCCTGGAGCAAGATGGCAAGCTATGGTGAGCTGTATCCTCACCTTTGCCTAGGGCACCCAGCAGCTAGAAACAAGGAGGAAAAGACTCTAGACCCAATGTACTTTGCTCCTCACCCAGCACACAGCATCCAGGCTCTCCCAGGAATCTTGGGGGGAACTGAGACGGAAGGGACAGCTCAGCACTCCTTGTCCAGGCCACTATGGCAAGGCAAGCTCTCAGGAGGACCAGGTAGGATCCTCCAAGGCTTTCCCATTGTGGACACCATCAGGTATACACCTTTTACCTCTTCGCACTTGGACTCAAGGTGAGAAAGGACAGCAAAGATGGGCTTTCTCCCTGTATCTCCATTCTGTAGCTTGCCATTTCTCTGCCTTTTCCATGCCACAAGGCACTACTGACCTTCAGGAAGAGGAAAACCCAAGGGGTTAACGGCAGCTTGCATTAATAGTAGAGAGTATTCAGCAAGGCTAGCCCATTGAGAACCTCCCTCAGCTGACGCAGAAGCCATCTGAAAGCAATCAGCAATTGCTATGGTTGTGTGCACTTACGTGGCTATCCCTCATGTTAGATACGTACACGGGACCCCTGAAAATCCTTCTCTCTTCTGGTTGTTCCCGCCAGAGCATTGGCAGCACAGGAGCAGCATCCAGGCCTGCTGCACTGAGCACTATGGCTGAGATGCTCCTGCTGGATGAGAGTGGAACTATGCCCAGAGCACTTGGGCAATTTAAAACCTACATCACCTGGTGATATCTCCATGGCAGGCTCAGAAGCAAACCAAGCACTTGGAAGGAAATATTCTGGGCTTTCTCTCCCAAAGCTCCTCCTGACTAGAAGGTGGGCTTGGCTTTCTGCACACCTGGGTGCAATCACTCCCACCTGCCCCATGCTCYCAGGATCAAGTTTGGGGCTGCAACAGCTGCAGAGCTCTCCAGAAGGGCCTTGATATCCTGGGAAGGAGCTGGGCTGCCTCTGAAGCCTCTCCCCTTGCCCACATTCATTCATAAACACCCTGAATTGAATTAGCCTTTTGAAATATATCAGAATTAATGGATTCAATTACACTAGTGTGAAATCCTTCAGAGGCCTCTTCGAAGTTGCACGTAAGCCAGATTTCAAATCAAGTTAAGAGCTGCCTGCCCCCAATGTCATTAGACCTTCACTCATTTCTAGTTAAGTAGTAGGACTGGATGCAGACAGGCCTGGGAACCGGCAGTATTTAGGGAGGAGCTGTAGCACACAGACCCCAAAACAATAGATTTTTTTAAAATCAATACCCTTTTTTTTTAAAAAAAATCTCTATTTTACAAAATTCTTGTGGGAAAGAAATCAAATACCAAACTGGCCAAAATATAACTCCAAACAATCATTTGTACATCTTAAACAAAGGTTTAGCTGTTAATTATAAGGCACTAAATCCCCCGCGACCTACCCTTCCTGGAGGGGTAAGAGATGGYAGCTCAGCCCCGGAGCCGATGGCCGCAGCAACGCTGCCCCGTCGCTCGCGCTGCCCGCGGGTTACAGTCGCCAGAGGAACAACCTCATCTCTGGGGACGTAACCTAGCCCAAAGGCAGTCGTTACAGCAGCTGCTCGTTGCTTTGCAGCTAAAAACACAGAGGGGAGGCAGGAAAGCGAGGGCCACCAGCACACCCCCGGCATTTTTCTCACGTTCCTCCTATAGGAAGAGCGGAGCAGTGCCAGGACCGCAAGGAAACCCCTGTGCGTGGGACTTTTGAGCTGGGCTGAGCTGGGTAAACGTTGCCCAGGGATGATTCCCATACGACTGTTAACGCACTCTAATTAACAGCCGCTCGCCCATTTTCCTCCCTGAACAACGCAGTCTGTTAGTTGCATAATTTCTTAGCAAGCTACAGCAAAACCGAGGGCGGCTGCACAGGACACGCTCCGACGTCTCCACCAGGCACCCGCTGTTCGCRCCTGGCCGCTCAGCCCATCCTTGATCAGCAAGAACAGTCACTGTCCCCRGGTTTTATTTGCAAGCCTTCACCTCCCTCTGAAGAGCACCCGAAATTTAAAAGGGGCTGAAAACCCATCGCAGGGAGAGGCAGAGGAGGGCACTCCTTTACCTCCCGACCCCTCCCTTCGGCACGTAGTAAATTCAACAAGAACGAGAGAGACTACAGGGATGGGGAGTGGGCCTGTTTGCCAGTTCAAGTCAAAATATTTTTTTGCAACTCATAGTCATAGTCATGTTAGTGACACATTCCAGGTTTTTGATTTTTCTTTTTTTTTTTCCCTCCTTTTTGTTTGCTATTTCCAGTGCTGTTCTGCGGAAGTGGTGTGGAGGTACTCTTCAGCCTTCCCCAAAGAAACCTATYTGGCTTTTTATTTTGCAACTGAAATTTTTATTAGCACGCAGTAAAGAAGTTTTTCTGCATACTCAGGCCTTTCAGTTTATGCCCAACACCTCTTGCCCTGTTGCTTGGCACCCCTGAGAAAAGTCTGATCCCATCTTCTTGACACCCTCCCTTAAGAGGGCTTCATAATTGCTCAGTCCCAGCACCGATGGAACTGGGAGACTGGGGAAAGAGGAAAGCCTGCTGTGCACTGCCTCCATTGCAATCCTAGGCAATGTTTTGGAGAAAAGCATGGGGAGCTGCCAGGGGCCACCTGGAGCRTGAGGAGGCACCAGCCACGTGTCTGCCTTACACTTTAGATAAGTGGCTGAAGGGATGAGCATGAGAGAGAGACACAAGAGAAGTGCTGTGGCTCCAAAACCTGCCCTAGGCTTCTGTAATCTGGGTACCAAGACTTGGGCTGCAGTCTCCCATCTCACAGCAGCCAGTATCAGACCACAYGTAGATGCAAGGAACTGCAACAGGTATTTTTCTTGTTTCATTTAATTAGACAGCAAAGTCTTGCCCTATGAAAATAGAGGCCTGTTGCTTACAAGCTCCCTCCTGGAGACCATGACATTGTCCCCATCTCCAATCTCAAAGTTGTAAGACGGGCTTGCAGCTCTGGCCAAGCTGAATAGTCACATCCCAAGACGTGGGGATGGAATCAGGGGGCAGAGGAGCCTGATGGCAGGAGCCCCATTTGCTCTACAACAGTCAGATTTCATGTACAACAGATTTCATCCAGAGCTTTCTTCTGGACAAGACCTTTGCTAATAATTAAACAGTACAGCAAGGAAATAAAAGTGCCTAACTGAGCCATAAAAGGAAACATTTGGGCACCAGATCAAAAAGCGTGTGCTGGCCTACTGCCGTCTGCTAAAAGCTACGCGGGAGCTGCAGCAAACGGACCCCAGGGAGCTGAAGGAATATGCAGAACACGGGAGCTGACGGCTTCCCAACTGCAGGGGTTTAACAGTTTCACAAAGGACAAGCATGGATGGAGGAATTCAGGGCACAAGCTGCTATGGCAAAATAATAATAATAAAAAACTTGCTAAGATTATTTTGCATTCTCCACTCTTATTTAGAAGAGGTGGAATGCAGAGCCAGCCATGCACAGCCATATCTAAAATAAGCACAGAGTCATGCTTCTTAGCAGGCATTTACAGGGTGAGAAGCATTTCTGGGATAAGCAGTGGCCTGGGCTGGGATGGTCACACAAAGTCCTCAGAGCCTTCTTCTCACTTCTCACCAACTGAGAGGGGCCGGGCCAGGTCAGGCAATGGTCAAATCACTTTTGGGGCAGCAGACATGATCTTTGTTACAGTCACTGGCAACTACTGGCATTTTTGCCAAAGCATAGGGCAACCACGACTTCTGGTCACAGCACAGGCAACTCTGGTCCACACGCGGATCATCTTGTGGACATCAGGTGATGTTTTCTTTTCTAAGAGTGCTGTGCTTGACAGTGGTACCACTGAAAACTATTGCTCTCTGTCCCTAGAGCACTGGCAGACCAGGCAGAGACCCCCTCACAGCTCCTCTGGGCACTGAAAATCACCCCCAAGCTTTTAGGAAGGAGGTGCTACTAAGCTGTGGCAGGACATTTCCTCATCTGCCCCCCTTGCTCCTGCCATCTCCAGTTCTCAGGGGCTGCCAGGTGAATGCCTGGAGCAAGAAAGCTCTTCATCTCAAGGGGCTATTACAGAGGAGCCTTCCTCTACTGCCTCCCTCTGCTCCCCCCCCCCCCCCCCCCCCCCCCCAAAAAAAAATCTGATGCCTAAATATACCTTGAAGTTCAGGTAGAGAGGGGTGCAAGGGTCCTATCAAGTCCATTAAAATAAATTCAAAGAGATGATTTCTTTAAAATATATATATTTTTGCAATGAATGGAACAACAGTATTGAAAAGTTTCAGCCAAGTCCACTTTTAAGAAAACTTTTTAAGCCTTATTCTGCACATCTTCCAAAGAGGAAAATTAATGAAAGATAACAACCCCTCATTACTTCTCAGGGGCCTCAGGAGGACTGGATGATTAAGATCAAGAAGCACACGGACATCATTAGCCAGAAATCATTCAACAGGCAAAGGCAGAAGGGAAGACCTGGCTTAAAGAGATCCTCAGGACCATGCCACATGAGAACAATTCCACAAAGTCATGGATTTAAAAGCCAGTTCTTCAAAGGAAAAAAAAATCACCTGTTTTTAAGTGCTAGAACAGGGCAAAATAGGAAACTTATTTTTGTCTCTGCACTGGAGTTGAGCACGGGCTCCGAGCTAAAGGACCTCCTCGGGGAGCAGAGCAGCACAGCAGAATCAAAACGCCGGCAAACAGCTCATTATGGGCCCGGCCTCTGCTTTACAAGGCAAAGAATGGAAAGAGCTTTAATGACTTGCAAAGTCCTGATGTCGCCACTAAAATAAAAATTCAACCTCATTTTAAACTGCAGAGAAAAGAAATCTAGGCAAAGCTGGAGAATGACACCAGGAGAGGAAGAACACCATGGGAAGACAGGGCTTAAAGTCCACTTCCACTTTCCCCAAATACCAGGTTTAAAGGCTCTTTATACCAGTTGCACATATCCAGGGGCTGTAAGCTGTTGCAATAACAGAAGCTAAAGCATTCTGGTATTTAATCATTTAAATTTAATACATTAAATTAATATTAATTTTATATATAATTTATTTTATATAATTAAATTATTTAAATTAAATTAAAAACTTTAACATTAAAAAAATATTAAATTATTAATATTAAACACCAGAATCATAGAATCATTCTATGATTMTGGTATTTAATAGGTGAAGTCAACACACACTAAGTAAACCAGCACAATACCCACCACATTAGGGGATGCAGACTCCAAGCAGGAAAGTGGGGGTTTATCCCTGGCAGCCTGAACTGAAACATCTTTAGAATTTCTAAAAACTACAGACAAGCCTTTTCTAATTCAACTCTAGCATCCAGCATAGGAAAGCTCTATACTACAGACTCATCTGGAGAGCTCAAGGAGAACTGCTTTCTAAACTAGAAGTTACTGACTTCTTAGGGGCAAGCAATCACGACTGGATTGTACCAGTTATGTATAAACAGAAAAAAAGAAAAAAACACCCAAGATCATGAGAAAAAAATACTTCTTTGCTGGGAAGGTGACTGAGCACCAGCACAGGTGGCCCAGAGAAGTTGTGGAGTCTCCTTCCATGGAGATATTCACAATCATCTGGACACAGTCCTGGGAAACGTGCACTACGTGACCCTGTTTGAACAGGAGGGTTGGACTAGATGATCTTCAAACTCAACCATTCTGTGATCAGGAACATACATGCTTGCTCCTTTAAAGAGTCCAAATTTAGAGTTAAAACCCGTTATGAGAAAGACTAGCTGAAAAAAGAAAAATTGGGAACTGTTTTAAACAGTTTAGAAGTTGCCCCAAAAAAGCAGTGTTGAGTGAAATGACATGTGGGTTTTTTTAAAAAAACAACCCCAAATTAGATATGGGAAGGGAGAACGAGCATAAATTGAAAGCAGCCATTAAAGATGACATATTATTAAAAAGGGGGAAGTGTCATAGGATAAGCAATTCAGAACCTATGATTTCTGGAAAATTGATGTGGACAAAACAAATGTAGAAGGAAGTTGTCTCTGGCGAGGCCATCCCGTGTTGCAGCAAGGACTCCACAGAGGCCCGTTGCCACACGGAAATGGCAGAGTTGTCAGCAGCAGCGTGGGAAGATATAGCTGTAAAAAGCCACGTTTCTGTTCCATGTTTGGGAAAAAACAGATGACATAACCAGATGATAATGAAATACTTTCCATTCCAAAAGTGACAAGGAGGAGGGTTAAATACAGACCATTCTTCAAACCAGTCCCAATAATTCAAACTGTGAAGCTTTAAAATAGCAGGCTCTCCAGAAAATGAATACCGATTTTCAATTTGGCTCAGAAACCTGGGGGAGTTCCAGAGGACTGGGGAGGGAGGGGAAAAAAAAAAAAACTTTATGTTGTGCCAATACGCAAAAAGGCAAACAAGGCCTTGAGTAATTACAGACTTCCTCGAAATCAAACCCAAGGAAAATAATGGAGCAACTGATATGGGGCTCATTAATAAAGAAACTGCAGATAATGTGATTACTGCTATGGCTTTGGAAAGGGTCCCCGTGTAACTGCCTTGGTGCCTTTCCTGAGGAGATTAGTGTGTGTTGTTGATAAGATAACAGCATGGACGCAGCGATCCTTGACATCTATAGGGCATTTGAGTTAGGATTGCTTGATACTATGATCCAGAAGCGCTACTCATAAAGAGACAAACTTGGTCAGCTTAAAAACCAACTGAGAACATAGCTCTGCCTCCATGGGCAATGGATAGCGAGGCAACWAACTTAACATGCTTCTCTTGTTTTCATCCAGGTCAGGCGGGATGAAAAAGATTTCAAAGCTTACCACCTCCTCAGGAAGCACACTAACAGACTGCTTTTCCACCTAATAGATGAAGTTATAATATGGTTTAAAGCTCACAGTCAGGGCAAGGCAATTTTAAACCTTTTTTTYCAAGCATGTTCTAACAACAGCTCCCTGAAAGAGCTCTCTGGGAGATGCTTCATCACGGGAAAGTTGAAATCAAGGGTGGACAATTTCCAAAGTGATCTGTAATCATTTAAAAGAAGAATCATTTCCAGGAAATCCTATAGGCCAGATTATCAGAAGATGAGGTCAACCATCATATACCTTTGGATCTATAGCATTTATAGGAGGAGTTTGGGGGAAAGAAATCCTTCCTAGTGGTAGCCACCAACTCCCTCTTTTCCACACTGGCCCTTCCTTCCTCAGAGAGTGCAAAGCTATTCAGTCTTGCCACCCAGCAAACACATGGCTCTGTCCATCACCAGCTGCTTAGGGCTCAGGAGAGCAGGAACTTGTGCAGGAGCCACTTGCTAAACCAAGAATGGAATAACTCAGCCCACTGATGGCCTCCATCACCACTTTGTGCAACCAAGGGCAGTAGCTTTTGCTCAGTTGGTTTATATAGAGCACCCAGGCGCTGGACTTAGGAAACACACATGTTGTAAGCCAAAATAATTACCAAAAAGAAATCATTGATAATGTTAGTGTGGGATGCTTCAGAAGTGCCCTATTTCAGGGGCGGGGGGGGAGGGGAGGGGAGGAGAGGGATGTTTCAGACTCCACAGTACTTCATCTGGGCATTCAGAAACTGAATCACAGAATGGTTGAGGTTGGAAGGGACCTCTGGAGATCAACTAGTCCGACTCCCCTGTTCAGATAGGGTCACCTACAGCACATTACCCAKGTCTCTACCCAGACAATTTTGAGTATTTCCAAGAACGGAGACTCCACAGTCTCTGGGCAAAACAAAAGTCTGCACATCCATACAAGCTCAAGATGCAAGGGCCAAATTTGGACATGAAAGACTCTGAAAGACTCCCTGTGCTTCCTGTCACACATCAACATCTCTCTCAAGCCACATGTACCTCTCCTCTGACAGCCTTCAAGGTAAAAGCAGAGCAAAATCATTTATAARAGACCCACCAGCAAGCAGCAGCCAGGCTGGCATTGCACATCAGTGAAGTGCTTTGCTCCAAGCACATGGCCGTAAACCTCCAGCAGGACACGATAAAGTGGTGGGAAGTGTAATGCCCCACAAAGGAGCTCGAGCAGCAACAGAGGAGTCATGGGYCAAATCAAGCTCATGTTGGACTACTCCTACCTTATGGCAAATCATAAAAGTCAGTAAAGACACAAGAACTGAAAGGCTGCAGAAGGTCAGATCATAAAAGGTTTAAACTTAGCTGTATTTCTGAAAAGGTGCCCTCATGGCACAGTTAGATGGAAGAGTATTTTACTGAAACACAGRAAAAAGGTTTAAAACCATGCCTAGATCACAGTCCTGCTTGCATTAACATGCACCTCTGAGTTTACCACGCAGTGGAACTGAAGAGCAGTAARTTATCCATAGCTGCCTTATCCTCTACACGAAAAACTGCTTCAGAGGCTTTCAGGTGGCTGATTGGGAGGGGGTCACAACAAGAGAACAACTTGGCCTTGCTTGTACTGACTCAAGAAAACTGCCGGGAGTCATGGAGGTAGTGCTTCGCTCAAACTGTCAGACTTTCCTGATGGCCTCGACTGCAAACCTACGGCAGCATTTTGATATTCGAGCAGATTATCCAGGGAGCCAAGTCTGCAAGGCTGAAAGGAACCAGCAGGGCGGAAGACGAGCATTTATTCCACGRGGGTTTGTCTTCATTAGGCAGGGTGTGCTGAGCCATAGCAATTTGTTATAATTATTCTAAAAACTAAGATCCAAGAGTAGGTACATCTCCTGATTTAAGGAGGCTTCAGACTGTTTTGATATGAAGGGCAGGGATGAGACTGGATGATCTGTTAGCACCGTGGCATTAAGCAATCAAAAAGGTGCTAACAAGAAACTAGCAACTAAGTCTCCTTTGCTTTGAAGTTCTTCACAATGGAACTTCCTAGTTGAACATTCTTTTTGCCATAAAAACAAGATTCCCCCCCCCTTCTTCTCTAGGAATGAAGTGTCTAATCATCAAGAGCACTCTATTTTGATTTGCTTTATCCTGCTGGAATGTTTCTTAGTATGATCAAAAACTAGCAAAGAAAATAGTGTTAAATACAGTCTATGTTGAATATTGGATAGATAAAAGCCTCAAAAAACCTCAGAATAAGAGYCTTTAGTTAAAACTCAGACTTGGTAGCAAATAAAAACCCTCACAGAAGGTAGGGTTTTTTGTTTTTGTTTTTTYGCCATCCAGGTCATAGTAAAGCAAAAGCTCATTCAGTTCGTTTTGCTGCTAAAAAGCATTACTTGACCCAGCGTGACGGTAYGTGCTCATGAATTGTGCCACACACGAGCATCTCCCCTATCACCAYAGGCATTTGCAAAATGAGGAGCACAGACAAGCATTTGTCCAGTGCACTRTTCTGGTTTATTTGGCCTTCTGCTTCCTGGAATTGTTTCTGAAAAATTACTTATTTTGGCAAAAAGCTCCCTAGTTGCCGGCTTGCATGTGCTATAAAACCAGAAAAACGATACCAGCACCACTCTGCAGTCTCCCTATCAGCCTGCAGGAGGTTCAGCCGGGAGGGCTGACGATGCTGCCCAYCCTCTAAGCCAGAGAGATGCAGTGTTGCAAAATAAACACCTCAAACAGCAGAGGCCAGACTGAAAATCTAAAAGCCTTGCAGAGAGTTCACATGTTAAGAGATCTGCCTTGTTTTTTTTAGTTACTAGGACCAAAGATAACTTCTAAAAGGGGGAAGCAGCCCAGGCTGCTGAAGCAGTATTGTAATTGCACACATGCAATGACTCCATCTTTTGACTACTTCTGAGCTACTATTTAAGAAAATAYCAGCAGTTTTAAAACTATCTTGGATTCCAAAATCATAAGTTCAGCAGCAAAAATCCAAGCACGAAAGAGACATTTCATGAATAAAAAGCATTTTCAGAGCTTTCATAAAWAGAAAAGAAAAAAAATCTAGGAACTAGCTTGAACTCCTAAGATGGTTAAACTGGTCCAATTTCAKCTCTGAAGCCTCTTTGGAAATCAGTGGGATTTCAGCTGTATTTGTCTTTTGGCTTTAGGATCCCAAATTTAGTTACTTTGGAAAAAGCCATTCACAGCCTAGTAATCCACCCAGCCACCCAGCACAGACCCAACTACTGCAGGAGACAAAGAGAAGGTAAAAGGTAAGAGAAATGCGTCAACACTATCCATCTTTTGAAGATTACTGATCAATCACAATCTACCCCTTAAAAATTACAAACRGGCTATACTGCAATTTAGGACCCATTTAGGTTGCCAGTAAAAAAAAATGATCTATTGCCTTCATTTTCTTATATCTTCCCCCATTATCACACCTAGCCCCTCTAGAATTAATTAGCCCTTATTAGCAATTAGGGGATATACTAACAGGTTAATATACTTCTAAATGAACAAAAAACAGAAAACACAGCTACGAATTATAGCTTTGGACAGTTGCCGCAGCAGAGCTGATCTGCTCTCTATTATTTTTAAACTGTAACAGGTTAGTAGCTTTTTTTTTTTTTTGCTTTTAATAAATCCAAATGAGCCTTTAATGCCAAAAATCCTGAGGCATCTCTGGTCCTGATTAAGTGCTTGGAAAAAAAATAAACTTGTCCAAAATCCAGAATATCATTAGCCTTCCCCTGTGGATCTATGAATTTCACCAGCTTTCTTTCTAACGCCAGCACCTCACCAGTTCACACGGGTCACTCCGRGAGCCACTGCCTGCCTACCCAGCCGGCAAACAAGCAAGACGACAGTTGGTATCGGGTAGGAGAAAGTGTCTGAAACAGCATCATGATGCTGACGGCTGAAATAGCACTAGCCAGAGCAACACACGCTGATCAGGACCTCAAGGGTTAATTCCAGGGAGGTAAGGACCACGTTTCAGACATGGAGGAGAGAAGCTATTTTGCCGTTTCCTCAGTACTCATGCCTCAGTTCATTATCATCAGTAGAAAACTAACCTATAAGTACCACCATCAGCAAAACAGCAGAGTGCAACTACACGCCCAAGTGAGTGCATCTCCAAGCCTGCCTGCTGCGACAATACTGGCGTCCTGAGCAAATCCCTCACATACAGAGTACAAACCGAACGATAAAAAGGCCGTTTGGTCATACGTGAAGCTTGGTTTGTGTTAAGGAGTTAGTACGGTGTAGCTAGGCAGTTTAAACCAGGTATGATAACAAAGACCATCTGCAAACAGTTAACTGCAAAGCCTGGGAGGGTGAAGAGAATGTGGTAAAGACTCTGTATCGCTCAGTCATGCAAGAAAGGCTCAATTTACATTTGCTGGCAGGTTGCCACATCAGGATATCTGTTTGCATGAACTCCAGTGGCAAACCTTCACTAGAAATCGCACAAACCGGAAACAAAGACCTTGCAGCCCACTTTGCTCAGCARTTGCTGATGGACCCTAAGGCAGGAAGATGAGCAAGACAAAAGCTTTGAGCTCCTCCCATACAAGAGCACCCCAGCTGGGCAAGGGAGCCAAGGAAGCAGCCTGCAGCCTTGTACAGGATGCCAGCCACAGCACTCAGCAGTAGCAGCRCACATCTCAGACCACCTTCTCCTGGAGAGCAGTGCCAGAGAAACACCACAGCCTGTAAGCCCCAGAATTACCTTTTCACCACAAAGACCTCAGCCCTTCTGGCTCCTCAACTATAGCAAGCCTTTCCTGCACAGCTGCTAACATCCCAAAAAGGGGACAACGCAACAGTGAGAACTCTAGCCATAAAAAGGCACAATTTTCTCACCAATGCCTTCATCAAGCCATCCTCTTGGGCTCAAAACAAGCATTCAGGAAGCTCACCTAAGCTCACCTTAGCTTCCACCAGCTCCAAGACACAGTAGGTTACCCACAGGCCATTTAAAAGAGATCATAAAGAAAAGTAACTTGTAGCCTTGCTTTTGGCTTATATTTTGTTTTTTTTTTTTTCCCCGAAATTACTCATTATACTGACTGGTTTCCCCAGGAGACGTTATGATGGTGAGACATACTAGAAGGAAATGTGGAGAGGGCATCCCCTGCACATACCTCCTACATGCCATGCAGGAGAGTCGTACCTGAGCAGACGAGTCCTGGATTTCATTGGTTTCTTTTGGCACCTACGTAGATGGAGAGAAAGAGAACATCACTGCCCACGGAACTGAACCGACTTAAGCATGTGGTTATTGTTGGCTCTGGCACTTAACACGCTGCCTCCAACTGCACTGGAAACATTCAGGGAATGCACGCTGGGAACTAGCCATTCATAGCTATATTAGGGAACAGCTTTCGATTAAACCTCTTAAGTCTTTGGGTRGGTTTTGTGGTTTCTTTTGTTTTTTTGAAGCTCAACAGCTCTAAGAGGGCCAGCAATGGATGGGAACTGGTGTGATGTCAGGCTGAATTATCCCGTGGTTTCTCACTTGCAGTCAACTTACTGAAGCTTAAAATAAAACTTTGTGTTGGCTAAGCCACTGCAGCCACTCAGATGAGTACTCTAAGCCCATATAGCACAAGATAATACAGGTAGTAAGAGTATATTGAGAGGAATTCATCGCCTTGCAGGGTCAGAGCAAACCTCCTGTAGCTTGTTAACTCAGATCTGCTTTATTTCTTAGCCCTAAAGAATGAGTCGGACTTTCCCTATGGAGCTATCACCAGTAACTAAGGGCTGTCAGCATGAGAAATGCCAGGTATCATTTTGGAGATGACTGTGGGTAACATTTGCTGGGAATTCAAACATACTGATCTCACTTAAAGCAGGCAAATAACTAGCACAGCCTCTTCTCTGCATGAAGTATTTGGCCCTCTCTGCATTTACTCTCTGGCAAAGCCAACTCCTAGTTAATCCTGTATGATCAGGGCTTTTCCGAAAACCTTCCTCTTAAAACAATAAATATGGAAATTGATGCAGCACTGCACAGAATATTAAGTAATTACTGCAGGTCTGTTCCAGGACCAGAGGCAAGGAAGAGACGCAGAGGGAAAGCAGCACAAGCCAAGCATCACTGCTCTGTCTTGGCCACCTGGGCTCATTTGCACCAAGAAATTCAGGAAAAGGAACCAGCAAGAAGGATTGAGAGAGGGTAGATGCTCTATCCTACATCCAGCTTCCTGCCCTCATGCTGCTCTGCGATACCAGCCTTTCCAGATCCTCACTAGATCACTTAAAGCGCATTACACRCAGGTTAATGCCAAACCCTGATGTCAGGAACTCCCCTCCTCCCCCGAAGCAAGCCTTTTCCAAACAGCTACAACAGCCTTTCCAGCCTGCAGTGAGACAAACCGACCTCAGCTCCCCACCTTGTCCTAAAACATTAGTGTATTTATTACTGAAAATCCATCCTGGCTGACTTCAGCACTCAGCCTACAGAGATGAGGAGTCTCCCTGGCCAAACTCCTGGCTCCGGAGGAAAACCAGGGTGGTTCATGCTCTTAAGGATTTACTACAAATGATGTCTGGATGGGAACATTTCTTGAAGAACTATTGAATACTGTGAACAAAATTCCACAAAGCTTCCATTTTTCAGCTATGCTGACAACTTAAGAGGAGACAACATCTGAAAGAAGCATGCACCAAACATTGCAACGGAAAGAGATCTTGCTGGGTGTGTGCATGAATTTCAAAGTGGAACACAACTCCTGAGCACAGCTTTCACCCCACTCCCAAAAAGCAAAGCTCCAGCTGCAGCATTACTCAACAGCTACTCAGAACTTCCCTATTTTAAACTCATGCACACAGGCAGTTATATACACACCCAGGCTTCCTTTGGCTCAGAAACTTTCCTTCTAACTCATTTTCCTTCGCATCAAAGCTGTCTGTGACTTTAAAGGAGGGCTTGAATGGTGAAAGGAGAACCACCCTGTGTGCTGGCCACCATCCCCATCCTAACCTCGCTGCATCTCAGCTCAAAACAAAACTTGGGTCTTTCCAGGCTGCATTAACCCACTGGGTTGTTCCTTCCATTTGAATCAAGTTACACCAGTCAAGAGCTTCACCCAACACCCCTGACATTTGWCAGCCACCCTCAGTCACACCTCTGACCAAGCTGGTGAACGCTCCCGTGGGGAGCCCGAAGGGTTGAAGAAGCTCTCCGGACTGCGGGAGCCGGKGCAGGTTGCGTTGTAGCTGCGGCAGTGTTCGCTGGCGGCTGCTGGGTCTCCCATCACAAAGATCAGTTGCTGTAGAGCACCCTGGGGAGGAAACAGTACAGAAAGCAGTTTTCCCACATGCCTTACTAGGGTGCCCTCCCTTTTCCTTAGATAAGCTCAGGGCAGCTGCRAAGTAATTTGTTAGCGGTGCAGCACTATCGATGCACGAGTAGCTTTTCTGCATGATATGACTGCAGAGAAAGCATCTGAGCCTATTCCATGCACCTGATGTTCCTCTGCTATCTGCCAGCAGCAGCAAGTGCCAAGAGGAACATGTCATGTCAGAGATACCAGCTGATTTCTTCATTGCAGGATCTAAATGAAAATCTGAAGTCTTCSTCCTCAGGCAGCAGGCTTGGCTGGGCAGCCTGCTATAGGAGAKGGAGATTAGAGCCACCCTGCAGAAATGGAGAAGGGCTTCACACTGGTAATAACAACTCAGGGATCTCAGAGACACCCCAGAGACACTATGGGATATCAGAGACATCTCCAAGACAGGCTCCTTGATCAAATCCCTTGCCCACTAACTGTAYAGATGACTTTGCTTCATGGCACAACCTGCAGTGACAGAGAGGGGTGTGGGAGGCYGTGTTAGGTTAGGCTGTGGGTAGGGGCTACAGCACTCTCAGTCAGCTCAGAGCCAGCCTATGTCTGCCCAGCCTGGCAGCACAGGCTGAGTGTCAGAGCACGATGACACAAGTGACAGCGACACTCTCCTGTCCCCAGACCACTGAGTACMTCAGTCTGCTGGAAATGAGGCCGCTCCATCACAGCATCCCCAGTGGATCTTGCCCCAGACACCCACGGAGCTGTTATTTTGTGYTTCTCTATGTGTGAATGCCCTTATGAGAAACCAGCAGGCAACTAATGCAAACATTGACTGAACCTCGAAAAAGGTCTCCTTGAAGAAGTCCCCTGCCCTTGCTCCCAGTAGGAGGCTGCCTGGACATCTGCGGCTGTGCTCTCAGGGAGCAAGTCAGAGGGCCATTTCTCAGGGGGTCTCTTTACCACTGACGCTTGTGTTTCCCTGACCCAGAARCAAACATTTTGCATGCTTCAAAGTCTTTGCCCAGCTCATCCCCCACACCATGAAAATAYATAGCGTGTTTTAGCAAGAGAGCAAAACACATTCCTTCAGACAGAGTTGCAACCTCACTTCATCCAAGTCCTACAGCCCTGCCAAGTCTGCCCAGGCTCTCACCTCAAAAGGAATCTCAAAGGATTCGATCAGGCCTCCAATGATGATCAGCCCCTCAGTGGTGATTCCCATCCCGAAGTAATTGGACCAGCTCACTCTCTCCACCAGCCGACAGTCTACATGCAACTCCAGCCTCTCCAAGGAAATGCTGAGAGCAATTTGGTGCCAGGCCCCATCACCAAGAAGGGAAACTGGGAACCTATATTCCCCAGAGGGGGAAGGAAAGAGGCAAAATGAGATCCGCAGTGTAGATGCTAAGGACAGTAAAATAGAAAATAAATCTACCTTGTTGTCACAAGTAAGTACCACCATCTTCTTGCAACAYGAAAATACTATTTCTATCCAATGAATTTGGACACCTCTACAACCAGCCAAGGTGTCAGGTAAATTACTGCTATTTATGGCTCTCCCCATTTAATTCTTTTCCAGTTTTTCACAGGGCAAGCTGTAGCCTACCAAAGCAATGATATAGGACCWCCTCTCCAGTGTAGGAGCCCCACCACTTACCACACTGCTTGTCGAATGCCCCTGGGTGCACAGGGGCTCATGTGCTGGGCCAGTGGGGATGACAGGGGTTGAGGCAAGGCAGCYGTGCTGGCCCTGGCTTTCACCACTGCGCATGTGAGTACTACCAGGTAGTCAGAAATGCTACCCAATCTGGCACCAGCCAAGCAGGAAGGATCCAGAAGGGGCAGAAAAATCTGGCCACAGGCAACCATACCAAGCAGGTAGATGTTACCATCAGTCACATCAGTCACCTAACAAAAAGCCTCATGCATAGTCCTGCTTTTCTAGCAGTTACTCCTTCGTATGCTGGACTTGGCACTGGCTGGTTAGAGGTGCTGTCTGGGCTGTAGGCAGGCTGAGCCACAGGTCCCAAAACATTCCTCCCCCCATCCCTCTGTCAGTAGAATTTCTCAAGGAGCCACCTCAACGCAGCCTCCCAGACTGGCTATTCAAACATTTGTTTTCTAGATCTGCATTATTTGACAAAGTTGAGGTASGGAATGACCACGCATGCAGTCACACCACCTGGTCTGAGACACTGTCACTCATACGGGGTGGGGGAGAATGTGATTGATTCAGCTCAGCCAGGGTCAAAGTAGCTCTCCTTACCAAAGCTCCAAGTGYCTACTTTGGGAAACCTTAATTCCAGGCTTGGGAGTAGAAAAGAAAAAGCAGCATGAAAAGGCAAAAAAACTGCACCTGAGCTARAACTTACTCATAGTGTCTCCTCCTCGTGGTGACAAAGCTCAAGGCATGTGGGTTTATCCTTATCTGGAAGAGCACGTGACTCCGATGGCTAAGGATAGTCACTAGGCTGGTGTCCTCCTTCAGTGAGTACCTGAGCTTCATCAGCACACTCAGCTCATCTGCAAACCTAGCAGAAAGAAACAACATACGGCATYATGCAGCACCTGGTGAGTCACCCCAAACAGCCATCTTACGTACAGAAAACCAAGTCACAGTGCAAATGAATTCTGAGAATGAAGAATAAAAAAAGCAAGAGCAAACACATTCATTGAGATTGTGAGGTCAGGTACTGAAAAAGAGTAGTAACAGCAGAATTAGCATTGCCACTATAACCTTAATGCTTCCCCCTCACACAGTCACAGCACATAATCACGTAGCTACATATGAATTCCCAAGGGGCTCCTGGTCTGTTCATTGCTGAGATTGGATGGTGACCCCTTCAGAAGTTGCAACGCCTTCCTTCCCACTCTTGCCAGTGTCAGCATATACCCCAAACCTTGTCCACAGCACACAAGTCCAGTCCTGCCCTGCTGTCACAGTATGTCTCTTTGCAGCATTTTCTTAATAGCCCTTCACAATAGTGATCAACAAATGCAGATATTTTACTCTCTCATGCCCAGAGGAGGACATGGCACTGTCGTCTTTACTTTGTAAATGGGGAACTGTATCACAGAGCCAATAACCTGGGTTTTAATATGCTAAATTGAAACCTCCCTGAAGCCGATTTCACAAAGATTGCTTATATCATATCTCAGAATACCTCCAACAGGAGTGGCTGAMATGCACCACAGAAGACCAGCCAGGATCCTGGCAAACAAGGAATTTGCTTTGGATGAGAAGACTCAAGTTCAACTCTCTCTCATATCAAGGACAGCACAGGTTTGACCTGGCCTGTTCCTCCGCAGACTAGTGCCCTGACATCAAGCAACACTAGCAGGCAAACCTGTACACCCTATTGCTCYCTGCCATTCTGTGTTGGGCTAGAAAAGCCTTCCCTGGATGGGAATAGCAAGAAAATATTCCTAGAAATGATAAGTCAAATACTGTACTGATGTGTGCCCCCTACACATAACCAACAGATGGAAGAAGCAGTGAGGTATGAAGAAGACAGTGGGTGTACTATCGTCTTGCCATTACAGAATGGGACCTTAAAGTAAACCCTTAAACCAACAAGCATGCCAGATACAAAAATATATATATATATATATATATWTWTWTWTTTAACACCTCCATCCCATCTCTGGAAGTCAGCTCACCTGTCCCCAAAGGCCTCCCTTGTAGGGATGTTGAGGGTAGAGTACTGCCCAATCTCCAAGATGCTGCAGTTGGCTTGATTGTAGCCAAAGGAAACATTGCTGAGGTCCTGCGCAAGCAAAGTCATTTTGTCCAGCAAGTTCACTTCATCTGCTTTGGGGAAGAAAAACACACTCAGTATCTGAGCTTCCTTCATTATGGAGCTTTCTCTTCATTCTTCCTATTAGACAGACAACAGCTAGAGTCCAACAGAGAGAGAAACAAACCAGTAAGAGAATGCAAGCTGGGAGAGTTAAAACAATTTTTAAATACAGCAAACAGCTCTGGTCGAAGCAAATATCCAGGTAGCTTCAAAAGCATAGTGACATCCCTGAACTAGAATCATCATTTTGAGGCTCGTCTCCTAAAAACATTATGTGTCATTCTGCCCCCAGAAGTGGTGGTACCTTTATGATCTTATAGCATATATATACATATATATACATATGCTCACGAACATAAAGTAGAGTCTGGGACACAGGTGTCCCACAACATGAATCCCAGCTCAGCTGGGTACAGAAAATCCAACTCAAGCTTCATCCAGGTTCTTTGTTGAAATTTGCCCACTTTCAATGAAAAATTGCACCAAGAAAGAGGGATGAAACTAACGTGTCCCTCACTAACAAGGGTGTCCTATCCAAACTGCAGAGGCACTCTTTGCCTGAAGAAGGGCTTACTGCTAGGTGGAAGAGCTCCATGAGGAGGCATATATCATAAAATACCCCTTTCCCCACAGGTGGAAAGCCACTTTCAGCACTACCCAGGACAGCCCAAACTGGGCAAGAATCTCATCTGAGCCAGTGGGCAGCACCACAACTTCAACCTCTTAAGTAGCTTTTAACTCCCTTAGTGAACTGAGACATTCTCTTTGCAAGTTCATTTAGAGAAATGATTCTTTAAAGAATAAATGCCTGAATGAAAATTTTTGTTTAAAACCAGGTTTCTTGTTCACCTCCATTAGTTTAAAAAAATATATATACATAACAAATGTAGATGTCTGGCTCTACCCAGGTACACTATCTCTATCTGAGATG
This sequence comes from Rhea americana, assembly GCF_003343005.1. Lineage (NCBI taxonomy): Eukaryota > Metazoa > Chordata > Aves > Rheiformes > Rheidae > Rhea > Rhea americana. The sequence continues at coordinate 3,270,680 of NW_028186768.1, forward strand.
TCTACAATCACAGCCCTCAATTCTTGTCATCCTTTTATGTTGCTRGTCATTGCAGCAATAACCCTGCTAACTGGAAGCAGGGGGGAGACGGAACCACGCGAGATAGCACCCGGTGGGCCAGCCTGGCAGGAACCACCTGGATCACTGCAGACCCAGACCCCACTAGCAGGAGGGCCTGGACAATCCCACTCGATGACTTGTCAACAGGAACCATGCCAGTACCATCTGCATTAGCATCTGCCATCACTTGGGAGACATCCAGCCTCTGTATTCAGTCTAATTCCCTCTGTAGATGAGGTGCAAGATTTATTCCTGGGTAGACAAAGAGCCTCAGGCAAGCTGCAGCCTTGACAGGATATATACACAAGGCACAGATCTGCTGCTCTGCTAAATAACAAATCAATTGAGCAGAAAGCTGCTTTGATCCAGCGCATTAGTGTCTACTAATGTAGCAGTCCTACTGTGGTCTCCCTGGGAGATTTTGCAAGGGAAAGCAGCCCTACACWGGGGAAGGACAGGAGAGAACAGGTTTTTGTAGGAGAGTCTCTGCCATTTGTGACGGCTTCAGATTTAATCTGGTATTTCCCCAGTTCGCTGCGTGGTTACAGCCTCAACATGTTCCCAGGCAACTCCCAGCTCAGCAACATGAGCATGCAGCAGCTTTCTGAATGAGGAACATCTCAGAAAGATGGTAACAAGCCAGAGAGGACATAGGGCTGAGTCCTCAGAGACTTCGACAGTCAAACTCTGCAAGCTTGGTGCCGTGCCAGGGCTTATCAGTGTCAAAAGTGGGATGTGTACACAGAATGTGGAATTCATCTGGGAGCAAACACAACTGATGGAGGAAAAAAGATCATAGATGTTCATCCCTTCTCAATCCCCAGTTTTTTGGGGGTGGTTTCCCAGCYGTTGACACAAACATCTGTGCCAAGTCCTGCACACTGTTTGAGAAGGCTGAAGTCCACATCACTGATTAGCTCTGCTGATGATTACAGGAAGACAACCATGAATTAGATGGATCCTAAACCGCCTTCCTACACAAGTTGCAGCTGAGGACTTGTTACCATAAGGACATGGGTAAAGGGAAATTTTCCTGAACACAGTATGACCTTAACAGATGACTTAAGCATGCACCRAAAGTTAAAAACATACCCCTGCTGCTGAAAAATGCAGAGTCAAAGTTAAACGTGTGCTTGGTACTTTCCTAAACAAAGTAGCAGTATTAAAGTCTCTCCCCCTAGTCTAGTAACAGGAGGTAGCTGGAAAACGGTACCAGCAGGTTTAAATACAGAGCTGGTGTTTACATCTGGAACATCTCACCCGCACTGCGAGAAGAATTTGGCATGAAAAGTAAAACAGAAGTAGGAATGAAATTCATGAGATCTGTTAGGACCCAGGCGGGAGATGGGCGAGAAGCACGCTCTGGAGGAGCTGAGATAGCTGCTGCCTGTGGCGAGGCAGCACACGTCGCACATGCCGGCTAAGGAATGCCAGCAGGCGAGGGCGATCCACAATACCGCCTGAACCATGAGTAAGCTCAGCTCAGCAGAGGATTTACCTGGAGCTGTTGTCTCCCCTTTACAGAGATCAGAGCCCGCACTGCACTGGACAAGGCTAGATGATGAGGAGGATTTAGGCTACTTCCCCCAACCTGTCCCCTGAGACCTATTTGCACACACATGGAGTGGCAGAGTGTTTGCACACACACATCATATGCACAGAGGCATACAAAGCTAAGCGTGGCAGCCGCCAGCCCTGCCACAGTGCAGACAGCTCAGAGAAGGACACCAGACCTCCAGAGGTGRCCAAGGCTCACAATTCGCCTGCAGAATTACACCTGGGACAACCCAGCCACTGCAATGGCCACTCTCCCTCTCTCCCCAACTTCTCCCATATGCCAAGAGAAGAAATTTAAAATAAATGATGTGCCTCTCAGACATAAAGCCTCACACAGGACCAGGGAAGGTGGAGAGCAGATGCTGTTTTCCTGCTGTAACAATTTTGGGCTGCAGCTCTTTCCCACACACACATCTTTCTCTTCTCCCTCCTTGTCTTCCAGGAGCAGCTTTCCATTTATTTATTTTAGCCTCATCTGGCAAGTCTCTGCACTGCTGGAACCAGCTAGTGGGGCCTCAGAAATGCTTGCAGCAGAAAGTCACGCTGCACGATGCAGCAAAGCACTGGATGGGATCAATTACAGGCACTTTRAAGAGCATCTTGCTGCAATAGCAGTGGCTCATGGCACGGCTCACTTTCATCCTGTGGCAACCACTGGTGCCCAGCAAGCCTGTTTCTTACAGCAGATTTAGYATGCAAGCAGCCTCATCATTTAAGCTTTCACCTGCAACTTCTCCCTGAGATTAACCAAAGACCACTCCACATCTTTGAGTTGCTCATTTTCAGTTGTTATCCCAGCTACTGGCATCAGGTTCACCACCTTTCTGAAGCCCTTAGTTTTCCTTGGTCCCATTGGCCTCATCCCTGCAGGCATTAACCTCACTGCCTTTCCTTGCCTCCAGTCCTCTCTGAAGGCTGCAGCTCACTGCAACAATACTGTCAGCAAAAAGCTCTGATTGTTAATGCTTCTCCTGCAAGTGCTGACCATCTATCACCACTGCAGGGCTGCCAGCTCCTTCTGGGGCAGGGCTACCCAAGACCCCAAGGGCCACAGCTCAGGTTGGCCTGTACTCACAATACAYGTCTTTTAGCAGCTGGCTCTAGACTTGAGCTCTTCCTTGACCACTTACTGAAAAACTAGACAAAACTGCCCCAAATGTACCTTCAGGACATATTGAGTCTGCCAGATCAACAGCTTCACTCTTCACCCTCCAACTAGAAGCCCACAGAAGGGCCTTTCTCTATGCTGGAAAGGAGATTCTTGGAGTTCAACAGCTGCTGCCAAATTCAGCTCGCCTGCAGACATGTTGCTTTAGGAGCCTGGTGCCAGGGAGACTTGTACACAGGCCAGCTTCWGCAAGGACGAGCACTGACCAATGGAGCCACAGCCAAGAACATGTTGTCCCAAGCTTAAGTTTACCAGTGTCCCCCGTGGCTTGTCTTTGTCAGTCTTTGGCCACCACAGAGAGTTAAAACTTTCAAAGAACAACAGGAGAAGCCCTTCCAGCTGACACAACCTGAAAGAAGGGTCAGGAACCATGGAAGATGTCCCATTCAGACTGGGCAGCCTGGAACAAAGAGGATAACCTCAGTGGTAAAGCCACCCTTCCAGGGGGAAGGTAGCCAGACTGCAGGGAGGAACYTTCATCCCCCAGTAAGGGTGGTTAGTGGTGGGGAACTGGCCTGGGACACAGGCACCCAAGACAGACACCAGCCAGCTGAACCAGAGAAACCACCCAAGAAACAAGGCCAGAAACAGGACTAGAGACAAGCTACAGGTGCGCACACACACACTCAGCCGCTCCAGAGACAAGCTACTTACCACACAGGTCCAAGGTCCAGGCAGGAGACAGGGCTGGAGGCAAGCATAGCTACAGCACTGCTTAGGGAAGGGCTGAGGGGCCCCAGCCTGACCTTAAATAGGGCCCTGGACTATGGGCAGGGAGACCCAGGTGAGGCTATTCAAGACCATTAAGATCTCCTACCCCACTCCATGGTGGCCAGCTGTCATGGCCATGCATTTGCCCAGMCATATGTCTCCCACCACTGCTTGCTATTGCACAGCAGCACCCACCAGACCTCAACCTGTCTTCTCTGTATTTGTGAAACTTATACAAAAGTTTAAGTTTACGTTCTCACCGAAGGAGGGAAAGCAGGGGAAAGGGGATGATATTAAACAACAGGAAACTTAACTGAAGCACTGGCAGAGCTCAGAATGGGATCTGTGAGACTGAATCACTCCCCAGGATATGACACCACAAGCTGGGACCTGAAATAACTGCGCTGGACACGCAATGGAGACTACCCCAGGGAAAGAGCCTGGTGCTTGCTGCCTGGGGACCAGAGCACATCACCTAACAGGTCTTTTTTCACTCTAATTTCTATGATTGCCCTTACGAAAATATCCTGCTCAGAGTCTGGTTAGGATCACAAGCCGCGTACTTTAGTAGTGTTTTCAAACTGAATTAGAGACACTTGTACATCGCAGCTAGAGTGTAATAATACGGGCTCTCTGCATTAAGTGATGGAAGAAGAGACCTGTCTAGCAGGGTAAGGGTTTCCTGGCATCTCAGACTGATGACACCACATTAGCACTTGCACAGTCCGTAACCAAGCATTTCAAAACGAGATGGTCCTCCCTAAACATCAATGCTTTTCCACACTCGTTACGATGGCTCTTAATCCTCCACCCTTTTTGCCTCATGAAAGACATTCTTGGGTTTGTAGGTTTTGCCTGTTTTTCTCCTCTGGAGGAGGCACGTTTCAGGGACTGCCACACTGTCTGCCTCTGCAGTTGTAGCAGATAACGCTTCCAACAGGGCAGCCTTGCAGGTACCCAGTTAGTTCCAGCATCATACACAAGATAAAGGTGGTAGCTCCCTCAGCTTCAGAAAAAGGTGYCTGTATATGCCCTTCTTAAGCATTCAACACCAGAGAAAAGGGGAAAAACACCAAACCCCATCTGGCAGTTTGGAACTTGTTTGGACTTGCCTGGTGACTTTGCACACTGTGGGTGGACAGGGCCACGTACATCCCGTAACACTGTGCGTAGCCAGCATCGACCCTCCAGCAGGCCTTCCCATTTCTCGTGCTGTTCTAGCTTTGCTTGTAATGTAAATAATGCCCACAGCACTCAGCCATGTCACCTCCTGCACTTCCTACTGTTTCTGTTTCCCTTGCCATTTCATTATTTCTTTTTAAAGGCAACACAAGCCACATGAGACAAGGTTTAAGCCGAAGTGCACGCAGCTCGCAGTGACGTACGCGCATTCAGAAGGTTATGCAACAGGATTTAAACCTTCGCCTCCGTGCTCTGGAGAGCAGAGATAATTTGTTTTTGACCCAGTGGCTGCAAGTTGAAAAGGACAGAGCCAAAGCAGGAAGAAAAAGAAAGGGAACAGTCTCCCGGAGAACRTCGTACCTATTATTGGAAGAGTGAATACAACTAACCACCCACAGGGAGGACAGAAAATTTCAGAGAAGCTAAACCTTTTTAGAAGAAMAAGCTACCCAGGCATACTGTTTGGACAGGAAAATCAGACTCCTGGYTTGTTTCGGGTCCATTACGCAGATCCACGGGTGTGCTGCTGCTCCTGCGCACAGGCTCCGATGGGGCTGAGCTGGAGGAGACCTCCCGTGGGAGCAGCCACAGGCAGGCAAGCTCTCTGCAGGGACGTGATGGCTTTCGGGGACAAAGCCTCGGGAGGGAGAAGGGCAGCTGGAAGTAGAGGATAACCCCAATTGGGTATACATAGGCTACAAATAAAACTAGGTTAAATGGTAGGAAAAGGACAGCAGCTATGAAATAGTTTTTCAGACAAGAGCAATGGGGCAAGAAAGCTTAGAGTGTGAGAGCTGTGACTTGCTAAACCTACAAAGAGGGCTGTAAAACCAGAGTGGCCACAGGAGCAGGGAAATTGCCTTGGGGGGCATTTCAGTCTTCAGCCTGGAAYACTGAATGGCACCTCCAGCAGCATCAGTACGTGGCCAGGACTCAGGTCTGCCATGCTCCTCCTGATCTCTGCTCTGTGCTCTGCACATTTCGGSCACCCAAGGCATGGGTTGGCACAAGACTCTCATCCCACTAAGAGCAGAGTGCATTTCCTGCACTCATGGGTACAACAAAAGGCTTGGAAACATGGTGCAAACACAGAGCAAAGCTCAGAAATGCAAATCCAAAGAACCTTTTGAAACAGATCCTGGGAAGGACTGGGGAGGAAAACTCAAAACCATTAGCTGCTTTGCAGGAGCTGCAGCCCTGACTTGGGCCAGGGGAAGAATCCACTTGTAATCCTCCCAGGACTTGTACTAAAAAGTCCWGTAAGGTTCCTCAAACACCTTTTTCCTGAGAATTAACCTCAACACAAAGCTCCTGGTCCCCAAGAAAATGCTCTGGGGTGCCACACTTCACACCAGCCTTGTGCACCTCTCCCTTCCCTGCCACACAAGCATGCTGGTGTTTCTCCTATCCCTTCTCCACCTATCCTTCTCAATCCCTACTTTCTCTGTAATATTGGCTCTATGCATGCATGCATGTCCTGTCCTCTCCTGGAGCACCAACAGCAAATGCTATTGGCCTGAGCTCAAGACTCCACTTTACTCAAGCTAAACACTGTGGAACTGACATTTTATCTGTATTTAGGGTTTAAAAGGTTTAACTAGAGGGGTGTTTTTAAATGGATTTAATTTAAACCTTTGTAAATCCCTGCACAGACACTCTTCAATCAATTCAAGACTGTCTTATAGCAATTGAACTTTATTACTAAATTAGAATGAATTAACATAAGATTTGAATTGATCTACAAATGTCTTTGCAGAGGATTCTGTGGGATTAATATGAAATCAACCAAAAAACATACTAGTAAAACATGTGATACTGAGTGGGGACAAGTCCCAATAACACTGGCCCTCACTGTCACTTGTAAATAAGTTTCCCTTTGCTCCCTTGTCAAAGTAAATAATAGTAAATTCTGCAAACTACTGCACTCCAGGGGCTCATTTCCAGCAACAGCTTTCCAAGAGCCTCTCTCTGTTGCTCTTCTTTATAGAGCTGAGAGACACATACACAAAAATACACAAAGCCCCCACTGAATAACTACGATGGGATGACTGGAAATGCCCTCACAGTGGGACAGCYGGCACTGAGCCAGGTGGCCCACGGCACAAGCAGGACAAGATTTGCAGCATCCTCTCATCCTGATGGAGAGAGGACACAAGCCAGCAGACACCCCGAGCTCCCACGGCCAAGACTGTCAGGACTTGATGGCCTTCAAGGTCAGGATGATAAGCTGTTTGAGGCCACAGCAAGGTCCCTTGTGTCTCATCCCTAATTCCAACAGCAGATGCTTGGAGAAGAGGCTGGGAAAAGGGCAGGATTATAGCAAGTCTTCTCCAGGGATCCCCTGAGCTGCAGGCAGCACCCACAGTAACAACCCTCAACAGGACAGGCAGAGGCTTGAGCCAAAATCTCCGCTGTTGGGCAGCACCTCTTGCTTCATAAGCTATTTCTGCATGGCTAGTTGGGTTGTCCATGAGATCTTCACCTCACAAAAGCATTCATGCTCTCCTTTGAGTTTTCATGACGCTTTGTGAGGTCTTACACTCATAACTCAGAACAGGATCCTTTTTTAAAATCTCAGCAACATTTTGTGGGGGTGATAGGCTAGCACCTTCCAAGCAGAGGTAAGAAGGGAGYGAGGAGGAGAGTTATGTGGCTACAGTTTACCTTGTAACTCCCCTCTACTTGCTGCATAGGAGAACTGGATGGGAGACAGCAAAATGCACACTGGGAGCTACAAAAGTGAAAGGAAGAGGCAGAGAAAAGCAAGGCAGAAAGATTTCTTACAASAGGAAATGCAGCTCCAACATTTTGGAATGAAACAGCAATTTGATGGGAAATCTCTGCTTTTGAAATATTTCAGGCCCCCTCTTCTCCATTAGACGTTGATCTTCACAAGCATTTCTACAGCTTAACCTCCCGTTCTCTTAAACTAGCTATTTTAATGCCTGGCAGAGATTCAGCCCGAGTTATTATTTCAACAATGTTGAAAGCGTCTTGAGTAACAAGGGAAACAGTCTGGTTAGTATTATCTTCTGTTGCAGGCGTACATATCTGGGAGAGATTATAACCCTGAGAAAAAATAAATAAATAAATACGTCCAGGGAGCCTGTCTGGGGAATTGCACTCATTTCAGCAAATGCAGAAGAGCTCAGCGCACCCCAAAGCCAAGCCCTTCCTCCAAACTACCCTGTCCCTGTTCCTTACACTAGTGATTAATCACTTCACTTGGTTTAGTCTAATGCTTTAAAACTGTACGTGTAACGTCATCTGCGGCTGAAAAACGAAGCTTAAACCTGATACTGGAAATGCAGAAAGCAAGTCAGATTGGAGCTGCTACACCCAGATGTYGGTCACTGGTGACAGGCAACCAGAAACAGTCTGATTGTACGCCAGCAGACATCTGTCACACCACGAGAAAAAGCTATTGGCTCTGGATCTCTGCGACTCTTGTTTCCCAAGTTATAATCAAAGTATCAAAAAACTGCAGTAAAGTAGCAGATGTAAAGCAGTGAAAGGTCCTTTGTGTTTTCAGAGGCAGGGACGTTATGCTGGAGCCAGGGAACTGCCCCGGGCAGGTCAGACAACTGAGCTGCAAAGCGCTGCTTCATTTCTGGAAGTGGCCACTAGTGAAGGAAGCAGTAACACATCTGCCCCGTTGGTAGAAAAAAAAGTCTTAGGCAATTTTTCCTCACGCAGATTACACTGATGACCATTCCCACCTCGACGCAGGAGAAGGGATTGTGCTGGCCCCACTGCACGTGCATGCCATTGCAGGTGAAATCCCACCTGAGACCCTTCGTCCACTGGCACGGGACAACCCCAGGGATCCAGAGTAAAGAATAAAGATACAGCGCAGGTGTCCCAGCCCCGGTCACTAATCCCCCCAGGGCCTATTCTCCGTGGAAGATGAACACTGAATGCTGTATACGGCTTTAAACACCAAAGATGGATGCTGCTTCATAATCCGTAATAAGCTGCTCCACCCTGCTCAGGTGAATCTACCTATTTAGTGTCTCACCCTGATGGTTCAGCACATTGCCCATGGTTCTACAGGGTTCATTTCCACATGATCACGATAAAGCAAAGTTCCTCTTTTACAGGCGGAGAAATGAAGCTGAGCTAACGCTGCGGGGGCACCATGAGGATATGTGTGTTAAAGACAACCAGGAAGTAAGTAAATGTGTGCAAATCCTATCCAAAGGGGGAAGAAGGAATTAGCTTSCCCAGGAAGCACTTTCCTGATTTCTGTGCCCATGTTCACTGCTCATCTGCCTCCTGGAGACCTTGGGTGCCAAGCCAGGATCTGTTACAGCCCAGCTAAACAGTAAATACTGCAGCTTTTAATGACAGTGGCCCCACAATTCAGCCCTTGTGTTTACCTGACTGGTTGTCATTTTGTTTGTGGCAGGCAAAATCAGTCAGCATTTCATCCCACCTGGCTGACCTTCACTTCGGGCGGAACCATGCAGCCAGCAGAGCCGAGTGTCAGAGTCTCCAGAAAGGCTAGTAAAGAGCAGCCAAGGGATGACTTCTTCCACGCATGCACCAAAGATGTCCAGAGAGCATGCTTCCCCAGCCATCACCCTTTGCATGCTCTGAAAACCAGGCAATCCCTTTCAGACAGTTAAAGACCCTTCGAACCCACAGAAGTGTCAAAGCCCTCARCCCATTCTCATGGTAAGGGCTGCCTCCCTACAACCTTTGGTCCCCAAGGGCCAGGACCTCTAGCACTTACACAGCCCACTCCATTCTCCTCACCTCACCAACTGGGCCTGCAGACATGGTAACGAGGTGCTAGCTCCAATTATTCATGGCACATTGCCACCTCTTTAGCAAAAGGCAGCAGCAATTGTGCTGTCTGGCCAGCCCAGTCAGGTGGAGCAAGAGGAGAGCAAGAACATCCTATTCTCACCAAATAACACAGAGAGGGAGGGGGTGGACGGACTTACCTGAAAACAGAAACATTCCTTTGTACCCAGGAGAGGAAAAAAAGCAGCAAAAATTAAAATCAATRTGGAGATCATTTTATGGGAAAGACGAAATGTAAACATTATAACCACACTAGGTAACAGTCTACTGCAATGCCCTGTTACCTAAATAAATAATTAGGCAGATGTTTTATGAACGCACCTGAGAATTACTAGGAAGAAAGGGAGCTCAGCATAGCAAGGAACTCCACACCAGCATGTGGAGCAGCCAGGATGCTCCCAGATGGGATCAGGTGTCCCTCCTGGAAAGGGCTGAATGAGAGCGCAGGATTGCTGCAGCCCCTTCCCCGTCCACCCTGCAGACAAAGCCCACCATTAATGTGCCTGCYTGCCTGTAACAGCAGACCTGGCGATCCATCCTTACCCTCTTCCTCTCTTTGGGCCCAGTGTATTCGTGACAAACGTGCTTTATCAACCTCTGTACAGCAGCTTAGGAGACTAATCGGCTGGGGGCACTGGAGGCAGTCACAAAGATTAGTTTTCCAAGCTTGGTAAGATCCAGTGACTTCACTCAAGGAGAGCTCACATACGGCATCTGTAAAAGTTTGGCTGAGGTCACTCCAACCTCCATCAACTAGGAAATACCTTAGAAATGCAGCCCTGGAAGCAGAGCACTCCGCTAGAGGATGGACGAAGCACCTACCCAAAATTTAGCATGCCCTTGGTCCTGTGCCAGGTAAGGTGCTGTACGCATGCAGATATACACTCATGGAGCCAGACAATTCATTCTCTGAGTTTGACCCGTAAGAATTCACAGGTTCAGGGATGCTGAGAGGCTGGGCAAGCAAACTCTAGAGGCTTGCAACAAACTTCTCTTGGCGAGCATGGGGCTGCAAAGCTTGCAATAGGAGCTCAYGCACCAGCTACTCGTTCTCACTGCTGGCAGGAAGACAAGTGTCCTTTGCTTTTCTCCAGAGTGGGGTGGCTGAGAGATAGGGTCTAATCCAGCAGACTCCTTGTTGTGCAGGTGCCTGTCAAACCGGTAAGCTCTGTCCTAAGCCATCTAAGCTCAGTGAAACTCTTTCCTAGCCATGTCTTCATTTGGCAAGACCAATTTTCCCCTTGAAGAAAATGCCTGCAGGTCAGCACATGATTTACCTTAGCTAAAACAAAGCCATCTTACTTAATGACTTTGGAGATGCTGGACTTCTCTGCAAAGCAGCAAGGTTCCCATGCCAAAGGAGAGGGGACAAATAGCCTCTGTTTCCAGTAAGGCCATTTCCACATGCACGAGCCGGAGCCTCCCAGAGCCAAGGGCTGAAGGAAGGAGATCTGCCCTGGTTAAGCTTTGCCATTGTRCCTTGCACGCAATGCAGGTGCTACCAGCTCCCGTTACTCAGCACAAGACTACTGCCCAATCTGAAATTAGTACCCGTGTATTTAATTAAAGGGAGAGGAAACTTTTCCTTTGCAGGCAAGAGGAATGCATAGCACTTTGGAGGGATCTTCTGCTTCCTGGGTTTTTAGATATGCTGATGCAAGGCTCAATGCTCAGCTGCAGACCTGCCATTAAAATTTATTTGATMTGCAACAATGTTCTGGAGGATCTAAATCTAGGCCTGATGCATCCTCTGCTCCAGGCAATTTTGGAAATTTGGGGAAATGGGAGACACGAACCCATGAGCCTCATGCACTAGAGACAGGGCTGGTACAGTCTGGGGCAAAATGGGGCCATGAGCAGCAATCCTGACCCAACTCTCATGTGCACACTGTTCCCCTCAACACAGTGACTTCTCTGCTTGCTAGAATAAAGAAAAAAAAATAAAAAAGAGCATTTCCCAGACTAACAAGCTGACATTTCACAGCCAAAAATCACTCAGATTTTCACCTCAGGCAAAACATGTGCACATTTGTGATTCATTCCACAGTCAGCAGCTGCCAATTTTCCTCCACAAACTGTTGGATTGTTGAGGTTTCAACCTTTACTAAACTCATGAATGCTACTCAAAGTACTGTACACTCRCAGAGCTGCTCCCTCCTCACCTCTCTGCCCTCCACTATTACATTTACAGCCACAATTTCTCTTAAGCTGGACCCCGGTGAGCCCTTGCAAGCTGCACAGTGCAATGAGCCACTGCTGTCCCAGGCATCAGTGCCACCTGAAATGCCACTGGCTCTCCAAGACACCTAAGCAAAAACACTTCCTAGGCTTCTTAAGGCTYATCAAAAGTGAGACACAAAACAGGCTTTCCTGCATGTGGGGAGAAGCTGTTAAACCCCTCARTGACTCCAAGGGAGAACAGAGAAGGAATATTTGCTGTTTTTCCAGGGTTTTGCTCACAGCCGAGGCCATCTGCAGAGGACACTAAGAGGCCTGACAAGACACAGTGATGGGGCAGTCCTGCACACTCAGGCAGTAGCTGCGCATCGCAGTGCTTTCAGGAGGCATCCATGCTCAAGTTTAGGATAGCATAGATGCTCCACCTGTGGCTGAAGATGCCTCTTGCAACCTCACTTACAGATCAGCTCCGGATGGCAAGCATGCACACCTGGGCACGGGCCAACCTCTACAACCCTCAGCTCGGCTCTTTGTGCAAAAGCCCATTGCTAGATTTCCATCCCCATTTTTTTTCCCCAAAGCTCTCCTGCCCCCTGTAAAAACCATCTTGCCCAAAGGCTGGTTCATGCCTGCTACTGTATCTTCTACCCCTAGGGCTGCCCTTGACCATTCTACCCACTAATAATAATCCCATCTCTTCTAAAATTAAGTTTTATGCTCTCTGTATTTCTTTATTAACCTAGAGAACTCCCCAAGGAGAAAAAGTTTCTTACACAGAAGAAGCCAGAGGAAAATCTCTCTTCTCCCATCAAAAAATAGTTTTCAAGCCTTCAGTGTTCCTCACAAGTATATCATAAGGCACAAATCACACATGCTGACACATGCATGCAGCCTCTACACAACAGACCCCTTCACAGCAGATCTTAGGTAACAGTGGAAATATGGGAAAGCCCCAGACATAGAACTGRGAAGTCTTTTTTTAACAGTAAAAACATATCTACATTGAAAAAAAAAAGTGATCTTCATCACCAGCTCAAGGCAGGCAAGCTCAAATACACAGCAATTAGAGGTGAGCAACTTCTCAGAGCAATCCAAGAGATGTTGGATTGGAGGTGTGAGGAAGGTCTCGGGGTTAGATGACATTGTTGGAACAGAATAAAAATTAAATTAAATGTGTCAAATAGAAAACTTTCCCAATATTCCTGTAAGAAAGAAGAAAAATGAGTCATTTTGAGTTAGCCTAAAATGAAGGACTTCATGTTTATGAATTACTTAACTCTTTCATTTTTTTTTCTTTTTCCTGTGCAAGGTATCTGCTAAATAGAGACAGCTGTTCTGAAACTGAAAGTCAAATTTCTTGTCTGAAACCCTGGGATGCCAAGTCATTTTCAAAACAACTGCTTTCTTTTCAAAACACAGGAAAACCAACTGTTTTAATGGGTTTGAATTTCACTCCCACTTCCTGATTTGAAAAGATCTGCCAAATTAGACTCACTTTCACAAGCACTGGTCCATCACTTTTTCACCACAGGAGACCATTCTCTATCAGCACCTCAACCTCCAGCTCTACAAAGTCTGTCAAAGTCCACCAAAGCAGATCCCCTAACCCAAGGTGAAGCCCACACTCCCTCAACTTCAGCTTTATTTACCTCGGAGTAGGCAATCTTTTAGTGCCTCAGCATCACATTTAACARCTTCTCCAGCAAGTACTTTGTTGCAGCTCTATTCCACCCTTTCCTGCAAGTCAYCTTCTATACAACTTACTCTGGAATAGCCCTCTGAAATGAGAGGCCAGRACAGGGGTCTTATACACATGCAGGTTGGAAGCCACTAACACCGCTCATCCAAAGCCCAACCTGGTATCCATCCAGCTTCTTCAAAGTGAGCAACACATTAAACTCCTGCTGTGCCATCTCAGAGTAATTAATTAAAAAAATAAAAATAAAAAATAAAAAAAAAAAAAAAAA
>NW_028186768.1:3284350-3304950 GCF_003343005.1 Rhea americana
CTCACGAGCTAAGTTCCCAGACTGAGGAAGGAAGGTTTTCCTAAAATAAAACTCTGTATCACTCACGAGCTAAGTTCCCAGACTGAGGAAGGAAGGTTTTCCTAAAATAAAACTCTGTATCACATAATGCTCCAAAATTACCAGGAATTTTTTAAACCGCAGGCTGTATCCAACATCACAGCGGCAGAAATCCTTCTGGTGAGAGCTTTCTTTTTCCAAGACATTGGGGGCTTGTGAAAGGCATGCCTTGCCACCTAGCCTTGTGTTCAACGGACAGCCATCAAGGAGGACGGTCRCAACAAATTTCAGAACCAGGGGATTTTATGTGGTTCCTGGGAGCAACTCTCCAAAGCCGCCAAAGAGATGCCTGTTCTGAGCAACCTGGGGGCAGAAGCACGGGAGCGAGGCCAGAGTCTCAGCCAACACGGACTCGTCTCCCTRGGCAAACTGGGAGCAGGGTGAGGAAGGCAGATAGGGATGGAAAAGATGTATTGCTGGAGAGGGGACTGCTCAGCGCAGTCTGCTGGACCCATCTACACAGGCACCTCTACTGATCAAAGTTTTCTGTGTAGATGCAGGGGTAGTAAGACACCTTTGGATGCCAGCACAATGTCTCTGGATACCAGGCAAAGTCCTTTGTGTACCTTCTGAACCAAAGCATGGGGTAGAGCAAGKGTCAGCAAACACCACAGCCAGCTGGCACTATTCCAGAGCAGCAAGATCTCAAGGAAAAAGAAGAAACGAAGGAAGATGGATCCTACTGGAAGCTGTTGCTACATCTCCCACACCTCTGAAAAGCCTCTCCACATCTCTGCTGTGGGTCCTTAGGCATGGACAGCCACTTGGTATGCAGCTTCCACCACAGCGAGGMTCTGCTCCTCTCAGCCTTCCCCAAAAGACCTAAGAAGGAGCAACTTTAGGAAGGTACAAAGTCAAAATGCTTCTCTGAGGACAGTGCGCTGCAAACACCACAAGAGGTTTGCTCACGCATTCCACACCTGTATTTCCTAAGGGCAGAGAACATTACTTTCCTGTCTAACTCCAGCAATCTCTGCTAGATTTATTCACACAGTGAAAGGCAGAGCAACAYGCTGATTGCTGTGAACACAACGATAGCAGGGCCCCCAGCGTTCCTTCACACAAAGAGGGGTGAGTTTGTTTTCAAATGATCAGATYAAACATCCTCAAGATTGCTGTAGCAATCACTCGCGCTGGGTTTGCAGCAGTGCTTCCAGCGTTTGCTGCATACTTCAGTGCTCCGTGAGTGGCAGGGCTACATGAAGAAGTGTCTTTTCTTCCTTTTGCTTTTTTTTCTAGTTTGGAAATGAAGTAAACAAAAATAATGAAAAAATCAAGCTGGACCAAATGACTRCACCTTTCCCACCAAACGTTCAGCAAAATATACACTTGAAAGCATCAGCTCAGCTTAAAATATGTAAGTTTTTCATTTGCCATAAAATTCCTGAAACAGAGAGCAAAATCACAGAACAACAAAGCTAACAGAGCCCGTCACCATCCAGAGGTTAGTACACTGCCCTCAGAGGAACCCAGAGATGCCCTCAGAGGAACCCAGAGATGCCCTCAGAGAACCAAGGCCAAATGCATCTTTTCCCTTAAGCATTTCACCCCCACACTTCAAGGGTCTGCTTTACCTTCTTCTCATCAGTGCCCTAACAGACCACATGATGGACTGTATGGCAGTTCAGTGGATATCTGGAAGAGAGATGCAATTACTATAATTACTTGGGAGAAAAAAAAAAAAAAGAAGAAGAAGAAGAGAAGAAAAAGAGAAAGATGCCCCAGTGCCAGGCAGCTCTTTGGAAGCTAATCCCTCACAGTCAAGGAGCAATAGGGCAGTTACTTTTCTACAGAAAATCAAAGATGGAAAGGCATGGGGGAGGCAGCACAACCGTTCAGTCCAATATCAAGGTCTAGGGAGCCTCATTTCACTACGTTTAGCAGGACGTGGCCCAATTGTCACTCAAGCTGAAGAGAAACCTTGGTCGGGACGTCTGGCTCCTTGCGAACCTACTCTCCATTAAAGATGAAGCTTTGCTCTTCTCTGCTGCAGCAGGAGCTACGAAAGTGACAGATCCAGGGCATCATTTCAAATACAAGAGCAACCACTCTGAGATGTCAGTAATCTCCTGATTATTTTACTCTGCTTTGAGCAAGCAGTTCTTGTGCTGTCTTTGATATGGCAACTGTTGATGTTACAGACTTCAAAAAAGACAACMCTTCTCCTAGAGGCTTAGCCCACTTTCAGGTTTGAGATAAGAGGAAAAATCTACTCATTTATCCAAGTAGAGTAACAGGAATTCCTTTAAGCTGTGAAAAGCCYTGATGACCCATCCCTTTCTTCTTCATGTTCAATTCTTGCATGCAGTCAGGGAAGCAAAGCACCAGCAATGGCCTAAGACCTCACCCTGCTGGCCCGGGCACAACCACAACAAAAAGAGGTGCCTTCCTCCCCAGGCTACTTCCAACCCAGGGTTTGAACTGTATTAACCCTGGCTCTGGGAAGTTTATGCGYTGGCACTGAGAAACAGAACAACAAAAAAAGGAGGAGCAACCGGGCTGCAGCAGCTCAGGGAGCTTCGAGCCCTCTCCAAGCAGGCAGCAGGGGCGAGGATAGCCCCAGCTCCGTCTGCRCATCAGCAGGGCTCTGGCTTTTTTATCAGGCTATTTATCTCAGCTGCTCCCAGTCCTACTCTGTTTCCAATCAGGACACACTACCCGCTTCGCCTGGGCCCGGTGGGAATTTCTGTAAAAGCCTGGAAGGAATATAAAAATGAAACAAAAACACATTCAGGGAGATTAAAGGAGGGAAAAGGCGACTGTGCTCTGTGAAAACGAACAGGACTTGCTTTCTCGCTTCTTGTGAGGCGGAGAGCCAGGATGGAGTGTTCCCGGCAGCTTCTCCTGTAGCCGGAAGCACCACAGTCAGTGTGACCGGGGAGGACACGAGGATGCGGACAGCTGAGCAGATCTCATTTGCACAGGGCTACGTGCATTTGCAGCACATGTCCTCCACATGCGCAGAACATGCCTACAAGCCCAACCACGTCTACCATGAACACACTACCGTGAGTCACATTCACACGCTGGAAGCGATCCAGGGGCCAAGAGCCTCTCTGTCATGAAAGACCCAGTAGTCTGGAGCACATTTTGATGCAGATTATGACAGGTTGCTTGAAAATCAGCTCCACACAAAGATTCCTTTCCCATGAAACTAAGCCAGAAGACATGCTCAGAAGCATACCTAATGCTCTCCAACATGGAGAGTATCCCATGGACATTCAGTCCACAGGACCAGACTAATCCAAAGTAAAAGGCACAGAGCCCATATAACGGGGATACTTGAGCCTCAGAACAAGCTGTTTTGCTCTGCAGATCTGCTCTTGGTSGACCACACCACTTGCTGACACAGATATACTCTTAAAGTTCCACATATTGGTCTCATGAACATTTCTGAGACTCTTTCTTTTAATTAAGCTTCGTAAGCACACAGCTATAGAAAAAAGCTTGGAAAATCTGACTGCTAATGGTCCAGACACAGAAAGACAAATGCAAATGTTCGGACATTTACTGTTTTGTTCTTTTCAAATCTCCTCATTTCTTTTAAGCCAGAGGTTTATTACCCCAGAGGACTCCAGGYCTTTTCACGGCTGGAGAAGCATCCACCTCAGCTCACACCTTCTCAAAAACAGTCTTCCCCATTGTCTTGACTTTTCCAGACATGCATTTTGCTGGAGCTGCTAGAAGTAGCACMGAGAAAGCTCTTCAACCCATCTTCACTCCAGGTGAACTTCCATGCAGATGTCTACCACATCCTTGTCCATCTAAAAGCTTCCAGTTCTCCACAACACTAAGGCCAGAGAGGTCTGGGCAGCCTTGAAGCAAAGTCTGTGCTGGACTCTGYTCACACCCTGCCCAGCCCCAAGAYCTTCTTCTGTCTGACAGTGGCAAATGCTCATGCAGCCAGGTTAGTCACACAGATGCCAACCAGGTCTCGTGGGATCTTGTGCCCACTGCAAGGACACACTATGCTTGCTTTCACTGCTGGCAGTGAAGCTGAGAGATCASAGCACCTTGGGAGTAAGCTATCTTGAACAGGGACCTGCTGTCGTATTCTGCAGCAGTGAGAAGGGACAGGCATCTCTGGACAGCAGTGCTGGGAGATGAGCAGCCCTAGGTGACACCCCAAAGGCTCTGAACTCAGCAAGGTGCACCCAGCAACAGTTAACACCACACACCAACCCTTCTCTGGCCTAAGCAAGGTGAGGCAAATCCCCCAGGCTGTGCTGAATGCAGACCCAGCCACGTAGCTGGGTAAATACTCAAGTGAACAACTGGAACAGAGCTCTGCGCTATCACCGCCTCACCACTTTTGTGTTACAGAGCACAGGTTTGCCTCTGCTAACAGCCCAAGTCTTAGGAAGAATGTTCAGGGACTGCCTTGCTCTGCAGAAGGATGAGTTATCCCCAGCACCACCARATCAGCCACAGAAGAAGGGAAACATCCTTTCCCTTTCCCTCGTGCTGGCAGCAGAGGAATACGCCTTGGCCAAGTGACAAGACATCTAAGTATCTGTGTATTCTTGATCTGAAGCTCAGACCACACAACTGCGTGGCTGCTGGAGGCATCAGGAATGGATTAACTAGAACTAGCTAATTCCATCTTCAAAATGGCCCTTTAAAAAGAGTCTCCAATGAGCTCCCTGGCTGGAAGCCAGGACTACGTAGGAATCAAGAAGAGATTTGACTCCCTCTCTTTTAGTAGAGTTGGAGTCATTTTGGATCACTCCCTGCTCTTGATGGTCAAATCCTGGAATGCTTCCAGTGCAGCCAGTGGAGGAAACTTTTCTGAGCAACATGAAAGGAAGGAAGTTGCACAAGCCCTCCCTYCTCTCAGAGGCCACTTCTAAGGGCAAGATCTCCCCACAGTTAGCCACCAGGCCAGAAGCAGGCACTCCTCCATAGTAGCAGAGCAAACACCTCCCAAAAGGGCAAAAGCAGGGCAGCAGAACCCAGGAGCAAGCTACAGCCTGTGCTGTGAAAGTGCAGCTCCACCAAATCCACCGAGCAGCCAGGGAGCACATGTGTGCCA
The DNA here is from genome assembly GCF_003343005.1 of Rhea americana. Lineage (NCBI taxonomy): Eukaryota > Metazoa > Chordata > Aves > Rheiformes > Rheidae > Rhea > Rhea americana. The sequence continues at coordinate 3,289,461 of NW_028186768.1, forward strand.
GATGCTTCATATTTTGGGAGGAGGGGAGGAGAGGTGCAAAGGTCAAGGTCACAAGCAATGGCTGASTAAGTTCTTTATGAAGGGGCCCTACAGGGGGAGAGGGAGATGGGCGGAAATACCAGCCTGTGTGTATAAAAAAGAGCCATACACGGTGGGATTCATGATCACGTTTGCACATGTTTGACTCAGGAGAGGCAGGAAGTCAGACAGCATGGCGGTCCCTCACATCTGAAATGAGCAAGCCTCCAGAAGCCACAAACCAACACAACATACTCTGGAATACCCTGGGATGCTCCTTAATCCACTGCTTTAATGCCCCAGAGAGGGTCGCAACCACCAAGGCTTAGGGTCAACCTCCAGTTCTTGACATTGCACCTCTTTTTGCTCCCTTCTCTGTGGCAACGAAACTCTGTGTTGAGAGTTGTAATTCCCAGGAGGCCACATGGAGAAGGCTTGGAGCTCCCTCCTTCTTTGGGCACCTCCTGGGAGTGCATTAGCCTGTAGCCCCTGCCCTCACCTCTCCCCTTTCCAGAGTATCAGCTGCACTGGAAGGGAGGAGGCTGCAGTCGCAGACGTAACTCTCAGGCATGGCTTTCCAAAGTTTGAGACCAAGTTAAACTAAATCAGGCTGCACATATCACAAATAAGAGCTCAAACATGAAGGCACAACTCTGGAAATGTCACTGATGCCTCAACAGGAAAAYGTTCACCTCAACAACRGTCATCTCCAGGTGGCCCGTTTCASCTTCTCCAGTGCTACCACCCAGTGTGCTGGCTCTTGCCATCCCCACAGGAAAAAGGTTATGTTATGCCACTTAGCCCCATGTGAGAGGGGGAAAGCATATGTGGACAGACAGCACAGAGCATCTGAGCTACTACCACACTGTAACAGTGCTGGGGTCTGTGCAGTGACTGCAGATACATGTGTTGAGGGTCTYTGACTCTGCAGAAAATCCTGCTGTTTGGGTAGGACGAAGACTGAAGCTTACCCAAAGGCATTGAGATACGTGTGCGCTGTGCGCGTTTACTGTGCACAAAGATGTTTTATTTCCTGTGCCAATACATGTGAAGTTACAGTTTTTAGATAATTACCCTTTAAAATAATGCCATGACAAGGTTGTCAGAATGCTGCAGCTGCGTTATTGCTTAAATCCTGCCGCGGCAAGTGTCATCCCTGTCTTACTGACAAGTACGAGGAGCATGGGATTTGCTAAGAGAGTAAAGCCGAGCAGTGAGCTGGGAGGCGAGAAAGCTTCATGTCCTTCCAGCGGGACTGTTCCTGCTGCCTGCCTACCGCCACGCAAAGGCCAGCCGGGCCCCGCGCACGGGCCCGCTGTGCTCAGCCTGCAGCRCCAGAGCCGCTGGAGGCATGTCCTCCTAGACAAGACACCAAGCACCACGACGAGCAATTTTCACAGCTGGGTTTCTTCTCCTCCCGGGAGGAGGAAGGCAGCTGAGTCAGGCAGGATCTGGGAGCAGAATAAACAGAYGTTGGGATGTTGTAACCAATCTAGCATGCAGCAGGGATTGCCTCCGGTTAGATAGGGCGCTCGGGGAAGGCATGAGGGAGGAAGCGTGTCAAAATTAAAAGAGGAATGAAAGGATGAGTTTAGAGTCATTGCTGACCTGCTAGTAAGTTTTAGGGACACCAGCATACAAAGTCAGGGATACAATGTCTAAGATTTACATCCAGCCCTTTTTTTCCTGGTCTAGCTGGGCCTGCCTTGAACCACCATTGTGCTACCCGACCTCCAGAAGTCTCTGGCAACGTGAATTACTCTCCCACACATGGCTGTGCATGATGCACTTACTCTCTGCCTCCTGCGGTTGCGTGTGACGTTAAGCATGCTTGGAGTATCTAAGCAGCCATAAAACTTGATTCCTCCCAAGCCCAGCTCTCCCAGTGAAATGCAAGCAACATTCCCARTCAGTGGCAGTGCTGGGGCCCAGTTACACCCTGCTCACCCAGAACCATGACTACTTAAGACAGGAAAATCTAAAATGCAAGTGATTAAACAACAAGAACCAAAGATGCATCTTGTAAGCACTGTCTTCTAAAGAAGGCATGCCCAGGATCAGCAATGAGGCACAGCAGTTCTGCTGCTTTAGTTTCATTTTGGGTCACTTCAGCTCAGTCAGCATCCATAAAGCCATACGAGACGCGTCGCTGAGCAAGGGATCTCCTCCTATTCATGCATTTTAAAAGCAGAAGGGACCATAGGTGATCTCCAGCTTAACTCCTGCTTCAAGACTAATAGCTGTGTCTGAGCTACAAAAAAAGCATCTTTTCCTTTAGGAAAACCACCTTATCTGGATTTAAATTTCTCCAGCAACTGCAACTCTACCAAAATCCCAACCTTGAGGCAGACCAGCTGCAAATTAAATAACATATACAATCACAACTCATGGGTTGTTACAGTTAATATGTGGGAGGTTATAATTAAAAGTTAACACTAGGTAGTGAAGCTATAGAAGAAAATTAACAGCAGTTTTACTGCATATGGCATAGGATTCCCAAACGTCCACTCATTTGGAGAGGAAAACCACGAGCGAGGCATTATAATGATCTCATTAATAAGGATTCCGAAAGCTGCTCACTGTGGGCAGGCGCCTGATCTCATTAGAAAGACCCATCAAAAAAAAAACCCCATTTTTGCTCAGAGCAAGTTTAGCAGCTTAAAGGCTTATCCTGCGAGGGGGGAAACATTGTGGACTTTAGCCATTAAATCACGGTATGTTGTTTTGACAGATCTGGCTAATCTGCCTGGGATAACTTTCACTGTCAATGAGCCACAGGAGCATTCGGAGCTGTGCAGCACTTGGGGAGATCCTTAGCAAGCCCGGATGAAGGCTCTTGCTGCAGATAGCACTGCCCGGTCACACCACCGGGAAGGCATTCAGAGTTAAGGCTGCTGCTTCAAAACAGACTTGGGAAGAGAAGAGCTGACCAGTTCAGGGGGGTTTCCATCTCCRTCTTGGAAAAGAGAGAGGCTCTGCCCCAAGCGGCACCGCTGAAGCATGGGCAGTCTGCTTGGGGACCCACGTGGCCAAATCAAAGCCAGTCCAGCRGCACCGGGCAAGTGTTGGCCCATCTGGCAACAGACGCAAGCAATTTGTAGCCATCGAAGCTGACTTCAGCCTCGTGGGTACACCATGCCAAGAAGCTCTGCAAAGTGTAATGCAACTAGTAAGGACCTGGCCATGAGCTGAGCCTTGTAGGGATTAAATACACACACACATGCACACATACACAAACACACACAAGCGCGTGTGCATTTCACACTGACATGGTACAAGCGGCTCTTTCCTCTGGTGCCCCAGGCTGCAGCAAGACCAGGAGCAGCTCTGATCTGAYGCAGCTGTGACCTGCCCAGGTTTTGCCTCTCCGATACATCAGTTCCTGCAAGGGAGTTATCAGTGGGAAAGTTGGGGGGTAATTTCCACTTGCCTTTTTCTGCTGCCTCTGAGGTACAGGGTGGGGGTCAGAACAGACCCGCAATCTGCCCCAGGCTGAAGCCTTGCTCAAACACTCCTGAATAAGGAACTCTGGCCCTTCTTCTTCCCAAATAAGATTAAAACGTGCAGTTATCAAAGAGAAACAGGAACAAATTGTGGATTTTTTTATTTAGGTTGTGGGTTTGGCGCTTGGGGCTTTGGTTGCYCAGCTTTGCTCCAAGACCACAAAGCAGAAGCAAAATCTTTCCAAAATGAGCTCTGAAACATCAGGAATGAAGATCCACACAATAACCACCCTGGCCCACGAAAGACCCTACAGTCATCTAACTGCAGCCACCAAGTTCCTTTGAAACATGTCTGGCAGCAACATCRGCTACTTCACCCCCACTGCACTACAGCAAAAAAACTTGTGTTCCTTGGTGCTCACTGTATTTCAGCCTCCAATAGGGAGTCCCTGGTCTCCATACGGAAAACATCAGATACGCATTGAGAAGGTGGCTGGTCACAGCCAAAATGCAGGTTTCAACCTGATTTAGGAGAACAAACAGYCAAATGGCCGTTCCCAGGTGTCTTCTACCTGCACAGTGTGCTTTCATGGTCTTTCCCTGTGCTTCGCCCTTTTACTGTGGCTTAGCAACCGCAGGGTTTAAGTGCTGTACCTCAAGCCCCATAATCTGTGGCCAATATGAGCAACTCACTGCCACAKCTTGGAGCCTGCTGGTGAGCCTGAAGGAGGACCGAGGGCACCCGCCAGCGCCGCAGTGCGAACCTCGCGGCATGACACTGCCCGGCTCCTCGGAGCTGTTCTCCGAGCGAAAGCTGCAGCGGGCAGCTATAAATTTCGCTTTGGCAGAGGAAAAGGCTTTAAAATCAAATACCYCCTTCCAACTGCGTACTTCACTGCTGGCTCCCACCGTTGCGTTAAACTGGCTTTCCTTCCAAATGTGTTTTAACGCTGGGCAGAGGATTTGAGCAGCTGCAAGAAKAGGCAGCTCAACGCCCAAAATAGGGATTAATCCTTGTTATTTTCAGGTGTTTCCTGCAGCACRCAGGTGGATATCCGAGGGGCTTTCGGAGGGATCCTTTATAAGGAAGGGCCAGAAGCACTAAGGTCAGCATGGAAGAGTCCTGCTGGGGCATGTCAACAACTGCAGGAGTGTCTCCTGCCTGGCACCAAGCGGGTTGAGGGTCAAGCCCCCAGGACTGTTTTCCAGCTCTGAAGGAAGGGATGCCGCRTTTTCCTACAGGTGGACATTGCTTCTTGCCATGCCCAGGAGACAGCTGCCATGCAGGACCACCAAGGTTAGGTCCTTTGTCCCCATCTCARGGTCCTCACTCAAACCTTTCAGTTTGCTATCCTCAAAGCATTCAAAACACTGTAGAACAGGGGGAAAATAATTAAAGTAAGACAAAAAAAAAAAAAAAAAAAAAAGAAAAGAAAACAAGAGCAGAGAAGTTGCTTCAAATCTGCTCATGCAAATCTCACTCCCAGAACGTGAGATCCAACTTAAAACGCTCAATGTTTCATAGCCCCTCTGCACCACCGACAACCTCTCGTTACAGCACATCGCGCTCGGCTGTTGCACGGCCGCCCGCCAACACATATGCAAACAAGGACCGGCATTTCCACAGGCAAAACCCAACCGTTTCAGAGAAGCAGTAATAACGCAGCTTTGTCAAACTAGAGGTTCGCGTAGCGGCTGCCTCCGCTGGATGACAGCTGGCTTAACCTGCCCCTTTAATCAAACCAACATTTCCAACGCCCCGGGGCAGCTGCCGCTGAAAACAAGGCCAGCTTTGGCTCAGGAAAGCAAAGGCTCAGCGGCAACAAGCTAAAAAACCAACTCTTMATAAGACGTACCTCTTTCGGACCAAAAAGCCGCACTCAAGCACTGCCTGAGTTTTAGTACAGAGGTGTACAAATGCCCTGAAACACATCAGATCTGGGTCACACATGGTGCTGTACAAATACAGAATTTCCTCTGCGTGTGCAGAGCGTGCACGGAAAAAAATTCCTACTGGGGAAGCGTGCATAGAAACCGCCTGCAAAAGGATGGGAAAAGGAGGCCGTGGTGACCCGTGCCTCGTGCAAAAGGAGCAGCTCCCGGAGTCGGGACTCGACCCAGCAAACGCGGAGCGAAACGGCCTCCCAGCCCGGCACGCTGCCGCCGGCGGCAAATGCCCCCGCTTCGGGCCACGGGCCGGCGGCGCCCGGGCTGCCGCCTGCCTCCCYGACGCTTCCCCGCTCTCCCGCCCGGACAGATGTGTCCCCTTCCCGCTACGAGCGAGGCGCGCGCACCCCAGGGTTACGCGCCAGCCCGAAGGCTGAAGCTGTGCGAGCAGTAGATTTTGCTTTAGTGATGGAACTGAGGGTGAAAAAAATATATATTTTTTGGCTGACTGCAAAACGATCTTATCATTGTCTTTACCAACTGCACCAAAACAGGAGGCCAGCAGGAGCTTTCTGCTTGAGCTCTTTCGAGCGCCTTCCTTCTCCCCTTTCTTTCTAATAAAACTTAATCTCAATGGCTCATTTTGAAGGGACGAGTTGGGAGAAAAATACAAATTTCAAATTCCAGTTRAAGCCATTTTCCATCTTTATGAGGAATTTCCAAATCTACTTGCATGCAAATTTGCATTTTGGGGAGAGTGAATAAAGCACAGTCCAGAAAAGAGGACCCAAGTCTATGTCTCCAGCCCAGTGCCAGAACCCATTGGGTGGTTTTCCAAAGCTTTTTGCAGATTGCTTGAGGAAGGCAATAAATTCTCCTCCCCCCCCTAATGACTCTGCAATGTTCATGCCTGGGGTTGCTTGAAAAAAAAAACACTTTCAGTTCACATTTGACCGAGACTCTGCTCTCTTGCTGTGGCTTTGGCTATGTCTGAGCCCCTGGTTTTCGCTCCTCTGATGTTTGCACGGGTGCTACGTGCCGTCGGGTAGGTGCTGGAGCAGTCTCGCTCCCGCATTGCAATGCGTGTCCAGCGCACGAGGGGGAAAACAGCATTCGTGCTCACGGCACGAGCGAGCACAGCACAGAGCCCAGCCCCAGCGGGGCCGGCGGGGGACGGGGGTGCCGCGGCCCCCACGCCTCCCGCTCCGCCAAGGCAAGGAGACATCCTCTTCCTAGATGCTCCTCAGCAAAACGCCCCCAGAGAAAAACACGCAGACGTGTTTGTACCTACTGAGAGGGCACCATAAGGGGACTGTGCCCGTCTCTGCTTCAAGTTTCCATGTCAGAGATCAACCAGGAAAGCGCTTCAGTTACTTCTGGCTGTGTCTCTCCTCTCCCCTTCCTCGTGCCCGAGAGCCTTAACCCGAACAGCGAGGTGCCCAGCGGGCGGCCCCRTTCTGCAAGGCTTGAAGATGCCAAGAGCGGGATCGCATCTGCTGGGAGCCATCTCCASTGGAAATGGAAACCTTGCTCTTCTTCAGAGCCTCTTCCTCCTCCCTTCGCACCACGGGTGAGGGCTCTTGCTAGGTAGGACCCTTCTTCCCTCCGGGAGAGCACTGAGATTCAGGGAGGACACGTGTCCACGCAGAGAGGACAGCAAGAAAATGCTCCAGAGCGGTTGGTGYGAAAGGCCCTGGGCTGCTCCCTGCAATGCAGCATCCTCCTCCAAATCCCCGCGCGAACCTGGTTTCCATTTCCAAGTCTAACGGTGGGGGACGGCTGCTGTGATAAGCACCGGCTGCAGCCTCTTCCACAGCTGGCTGCAGCAGAGTGGCAGGAGAAATTATCCATGTATCTGTCACGCATGAGTTTTTGGCACTCCGAAGTGCTTTAAGATGTCTTTGCAATATATTACCTACCTGCTTCTTTTATTTCTCCAGCTCTCAAAGGAAATAGTTTATATTTTATCTAAATGTATCAACTTAGAATTAATCTATCTATCTTCCAGAAGTAGGGAAGCATCTCTGCATAGTGCTAATTGTTAGGACAGGCAATGCTCAATAAGTGAAAAAGTTAATTACCTTTCTCTGGCTTTTTTTTTTCCTCTCCCTTTAAGAAAATAAAAACTGCTATTTAAATGGTCTTAAAAAATCAAAAAGGAAAAAAAAAAGTCTGACCTTTGCTTGCACTCTGGTAAAAGCAACAAAAGGGAAAGGGGCTTCAGGAGGAAACCAACTGTTTTCCCTGGGCTAAATGTGTCTGACCTGTGCTCACCCCTATCATTTCCATGAAGCACATTTCCTGGGAGATGAACTCTGCCCACCTGTCATATGGAGCCATCAAATACAAGACACAAGGCCAGGTGGGGAGCTACAGGTCCCATTCCAGCTGCCAGGGCTCTGCTGCTGAGCAGAGCTCCCAAGTGAACACGAACACCGATTACGTGGCTCCTCRGAGCAGGAAAAAAGGAATTGCACATGCAAAAGCTCTCACAGCAACCTGGAAGAACCTTTGGTCTCAGATAAGCAACACCTCAAACAAGAGCCTGATGGTGATGAACCTACAGTGTGGAAGGGCTCTTGTCACTGCTGGAGCCCCTGCAAGGCTCCAGCACCGGTCTGCTTTGGAACAATCCATCTCCTGAAGAACATCTTGCCACTAGGCAAGCCCAGCTGCCACCGCTGCTTAGGGAGCTGCAAGGCTCCCCGCGGTTTGCAGCAAGAGAGAGGCAGATTTTAGCAAGTTTAATAATAAAACAACTCTTGTCTGGGAAGGACCAACCTCTTTCTGCTCATCACAGATGCTGTGAGGGTCCTGCAGATGTATCTGATTTCCAGTGATGAACCATCTCTGGGAAAGGCAATGCAATGCTAATAGAGGGATATTTGTGCTAAGACCAGTGTTAAGCTTCTGAGAAGCTCTTACGTGAATTCACTGTTTGGAGAAGCCTTTAACAGGCTTGTTTATCCAAGCAAGTTACACCAGCTCAGCTTAACAAGCAGTGCTGCCAGCTCATTTTAGCAGCATCAGCAGGATAGCTGGGAGCTTTGCTGAAGMCTCAGCTCCAGGAGTCATGGGAATTAAGCAGGAACTCCTCTTCCACTCTGAAAAGAGTGGGTGAGCCTGCTCTCTATGGAAATAAGCCTGGAAGTATGTATGTCTAAGTCTTGGTATTCAGGAAATAAATACTGGATCCCTTGACTGAATCTTTGACTATCTGGGACTGGCAGCACCAACAGAAAGACTTTAAACCCTGTGAGCAACACAAAGACCACTGGTGTGAAGAACCATTTTGGCTTAGCTGTCACCAATCGTTACCAAGTTCATGGCAATTCACAGTCAGCTAGAACAACAATTTCCCCGCAACGCTTTGCACGACTCAGCTGAACGGCTTCTCAACCCCATGTAAAAAGCCAAGCACAACAGCAGCCCCGCAAGCAGCCAAGGCCCCAGCTGGGAGCAGAGGCTCAGTTATTAACCACTGAGCACCCTGGAGCAAGAGGCCTGCTTGGGCAAGCCCCTGGTGGCATCATACTGCCATGGGTGCCTGCAYGCCGTGGCCCTCTCCGAAATGGGAGAGGAGGAGGAAGGCAATGGAGGCCTTCACCATGTCACGTGTCTGAAGAGCAGACACCATCTCATGAGCTTTCCTTGAACYCCTTCCCAAACCACCGTCCTCCAGCAGGCACATCACCATGGGATTCACGTGTGAAGAAACAGCAAGTGAGCAGTGCATGCGGGTGATGGGGAAAGAAACCCCCCTCCAACACCCTGTCACAGCAGGTCCCTTGCAAACGTTACTGCGCAGTCGCTGCAGCCGAGTTGCTAAACCGTTCTGCAGTGTGCAGGGCTGCCCGCCTCGCTCCGGGACCTCGCTTTGCCTTCCTCCTAGCTACCCGGGCATCGCTAAGGGGCCAGCTCGCCGGCCCGGAGCGGGGGCATCCTGGCCCCCAGCAGCGCAGGGATCAGCGGTTTGTGACCCACAGTGGCCTTTAACCTTGCGGAGATCACACTGCCGGGGGGCAGCTCAGAGCCAGGCAAAGTTCAATGTGGACAATTAGTGCTGCACTAGTTACCAGTAGTTACTAGTTGCGGTATAGAGATGCGCTGTCAAGGTTGGCATGTCCTAAACAGAAACTGATTTTTGTCCTTGCATTTCTCTCTCGAGTTTTTGGGGCAGGGGTGGGCAGCAGAGCCRAGGAGGCTCTGCCTCGCCAAGCCCCATGCTTACTCTACAACGCAAGGCAGCACTGGGAAGGACATGGAGACAACTAGCTTTGCCAGGCTGGTTTCTTTAAAAATGGGGAGTAAAAAAAAGAAGTCTTGCCAAGATGTGGCAGCACTGCTCTGGGTGTACAGCCATCCGTGCCCGAAGTCCAGCCCTGGAGAGGATGAAGTACCTGGGGGTAGTGTTTCATTCTGCTCAGTTTAGTGTTTTCTTTTCTACACACGTCCCAGGTTTGACCAGCAGCCTGGTTCCTGAGAACCAAGATTCAAGGACAAAAAAGAATCCCAATGCCAACCTGTGTTAGGCATACTGCAATAAATCAAACATGATTTGACATAGAAAACCATCATCCAATACAGGCATAGAACCAGAGTAATGCAAACAAAGCAGAGCTGAGGCAGGAGCCTAGCAGGCCCATAGCTCTTTCTAATGGAGCAAAGTGGTAGATTTAAACCAAAAAAGGATGGGGAGAAGGTAAGGAAAATATCACTTCAATGGGAAGGACAAGACAGCAGTTGATGTGGAATGACYGGTTCCTCTGTTTTTTTTACTCAGCATACTTGCTGCTTACTGAAATGAAAGGAGGCGAGTGGTGCTCGGCAGCTGGCAGGATCAGGGCTGCTGGATGTGTGCAGGTACATTACACAGGGGTAATGACATGTCCCCGTCCATCTGCGCCAGTCTTCTCTGTGTCCCACTCGAGTAGGTTGGGTAGGAAACACTGCTAGAGGGAGGATTCACATGGCAGGATGGGAGCCAAAGGCCACTGGGAATCAAACACTCGTGACACTCGCAACTTCAAAACATCTTCCCTATACGAGCAAAAGCAAAACTTTTCAGCGCAGTTGTGCAGTGAAGAGGTGGAGACATCTCAAGAGCATTTGTAGGCCAGTGATTGCTAACACAGTTTCCTGGAGCCCCAAATTCCGTCCTCGGTTAGGAAAAAGAAGGGCTAGATTTCCAGAAGCGCTGAGCAACTTCAGCTTTTGTTAACCAGAGCATTAACACCTCCAAGTGAAGACCACTGCAAGAGCAGATGTCTTCTCCAAGTGCCCAAATTGGATTTAGCATCTAACTTAGGGCAGTCAGGAGTGATCCACCAAGGTGTGGGAGTCCCACAACGTTTTGCTATCATCCTGCCTGTCACACCACAGCAGCAAATACAAGGATAAGGCTGCAGAAGGCTTAATACAACAACAGATTCCGATCGTTCATGAGGAAGCTATCACCAAAGTGCTGCAAATCAGCTGTGGGCTGCTTCCCTTCACTGTTCCTGCAAGGGTTCGTGAGGCAGGAGATGGGCTTCATCTCCCTTCCCCTCCCAGCCCAGGCTCCCTGTAGGACGACAACAAGAACAGCTGCAAGGCCGCCTTGCTCTCCCTGAGCCCGCATCTGCCTCCTGACCGCTGGCTTTGGTGGTGGCACACTAGTGACTTGGCTATGGAGGGACAGAGGTCTCAGAAACAGCCGTGCCCCCAAACGCTGTCACGGCGGAAAGCCAGGAGCACAAAGAGACCCTTTCCACATCTAGCCGAAAGCAAACTGTAGGACAAGCACCACCCTACTAGACATCAGAGCATCTCCATGGAGGTGGGCTCCTTCTTCAGGTCCTGAGTAGATGCAACGTGGAGTTTGCACCCAGCTCGAACAAGGAGGACCAAGCCTGTAGCACCACGGGCACCCTTCCATTACCCACCAGTCACTCGACTCCAGCTGTATGGCCAGTACCAGCATCCAGGGGCTCAGCCAAAATCACAGTAATGGCACAGGCTTAGTGGCACTGGGGAGGGGAATTACTGCTGGTTTCTGCGAGTTGTCCTGTTTGGCTACCGTGAGGTCTCCACCACTGAAAAATAGACGGTAGCTGTGTTCGGGCCTGAGCAATGGGAGCTCGAGCTTCTTACTGGCAAGGCTGCTGTCACTAGTTCTACAACGAAAGCCACGGGACGAAGCACAACAGCGCGTGGCCRGATTCAGACTGTTTATTTTCCCACCGGTGCGACACATGCGTCTTGCAAAACTCTCTGCAGAAGCTTGCATGATCATATACCTGCAGCACGCAGCCTATCCCTTAGGCTCCTTACCTAGAAAAGTCTTCCCCAAAGGAAAGGCACTTATTTACCCCTGAAACTCCTTCCAAGCGCAGCAAAATTTAAACGTAATGATTTAGACCTATTACATGCAACAAAATCCAGTGCAGCAGCCCAGCACCCATGAGCTGGGGACTACCAGAAAGCCAGAGCGGGCATGGCGCTTAAAAACACAGTGAGACCACGGCTATAGGAAATGAGGCTCTCCGTGGGCCACCGCTCTTGGAAAGCCTTGGGTTTTCTAAAGGTTTTGTAACTCAGCCTAATCTGAACGGACTTTTTGTGGGGACGCTGCCAAACCTCTAGCCTGCGCTCCAGCTTATAGCAATACGGACACACGCTACAGACAGAGAAAGCTCCTGCAAACGGCTGGGTAGCCCGGGCTGAAATTTGCCTAATAATCCAGCACGAGGCAGGCGTAACGCAAAGCCATTTCAGCCCAAACAGCTGAAGTTTGGCAAAGCGAAACACAGCAGCAAAAGGCACTGCAAAGGCGGGTACAGCAGTCCCGGGAGCAGCACCGGCTCCATGCAYGCACCTGCACGGGAATTCGGGGCATATCCAGGCTGGACTGACCAAGGTGCCTGCAGTGCCACCAACTGCATTAATTTTGATGCAATATGCGTCTTTTTAAGAACTTTAGGCTGATTGATGGAGTTCAAAAACAATCAGGCAACAGTTCACCCGTGCAAGTCCTCACATTTGTGTTAGGTGCATTTGCTCCAGAGMAAGCTGTGTGCTCACCTGCCTCTGCCCATGCCCTGTATTTAGGCCCCTTTAAGTGCACAATCTAGGGTCTTGCAAGGGGAAGAAAATAATACCAGTAAATTGTATAACTGAGAACTCCATAGTAACTTGGAGGATCAAATGGAGCAGACATGAAGACTCCAAATCYGGTGTTTCTGGATTTTTAAGTGATTGGCTTTGCAAACTGATTTGGATTTAGCACTATTTTGCTTGCTTAATATACACACACTTATTAGTAAGATCCATAGTATATGAAACGTATCCTACTCTATATACACAAACTGTACTAATGCATATCAATTATATATAGTTTTGCAAACTCACATTAAGTTAAATGTTGTTTAGTTTACAAAGTACACATACGCATCCTAATTACAAATGGACAATAACATGTGAAGCCAGATCTGACTGCTGGGTTTTGCTGCACAAAGTTGTACTATTTGACATCCCTGAGTTTCAGCCCTTCAGGAGAAGAATTTATTAAAAAACTACTTTCACCAACCTTTGAGCAAGAGATACCATCTGCAGGAGCCAAATGGTGCATTGTCAGACACCATTCTTCCCTTAATTGAGCAGATCTTAATTGAGTAACTCTAAACTTTAATTAAGGGCAAATTGTTCGTTCCCATTAATTTCCGGATCACTTTCTCAGATGACATGTTTTGTCTGGTTGGCTGGTTTGGGTAGTTTTGTGTTTTGCAAGCCTGGCTCAGTGCTCCAGTCTTTCGCCTCTAGAGACCAGGCTTTAGGGCTGCAGCTGGCTTCCCTGCACAAGGGAGTCCACACTAGCTACGTGCTGAAAATCCAACCAATATGTGCACATAACCAGGTTTTTCCATCAAAGCTATCATCTCTCCAGGGGAGATGAGCTCCCATATAATTCTCCTTTGAAAATCAATCACCCTCCAAATTTCTTGTGAGGGGACRTGTCCCAATAATACCAACTTTGTTGCCCTGAACCAAGCAGAGGACCTGGAGACAGCAACAACCAACAAAACCTAATCCCAACTGGGCCGGAGTGAAGCCATCTAAGAAATGGCTTTAATTTCCTTCCAACCCAACGTGCCACAAGTACTACATCACTTTTAGTAYATCCCTTTCCCTCTCCTCCCGCTTCGCATTGGGAGAGGGAATGTTCAACCTCAACAAGGTCCCGCAGGCTTTAAACAACAACTCCGGGGCTTGAATCGCTAGCTGCTCTCGTTTGGCAGTCGTTCTCCGCTTCGTTACTCTCCACTTAACTCGACCACAGTGCGTGAAGCACCCTGGCTATCTGCACGAGCACCACGGGTCACTGCTGCAGGTTACGAAGCCGTATCCAGCTCTGACATCGGGAAGGGCAGCCAAGAACTGCTCTTTGCTTCACCCTCACCCCTAAATCAGCACAAAATCACCCAGCTGCAAGGCCGGTCATGAGGCAGCAGAGAGTCAACTGAGAGAGGGGTTTTGGCTGGGGGAGAGAAGACAGCAAGCTAAAAACAGCTCACAAGAGCAACTAGGGCTTGGGGCAGTGGGAGGAGGGAAGCCACATCCCCTGCTGAGATCTGAAGAGCTGCAGTTTTGAGAGCTGGGTGGAGGCACAGAAAAGGCAAAGCAGAGTCTGGGGAGCCACTTCAGAGCCCCAGAGCCCTGTGAATAACCCACACTGGGGGGAGCACAGCGCCAGTAGGTACCGTCTGAAGACCAAGAGTCCAAACCCCAAAAGACTGCCTTCTTCCACCTCAAAGCCTGAGGAACCTACATACTCACAGGACCATATCCCCCTTCACAGGTAGGATCCACAACATCTTAGAGGCAACATGGCAGTTCCTGAAAACCACACAGAGCTCATGTCCTTTGCCAGCACAGACAGCGGCAATCAAAGGGTAAAGCAGCAGAGTCGACAGCTGCTGGGCCAAGCCCACCTCGGACTGGCCCATGACCCAAAGGAAAGAAAAAAACAAAACAAACAAACAAACAAAAAAAAAATGCATGAAGAGTATGTAGCTTCCCAGTACTGCAACAGCCCAAGATTGGCTCTTCCAGCTCCTCCTTTCTCCTGCTGGTCCCAGRAAAGCACCATAGCTGTGCTTCAGGCACCCCTCTTCTGTTCCCTCTCCCCTCCTGCATAAGCTGCCTGAGCTATTGGCTCCCAYGTTCCTGATGTGAAGTTCTACCCCCAGATTCCCCTTGCACCTTACCCACACTTGGATTTCTTTCCAGTTTCCACCACTGGAATGAAATTCCCAGTGCAGTTTTCCAGGCTGTGAACTGTATCACTCCAGCTTCATTTCTGATCCAAGGTTCAAGTGGAATTAAGCACCACTGAGATAAATCAGCATTTTTCTCTCTGAAGACCAGATTCCACCGACATGACCATGCTGAAGCCTGTGGTGTACTCCAGCTTATTCCAGACTCGTATRTTTTTTGGGCAGAGGTTTGCATAGTGCATAGGAGCAGGGGGATCATAGCTCTGACTAGGACCCTTAGGTGTTATTGTAATGCAAATGAAGAGTAATAAGTCATGTATTTGAAACAGCCAGATCTCCCTTCAAAATAAAGGCCCTTTTTACAGTAGTGCTACCAAATTATTTGCCATCCCACAGAGAGCCTATCACTTCAACAGGAAAAGTCACAGCCCCAGCTTTGGAAAYTGTTTCCTTAAGGCTTTCATGAGGCAACCGCATGATGTGTCCCACGTTAAACTAASGAGCTAAGGGACCTGGCCGTTGTGCTCCCATGTCCCCAGTACTGGCCATTCCTTTTGCCATGGGAAACGGAGGATTCAAAGTTCCCAAAAGTTTCTTGAAAACAGGGGACAGCCAGTGACTCAGTGACCAGCCTCTGGGAAGAAAGCAMGTGAAGATGAGGTGCACCAGAGAGAGAAAGAGACACTGCAGATGCCCCAAATCCAAGCAAAGCTTCAGTAGTGCTGCACACCGCTGCAATATGTGTGTGACGCTCCAGAGGAGCCACCGGCGAGCCAGGCTGCGACACCTTGCCCTCYTCCCGGCTGTGCCACCAGGGCCTTTTGCACCACACTGAGACCCCTGCCCACCCCTCCGTAAAATTCATGCCACACGTGCTCCCACTGGAGC
>NW_028186768.1:3305563-3505377 GCF_003343005.1 Rhea americana
CTGCTCGGCCTGGTGCCGCAGGGGTTAATGCCACCCCCCCCAACACACACACACCCGCTAATTTGGCCTCTGCAGGGCAACGAAACCCCCTTCCGAGCTGCTGCAAAGTGTGATCAAGCGTGCGCCTCACCCCGAGGATGCCCCCCGCCCCCAGCCTTCAGCCTCCCCAGCTGATGGGGGTGCTGGCACTGCTGCGGTGGGGCCCTGGGGATGCAGCACCCCCCCCTCCTTCTGTCCTCCCCCCAGCTTGGTGTTTTGGGCTGAGGGTCCCCTGTTCCTCTGGTGAGAGCTGCGCTGGTCCCCTGGGGTTACCCCCTCCTCTGCACGTGCTGCTGCTGAACTAGCGCACTCCCTTCTTGGCACTGCAGGACACCCCAAAATTCAGTTTGTCTACCCAGAAGCAGCTGCACGTCATTCGGCTCCGTGTCTGTACAGCACCATGCACAGCAAGTCCTGCTCCACAGCAGACCCTGCTCCGTGCTGTGCCTTAAACTCTCCCATGTTACCTGCCCAGGGTACGCGGCACAGACCCTGCTCCTGCGGCCGCGCTGCTTTCCAGGAGTGCTCTGCCCTGAGCAACAGACCCAAAGACACGCACAGAAAGCCCTGCGGGGCCTTTGGCTCAGGCCCGTTTGAGGCAGGCTCAATTCCAAGCCGTGCTAGCCTTTTTCTGCAGCRATCGCCCAGGGCGTGCGCCAGAGACGCAGGACATCATTGGGAACCTTCGGCAAGGGGTAGCCGGGGCCGGGCTGTGCGGGAGGGAGGCAGGTGCAGAGTGGCATCGCCATGGTCAGTGGGGCAGGTGAATACAGCACCGGGRCGGTGGGAAATGGGGCTTCTGGAAGCTCCTCTCTTGAGATCCTGATCACTGCTTGGTTCGGAGCACCRGGAACCCAGGCCTCTCCGGCTGCCCCGGGGACCCAGCGTGAAAGGTGCTGGGCTCATCCTGTCTGCCAGCTCCACGGCCCTTTCCCTGCTGCAGGCTGGCTTGGCTCGTCAAGGAAATAAACGCCAGAGACACTCAAGGATTCATTTGCTTTGCAGTGTAGAGGATTTTATTTATCAAGAACACATCATAGGGGTCTGGGCTTCCTTTTCTAAGGTGTTGCTGAAGCCTACTGCTTTCTAGGGTTGTGTCCTTCCATCCTAGCAGCCCAGCAGAAAGTCACCTGCCACGTTTCTTGTTTCTGTCTCGGAGCAGATCTCTATTGTGGCACACCCATCCGCCTTGCAGTGCAGAGACTTTGCTCCATGCTCCTTTCATATACCCAAATCCTACTTTTAAACACCCTCCCCTCCATTAGGAGGAAAAAAAAAACCTATAAAAGAAATGCATTTACTCTGCAATAGTCATGTCAGCTAGGATCAGCATCATCCTGTTAAGGAGGCAATCACCTTGCTGAATCCCGTAACACATCTACAGCCACTCCCTTCCCCAGCCTCCTGGGCAAAAAAAAAAAAAAAAAGATGGGTTTTATGCCCCAGTCAGTATTTCGGGCTTTTTGTGCAGGAGTAATTGGGCAAGGACCATGCCTCCTCCTCCTCCTCCTCTGTTTGTGCTGTGCTGGGCACAGAACAGGCTGCCAGAAACAGAGGAATAATAAAAACAGGCACAGAGAAAGCCGGTGCTGGGATGKTCCGTTTCAGAGCAATCACAGAAAGTGCAGATGAGGATAAAATGAAAAAAACTGTAGTTACTGATACTGTCTGCTTTGAATTAACACAGTTCTGCTCCATCAGCATTTCCCAGTACTTCATCTGCTGGTAAAGGGGCTAAATTCTGATGTTTCCATCAGTTCACCTGGGAGATGTTTTGCTCAGTCCTCCCTTCTAGAACAGCCTCAGCGGCACCGTTCCTTTTCATCCTTCTCAGGACTTCACCCCCACAAATATTTGTATGGTCTTATCGAGCCGCTCTTCATGATGACTTTGCCAAGCTGCTTACAGCTATCATCATAACTCAATCTCAGACCTTTCATCATTTTGTTATTGCTTCTTTCCTTTGAATTCCCTCCAATTAACCAACATTTCTGCTAGTGAGATGCCAAATTCTGTTACCTCACTAGCACCCCRGAAGGAGCCTGTGAACAAAAAAAAATCCATACATGCTCAAGTGATTTTTAACACATAGAAATGAAGGAGGCAGAGTAACCTGCAGGAATTCAGGAAATCTTGTCCTCACTTCTGCACTCACATGCTGGGTGACCTTGGGCAACTTAGTCCTCTTCGAGGTACCTCTGTTTCTTCTTTTATCAAATCAAGATGGGGGGAAAAAAGCCCCAAACCAGTCTCATTTGCAAAATATTTTGGAAGGTGCTGATGGAAGGTGTTAATTGAAGGCTTCTTATTATGTTCAGGCACTTCCAAAAATGGTGCTTTCTGCGGCTTCACAAATATCAGGACTGCTTAGGACTTATCAAGAGGAACAAAATCTAGAGGGCTGCAGGGACAAGGAAACCACTGCCTTGGAGGGCACCGTCTGCAAACGGGACTACGAGGGGGACTTGGCTGAACCGCACCGGGTTTTTCATGCTCCTATGACTACTAAGGGCCAAATTACCTGTGCACCGTTGTTCAATGTTCGTGCTACCTGTGTTCAACGTTTTACCCAGAAATTGCTGCAGCCTAAGACAAGTACTTTAGGAAACAACCCTTAAAGAGGGGCAAGGAAGAGAAGGAGAGATGAATCAGCCTTTTTCCGGTTTTGTTTCCTTAGAATGTAAAAAAAGGTCAGAAAATGCTACCCCCTAACGGCAAAACTAGGAGCGGGGGATTAGGAGCCTTTGCTCTCCTAGGAAATACTGATTTCCTAGGAAGTTCAGATTTTATCAGCAGGGTGAGGACCGTGGGTACAAGGAGCTGAACTGTCGCGGTGTCTGCTATCAAGTTGCACCTTGTCGGAGAGGGCAGCTCACACAAAGCGGCTCCCAGCCGCGTTGCGCAGAAGGCTTTGCGGCCGGTCGGCTACGGAAACGGCGCAGGCACCGAGGATGGYGGCACTGCTGGTGTCTCTGCTCCCCCGCCCCACCATCAGCCCAGGGTCAACTTCAAAGTCACGGCCAGCTTCACGGGCAAAGCAGGTGTCTTCACCAGGAGCTCAAGAACGCTCATCCCCTAGCGGGGGAGTCAAAATCAAAGCGAGATGTGTTTAAACTATGGCTGATTTTCTCCAGAATCAGAGAAAACGGACACGTGAGACGCTGCATTCCTGCTGCCAGCTCCTCTGCCCCATCCGTTAAGAAGCTGTCAGGTGCACTGCCGCCCCGTCTCATGACGAACAAACCTGGAGAGGGAAAAAAAAATCCCGTAGAAAGCCCCAAAAGGCTTTTAGGATTTAAAAACCCATATGGGAATTTAGGCTGTTTTGGAACTCCTCTGTGACACCCATCTGGAGAGGAGAGGTTGTTCATCCAAACCCTAGGCAGATTCCAGCTCCCCAGATGGCTGCGGTGCAGTAAATTCCCCAGCAGCCTCCATATAGTCGAGGAGTGCGTTGCTCCTCAAGTCTCACTGTGTTTTTCAAACCTTGTATGCTGCTCAGACATGCTCAGAAGTCTGCCTTTGTCCTATTTGCTTGGGATATCTTGAAAACTTAATGAAAATCCTACKCCTCTCCCCTATACTCCCCTGTCTCCGCTCCCAGCAACCCAAACCCTGTACATAAGGGCTGCACAGTCCAGAAGACAAGTCAAGAGAAATTACCCTGCTTCAAACTTTGCTAACAATTTGCTGTGTGACTTCAGCAAAAYCATTCTCTTCCCATGCGACAGCATGATCTGGAGATCAAGAGGGAAAGGCTATTTTCCTTGCACGTAGGGTGTTTCGCACGATACGCTAATCTCGAGCGGGACCTCGGGTGGTGTCATCACAGAAAAAAACGCAGCAAGAGAGAAGAGACAGACTGAATCGTAAAGCAGATCTTGGTCTCTGAAGAACAGTGGAAAACGCAAAAACGCACTGGTCCTCCCTTCAGCTGCGCTCTGCAGCTGCTAATGATATTCTTTTCAACACTGGGAGATTTCTTGGCAGTGTCAGGGGGATCCCAAGAGCAGACCCCGATGACAAGAGATTTTCGCAGTGAATTTCTTTCCCCGGTGGGGAACGCAGGGCGGTTATCCGCTTAYCAAAAGAAATGGAAAGTCCCTTCTTCATCCCGTGGGTCTTCCTTCCATGCAATGCAGACCTTGGCAACAGGAAATTCGAGGCCCTCGGAGCAAGTATTATTATAATTTTATTTTTTTAAGCAGTGCTACATCCCTAGGCATGCGGCAGGCGCCTGACACCCAGCAGACCCCCGTGTCCTGTCATTTCCRTGCCCGTGCCTATCTGAGGTAGCGGCAGGGAGTCTTGCTAGAAGTGGGGACGGTTKAATAAAGGTTAATGCTAGAGGGAGTTGCATGCCCAACATTTTTGCACATCAACAAGAGAAATGTCCCTCTGTAAAACAAAACAAAACAAACACGCRAACCTGTAGGAATCAATCGCTGTTAAGATCAGGTTTTTTTGTAACCCTCAACTTAAATTATGTGATTTTTGCTGCCTGGTGGACTCCAGGAATTGGAATCTCCTCACTGGATCCGTACTGAAAAGGCAAATTTGCAAACAGCTCCCTACTCAAACCAAGCGTCTGTGAACCCTGTATGGACACAGACCCAGCCAATTTCTTACAGCATCTCAGTTCAGGCAATAAATCCAGTTTCGTACCGGATTTCACAAGCTATCACTAAACGYAGTGGTAAAGGCAAGCTTCCCCTAAGGGCTCTCTCCTCTCCAGACCGTTCGGTCTGATGCTGCTTTCAGGATGGCGGTTTCCCGGTCACTAGGCACACTGCACACACCATCTTTGAATTTGTAAGTTTTTTTGCTAAGTTTTTATTTTAATTCAAGGACTTTGCTTCATACAAAATGTAATTGTAGAAACAACTGCAGAGTTCAAAGTTTGGCTGATAAATATTACTCAGGCAGCAAACTAGGCAATCACAGAACCTTTTTTTTTTCGTTTTTTTTCCTTTTTTTTGGGTAAGGTTCCAGTTGTGTTGCATGGGTGGAACTTTTATAATTTTTAACACTGTTTTTTTTTAAATATAAAGTTTTGCAACAAACCCCCAATTTATATCAAATATAATTAAAAATTAACAACTGATGAATACATTGTATCAAAAAAGTACGAAGATAAACATTTTCCATGCACATACTTTTTATATATATGTATATATGTATATATTTTACATGCAAACATTACTTATTCAAAGTACAGCCACTACGAGACTGGTTCTGGATGCAGAAAACTGATTGGTGCATTTCAAGTTTGGCAACTCACTATGAGAATTCTTGGAAATATTATGTATGCATTTGAGAGACAGCATAGAGGCTGTAAAATATAGGAAAAGGGTTATGAACAGTTGTGGTCAGGCTTGTCTGTCACTGTCATCATTTGAAGCAACAACCTCTATGAGACGGGTGGAGGATTAGACAACTTGAGATTCTTCTGCAGGTTCTACATAGGAATTTAAATGATCCAATGCCATCGTTTGGCTGTGCGCTTCCACATGGTTTATTAGCATGGGGCTGTGGGTTTTAATTTCTAAAATGATAAAGGAAGGGGAAAGGCAGAGTGGAGAAGAGACAAAATAATTCAATACAGAAAGACATCTCTTTTGCTTTCCAGTGTGGGTACAATGTTTGCATGCACTGTCAGAGAGATTTCTTTTTCCCTCTCCCTTACTTCTTGGAGTAAAATAGTAACTTTTTTTTTTCTTTAAAATTTCAAATAAAGTGTTTGTGCCTTCATAAATGTATAAAACATTTGGTCACAATCATGCTGAAGCCTGAAACAGGAAAATTCAGCAGATAAAGCTACAGAATAGATGAAGGTCTTTCTGTTTGTTTGTTGTTCTGATTTGYTGTTTCCTTACGTGTCATCTTGTTGCATAGCCCTCCGTTTGCAGATTACGGCCGTTATCCGTAAAGTACCTCTGGCTATTGCACTTCCTTCAGTCAAAGTGCACGTAGAAACAGAGACAGAGGTACGGACAGGAGCTCTCCTTTAGCAGAATCCAGGGATGAGATCGGCCAGAGATTCTTAGTTAAAACCAAAATGAAAAACGGAGAATGGAACAAACCAGGTTGAACTTCCTCAACGTAAAAGCTACAGGAGATGTTAAGAACCACCCTACAACAGACTGCTCCCCATATGAAGCTGAAAGATTTTGCTGAGAGTATTAGAGACCTCCTGAGCTGTTTGATGTCCTAAACTACCTTAGCAACAAAATGAATCTCCAAGGTCCACCAGGGTCTCCACCTGTCCTAAGCGACTGCTTGCCCTATAGAAGTTTCACAGTTCCGGCGCTTGGTAGATCCTCCAAAAAAATGCAGCTAGCCAACAACATCTCCTCTTCCCTGTCATCATTTTTAGCAATAAACTCTTCCGGCACTGATGACTCGCAACCTCCCACCCTTCATTCTTTAACTTTTTGTCCATGTACTACACGTCTTCAGTAATCCTGGCCTCACTGTGCCCCAAATTAGCCATTCAATGGCTCTTCAAACCCATGGACGCAAGGTCCCATTGAGGGTTTCCTTCCAGCCCTTTCTCCCCTTTGCTATCAGCATATTGCGTTTGTCTCTTTCCCAGGCTCAAAGTGCAGAAATCCACATGTGCATAAAATAAAGGAATCATCCAACATAAGAGTCATTGTAAGAACACAGAAATCTCATCCCTGAGAATCAGAGTAAGAGTTTTTTTTTTTTTTTCTTTTGACAGGCAATAAAAACAAGACTCTCTCCAACTGCCCTCAACACAAATTATGCACCATGGAACATGGGCAGAGCTTTCACAGCCAAACTACAACTCAACATGCAGCGTGAAAGACACTACCACTCCTGCCGGAGCATCTCCACAGACGCTGTACTTGCACCTGCATCTCCCCTGCAGGACCTAAATTCTAGTCAATGAGAAACGACCAGTTTTGTTTGCTGTAATTACTCCCCTCCCACTCCCAACAATAAAAGCATTAAAAGAAAAAAAGAAAAGAAAAGACCAACAAAACCCAAACCAACCCCAAAGCATGTTTGTCTTCCCCACTGTAAGCTTCCAACCTGGTACTCGAAAACACAGTCCAAAGATTAGACGCGTGGYGTTGTACGCACTGCGGAGTGTCGAGACAAACACCTCTCCCAGGCTCTCCCCTCCCTCCCTTCCTTCCCCTCCCCACACTTTCCCAACTTCTGATGCACTGAAGCAAGAGGTTGCATCGTCGCTGTGAAAGATTTCAAGGTTAGGCACTTAGTAGTGAACAACTGGAGCATTCGGTAGAAACGGTGGGACCTGGAATGACAATTGGACTAAATCTCTACATAAAGAGTATTTTTTTCTTTTTTTTTCTTTTTTTTTTTTACTGTACAATTTACAAAAATGCACACAATGAAAAGTTAAAGTTCTATCTAATAGCTTGATATAAAACCAAGAACATTTCTTCTTCTTACCCCTATGCTTTTTCCTTTTTTTTCTTTTTTTTTTTTACTGTACAATTTACAAAAATGCACACAATGAAAAGTTAAAGTTCTATCTAATAGCTTGATATAAAACCAAGAACATTTCTTCTTCTTACCCCTATGCTTTTTCCTTTTTTTCTGTTTTTTTTAGTTGTTTTTTTTTTTTGCTAAATCAAGCTTATATTGTAAACAAGACAAAACAGTGAGGGCATGTTGCAGTCGACAGGAGAGAGGGACGGAAAGAAAAGTTTCAGCAGCAAGGAAACAGTCCTTACAAAGTAGCTCTCTTGTGGCTTTATCGTGTGTCATTGTGAAGGACCCAAAGTGGTGAGTAAAATAAGAGAGATCCACGCAGCGGCGGTGTCAAAGCAGAGAGTCCCGGACGATGCAGTGTTTTATCAGCTCAAAGGTACGTTACTGGCTCCGTTGAAAAGGGTTGCTGTGACTGAACATCAAGTCCCAAGGGACTGTCCTTTGTTCTGATTTGTGTTTCTCCTCTCCCAGTTTGTTAGGTAGATCTCTTCCTTCTTCGTGGTGAACAAGACAAAAACGTGGATTCAATTTTGTTCGCGTGTGTCCGTTTGCATCCCCAACTCCCAACCCTGACCAGGACAAAAACAACAACAACAACAATAACAAAAAAAAAGAAAAGAAATAGCCCAACGAATAAAACGACGCCAATCGTGAAAAGGGTCGACAGTCTGATTTCCGTCGTCGGAGAGCGGGACCGCTCGCTCGGCTTCTCGCGTACGGCGCAGATTTGGCATCTCGTGTACGTCTTTGAACCAGACAAGGCAGTGGGGAGGTGGGCGAGAGGGGGAGAGAGGGGCTCCCCCCGCGTAGCGATCCTTCTTTCTTCATTGATTTTGTCTAGTGCAAAAAAAAGAAAAAGAAAGGAGAGAGGCTGCCCAGGTGTCTCGGAGGGGCTCAGGCCGGTGGGCAGAGCAGTCCTCGCGGCGGGGGCTGCCCCGGGGGCAGTGCTGCCTCCCTCCCGGGCCCCGGGACCACGCGTGTCTGAGTGCACAGCCTTCCAGATGATAAAACTCATCGGTTTTAGACGCGCACACCTTAAAGGGCTTTGCCGTGACGCTAGCACCAGTCATCCTCATCAGCTTCATGGTAATAACTACGTCCTCTGGTGCCCGTCCCGGGGCCCGTGTTGAGGCCCAGCGTGTAATGGTAACCGTTGGGAACCCGGCGGATTTGGTGCGACTGGGAAGTCAAGGACGAGACATAAGAAGTCCTTGAGGACCTTCCTGAATTGGTGGCAACAGCCTCCTCGAAGGTGAGCGTGTCCTCCGGCACCGCGCGGTACGGGCTGTCGCTGTCATCGCGGTGACCCAGGTAGGGGTCGGAGCCGATGCGGGCCACCGTGGCGTGGGCCTGGTTCAGGGAGTCCCCGCGCAGCAACGCGTTGTGCTCGGACAAGCCGCGGCTCAGGCGTCCCGGGGAGAAAGTGGGCAGGCCGGTTTGGAAACTGGTGAAGTGCACGGGCGAGGAGTTAGCGGTCTTGTAAGTGATGCTGGGGCGAGGGGTCAGTGGAGTCTGTGGGAGCTGCCTCCGACCCCGGCATGGGGTACTAGCACCAGATGTCGACAGCAAGGGGCTCCCATTAACTGAACCACTGCCCTACATAAAAATTGGAACAAAGCAAATCAAAAATAAAAAAGGGAAACACCAGACAAACACAAAGGCAGGCAGGTGTAAAACAGAAGGGCAAGCGACAGGAGGGACAGACAAGTCACAAGAGGAAAGAAAAGCAAAAAAGAGAGAGTTTAGACAAGCACAGTTAGGGGAAGGAGGTTCTTGAGAAATAATTAAAGAAGAGATGTAAAGAGCTGGAGAACTAAAGTTCTGGGAGCAGTAAATAAGAACAGAAACGGTCAGAGCATCGGTAGGACGCAAACTGGCAGACGGCTCCAACAGAAAGGGACACTGTCCGGAGGAAAGGCACCCACATCATACACAGGCTCGACATGCGCCTTACCTGAACCGGTCAGGGAGCAGCTCAAAAATATACTGTATTTCACAGAGAAGATTTTGTAAAATAACACTACTCACTCTGGGGAAGGGAGGGAGAAGTTTTGCACAGCTTCATCCAATAGTTGTGAATGCTAATGCTGGGGATCACCTCAGTTGTCAAAACCACTTGGAAGGAGAATTTAGGGATAAATTTCTTTTTTATTGTTTTGGGAATGAAATGCATTTTGATTAAATAGCCACTTCTTGCCAAAAAAAAAAAAAAAAAAAGGACTGGCTTTAACTTCAGCAGGTGGGTTCTTCAAAGAAAAATACTGAAATGTCTGGTCACCTTCTGCTAGTTAATATTACACATTTAATTTTTGAATAGCAAGAGACTGGCAGCTTTCTGTATTACCAATAGTGATACGTGGGTGTGAACTAAGCTACGCTATGGAAAAACCGGCACAAGGAGGGGAATGGGCTCTTGTTTTGGAATTTTATTTACATTCTCCCAGGGCAATACATGAATAACGCGGGGAGTGTGTTTGGAAAATCCCCGAGTCTTTGGTGACCTAACCTTTCCAGGCAAGACCTTTAATTTTGAAAGTGCAGCCTTGCCTTTCCTATAAAAATATCAAGTTGTTGCTCGCTCAGATATCAATCAATGCTTGTTCTGCTCTACTCTACCTCAGTTTCCCAGCACATTCTCAAGGGCAAGTCTAGCAATGGTGGTGGATATCAGAGACCAGAAACTGAGTACCTCAAAATCACCATTTACAGCTTAAATCCTTGGCTTTGGTTCTCCAGCATGACAACAGGTCCTGTGACTTCCCAGGATGACCACTGGGTCAGATAAGTGACAACTGCAGGGGACGCCCTGGGCTTGCTGCAGCTCGCTGCCTGCAGCGTGTCCTTGTCCTGAAGGTGAAGGGATCCAAAACACCCCAAATTCACCATTTGTTGCAAGGAGATTCTGTGCAGCTGCCCTATATGAGGAAAATGTAAAATCCCAGAGAACTAGTCCATCAGACTGCAGTGTAAAGCTAGTTTGGGCAATATACTTGTTCAGTACTCAAAATGCTTGTAAAAGCAAGCAAACTAAATTGTTTCGATAAGTGTTAAACTGCCTGAGAATATTTTTGTGGGATATTCAAATTTCTCTAATCCAGGAATCCAATTCAGGAAATGGTTTTGAGGGAAAGTAATGTTGAGGTCTTTTTTTCCCAAAAAATGTTTAACAAACATTTTTATGCTGAAATATTCGCTTCTTAAAATTCAAAAATCTTTCATTTTACCATTAAAAACCCCCCAGCTTTTCATATTTTCATTCTGAAATGGAATTTTTATTTAGCAATTCACCTGGACTAAAAAGGAAACAGTGGAATAACTTACAAAAGACACAACRTGTCTATCTGGGTCAAACAATGCATTTGGAGTTGACCCCAAATGAAATGTTCTTTTTTCCCCCGCTCCCTTTTTGGTGCAAAAATCTCTAAAGAATTTCTTTTTGATCCGAATCTGTCTTTTGATTTTTGGCATGGCTCTAGCCGGAACCAAGCTACATTTTTGGCAGAGTGAAGCCAGAGTCAGCCTCTTTCTGCTTGACAAGCCTGGCTGAAACGTGCTGTGCCAGGCCTGACCCTTGGTAAAAGCTGAGTCTCCAAGGAAAGGGAAGAGCTAACGAAGAAAGTGCTCGAGAGTTAACAAGCATGTTGTTGTTGAGCCAAAATAGCGCCGGAAACCAAGTGACAGAGCTTCTCACAGACACGTTATGAAGACAAAGGGTCTTCAGCTCATTAGGACAGAAATGATAGGCTGGTTTGGCTGGTTTTTTAATCTATGTTTTTCTAATATGACTAGAAAATGTATTAACAGTTCCACTGAAAGCAGATAAAATGTAAATCAATATAATACTTGGRCACTGAAAGAACAGGCTTTCTCCTCTCCTCACTACGTCTACGCAGGACGTGAAGGACAATGTAGACTTCACTGGAACTGGGGAGCAGGTTTATTAAGGCAACCAGYGCTCTAATACTGAATGTTATCAACTATGGGAAGTTGATTAGTTTAGTTTTTTAATTAAAACATACATGGTATTAAATTTCTGGAAAGGGGAGCATGCAAGAAAGGAGAGGCATGGTTCTCATGCTAAAAGCAATGTCATCTCACCCATCTCTCAAAACAAAGAGAGAAATTAAGAAAGAAAACTCATCTGAAAAACAGATGAAGGCCATTCAGGATTGCTATAGCTGGAGGTGGAGAAGACTTGCTTCACTGCAATTGCCACCAGCTATGGCAGCACAGTCCAGGATGAATCAGGTTTTAGACCGATGCCACATTTGCTCTTAGCTGAGAAAGACTATGTCTAATCTGTCCCATGCCCTGGGGGTCCCTACAACTGTTGAGCAACAGCCCCCCAAAACATTGTCCTCTCATTACGGCCACACAAGGCCTCTRAGGCCACAGCCTAGACACTGCTAAGGGCAAGGCAAGCTATGAGCAGAGGGAGAGAGAGCAGCATAGGGCAAGCTAAGGAGGCAGGAAGGCGGTGCACTCTGCAGCTCATGGGACACGACAGAGATGCTTCATCTAAATCCTTGCCCCAGGCCCCAACGCATGCTCAGCCCAGGATTTCCTCCCATTCCCACAAGCAGCTGCTGCTGCAGGGGCTCATGGTTCAGCTATGCTTAACCCTTCCTGAGAAGGGCTTGCCATATACCATGGAAATACTGTAAATTTAGCAAGATTTTGGAGGGTGGCCAGAGCCTCCTTTTTGGAATAGCAGGTTCACAGGGATCAGGCTGATTGGGGGCTGAGCTCTCTCACTTTCCTCCCAGATTCTGCTTTTTCCTGTGTTCCCACTCTTTATTACCTTGATTTCTCCTTCCAGGTAGAGAGCAAGTTTTYAGACTGATTTGACACCAGGGCAAAATGGCTTTTTCAGTTCAACTTTCAGAGACCATGAGAAAATTAACCTGTTCCACTATATGGGACAACTCTGAAGCCCACACAACCACARGGGCAAAATCTTGAGATTACTTCATGAGCACAACCTGCTGAAATCACCACGGCATCATGGCCAAATGTGGCTATGGCTCTCAGGAGTCATCCTCTCTACGCTGTGCCATATTGGCTTGTACCACGATGGCAAGGATTTATTTCAGTCACCAAGGGTTTGAGGCACTGGGCAGGAGGTGCTAAATTAATAAAGCTGGCAGGGGAAAGACTTAGTTCAGTAGACTAGTGTAGCTTCCCATTCCCTGTTAGCAGCCTGCCTTGGCTCAGATAAGTTTTTTCCACCACCATCAAGCCAGGTCAATTTTCAGGTCTCCCATGCTGCTCTGCACTGCGCTGACTGAAGCTGTTAGTAAGACTATCAATGTGGCAGGGGAGCCTTTATGAATGCATTGAGTTGCTCATTTAGTAGGAGGTGATTAAAGAGCCATCAAGGGATAAGGTTGCCAACCCTGGGTTGGATCTGAAGCAGCAAGCAGCACTTGAAAGGCTTTAACTCCTGCTGCGCGGCCTTCCCCATTCTCTCTGTCTCCTTTATTTTAAACAAAACACAAGAAAAGGTGTGTACATCCTTGGAAGACCTTAGGGCTCTTTCCCCACCCTGCGTCTCCTCACCTGTCTGTGTGGACCTTGCTCCGGACCCCCATTGGGTGAGGTGGGCCTGCTTTGATCAGCAGACTTGGGCTGAGAACGGTCCCGGCTGCCATAGCGGTCGCAGGAGTAGAAGCGCTGCTTTTCAGAGGAAGAGGAAGAGTGCTGCTTCCTCTCTTGGGATCGGCCGCGTTCCTGCTTCTTATCCTTGGAAGAAGACTCACCAGACTGAGCCACTGAAAAGAGACCATTAGTTGGGAGTTGCCAACACAGGAGGAACTTTCAAGTGTGGGACAGGAGAGCTCTTTCACATGTGCAGACCCCAAACTGGGTCCCAAATCCAGATGGCAGATGAGCTTCCCTCCCCAACAAGACACCATTGTGCGCCTTAAGAGTCAATTCAATTACAGAGCACTTACCAGCTTCCCCATCGGCCAGCTGATGGGGGGACCTGTCCAAGGACTTCTGCTTCTTTTCTTTCCGCCGGTGGCAGCGGTGGTGATGGTGGTGATGTACCTGGTCTGGCGGCATGCGCTCCAGGGAGTACTCGTACAGGTGCATGGCATGAGGACGCTGTGGGGTCAGCGTGGAGATGGAGCGCTTCATGGGGCTTGTGTCCGGGATGGGCTGCAAGGCACACGGAGGGAGACAGAGCAGGGTGAGAGGGCAGGCCCTGCACCGTGGTAAGCTGATTGGTTCCCAGGATGGGAAGTGTTTTACAGTGAGGAATAGGGGCAAGGAAGGAAAGGAGAAAAATGGTTAAGTGGATACAACAAATGAATAGAAGGACTTGTGGAATGGTAGATCTGGTGCTAAATTTGAGGAGCAAATGTGATCTCCATTTGCTGAAATGGGCTTTACTTTTAGCATTGTGCCAGTCCACAGGTACTGTGGGYGCAGAGCAATATGCAGCACTTCACACCAAACACAGCATCACAGGGGTCAACGGTAAATTAGCAGGGTCACAGGGCAGCACAGTAGCCAAGCATCTCACAAAGACAGTTCCCCAAGACTAGTTTTGCCTAAAGCTACTTCAGGGCCTTTGATTATCCAGGAACAACTCTGAAGAGGTAAGTGTGAAAACGTATCTGGGCATCACATGGAGAGGGAGAAAAGTCAGCAATAAGAAGTGAGCCAACCCACCTAGTAATTACATCTGTCTCCCTCACTTGAGGATGATGGCTCTCTCAAACTTCTTAATCTCACTTCTTGTCCTATCATTACTCTCTCAAGCACCTGTGGTGAGGGCAAGCAGGATAGCATGCATCCCCTGYGATTCTACCAAGACTTATCCAGATAAGCTCAACCATGTTCCCGTGCCAGTGACAGCTTGGGACTTTATTCCCTTCCCTTTGGGTTCAAAAAAATTGCAAAAATGCTCTGCAGTAATCAATGCAAGTGCACTGTAAGATAGCTATTCTCACAGCCTTTCATCGCCCTATTGCCCAACCATCAGTGATAAATCTCACAAAACAAGGAAAATGACTGTTTCCTGTTCTTGCACTTTGCTGGCCTCCACGTGCTCTGCAGACTGCTCTGAGGAGGAGACGGGTCTTCATTCATTCTCTAGAGGCTTCCCTGGGTCTCTTGTTATATAAAAGCTGCTTGGTAGAGGAAAGACCTCAGACCACTGCAGTCCTGGAGAGGAGCTCAAGGTGTCCTTAGGACTTACCCTTGTTTGAATCCTCAATCCAATATGTGCTTCAAATGAGGTTCTGTTCTTTTCTAGCAGAACATTTACTTTGTTCACTGTAACCTTTCCAAAGAGCCTTGTATTATTTTTACTGTCTATGCTATTTTGTTTGCTTACCCTGAAATTCAGATCTCAGCTGCCCTGTGATATTTACATAATGCAAAGCTGGTTGTTTTGCAGCTCTATTCATTATTTTGAAGAGAAAGAACTGCTCTGCTTCCTTCAGGGGGCCGTCTCGGATATTAGCAAACTTGTCTTGTGTGCAAAGTTGCAAGCTTAGCTGAGTTTCTATTTGCCATTCTCTGTCTTTCAGGTCAGTCATCCAGATTTTGGTGCTTCCCACTGGAGTCTGAGGTGGAATGTTAGAGCTGAAACTAGGTTTGTCAGAGATGCAAGAAAGCCAAAGAGCACTGGCTGGGCAGCTGGGGCAGGGGAATACAACACAGCCAGATGCATCGGTGGGTCCCCAGGGCCTGCACCAGCTAAGTTAACATGAGTATGTTGTGCTGCATTTTTCTCCTCCTGCAGTCCTTGCTGTGCACGCTTGCCACAGGCAAGGAGTTATAAATCAGAGCTTCAGGTTGGTCCTCCCCACTTACTGCTGAACCTGAAGATAATGGAGGGGGAGAAGATCATAAACTGGCCAGTCAGATTCAAGAATCAATTGATCTGGACAAAAAAGCACACCAAGATGCTAAAAACATAGATGAAGACTTCTGAAATCCATTTAAGAGCTGCCAGGGAAAAGTCAGAAATGTCCCCCCAAAAAGGCCACCCAAGTCCATAAGAAATAACCATTCCTCTTTGGACCTGATTGTGTGCTTATTCCAGAGACAGAAGTCCCCACTGACACTAAAAGGAAGTGGATTTTAGCAAGCTAAAGAATGCCCTTCCCAGAAAYTCTGACATATTTCTCGTTATGTTAATGGGTGCCCATGCTCCACACAAGCCTCAGGAGACTCTGYCGTAGCCCTTCAGAGAGCTGCTAATTGCTTCTTCATTACCAAACCCATTGTTTTCACTTGCTAAATTCCTGTGCAACAAGGCATACAAAATAAATAAGCAAAACAAAAGAAAAACCTCCCTGCTATTAGAGCGTGCGGCGTGCAACAGTGGATCGAGGGAGCTGCGGCAAAGTGGATAGAGATAGCAGCTGCGTCGGTGCAACATTGTGCTCCAAATGAGAAGGGGGAAAGAAGAGGGTTAAGGAAGGTTAATTATTTCTTAACAGGAGTTTAATAGGATACAACTTAGTGCAAACTACATACTGCTAGGTAACTCCCAGGTGACCGTGCTTTGCTCCTCTGCAAACAATTCGGACAAGATGAGAGACATTATTTGAAGCAGCCCCACAGTACAGCCATGGTCAGACATCACGGCAGATGTGCAGCAGACACCGTGAGGAAGTTAGGGGAGGTGACGAGGGAAGGAGGGCAGCAAAGGGGGAGAGAGGAAATGAGATTGACAGCATAGGAAGGGTTTTTTAAGTGGAACACAAAAAGACAGATAAACAGCAGGCAAACAGAAAGGGAAATGTACCAAAAATAGGAGGAAAGAGAAAGTGTTGCAAGTAAGAGTTATAAAGAACTCAAAGTTTGGTGAGGYACCGGAAGCAGCGTGTAAGAGGGAAGGTGGGAGACACAGAGGGGGAAGACACACAGAAAGTACATCATTACTTGTCTGAAGCTACAACCACCAAAACATTACATTATTAAACAAGATTAGATCCACTCAGATATTACAGGCCTGATTCATAACTAAATTAGGCRGCTTTTATGTGGAGCAGCTGTGCCCTGAGGGACCCGTGCCATGCTTACGTGAATGAGACACTTGCTCCTGACCATATTTGATCCCTGAAAGTGGAGGTTTTGTACCTATCTCTTTGGGCACTTCTATGTGGTAATGGCAGCGGGGTGCCAACTGGACACTGCCACTCTTGGGCAAATGGATGCTCAAGCAGAGAGGTACCAATAGGACATTTCCTCCTAAAGGAAGCAATGGCTTTAGGGAAGTACCRAGAGCAACTCAGAAGTTCTTCCCTCTTTGCAAGAGGGCTCTGAGCAAATGGATCTTCCTGTCTCTGACTGTGACCTTRTTAAATCATAGTGGCATCAACTGCAGTCTGAGACTGCCATAGGAAGAAGTTTCCCAAGGAAAAGCATGTGCTATTGRTAAGTATTTTGCCTAGGAAGAAAAAAAGCTACTTGTTGTCTGGAATAAAGAGCAACTTTTGTTTTAGGAGGGAGGATGGGAGGGAAAACGGGGTTTGGGTGGGGAGGGTCTGTTTCWTTTTTAAGCATCTTGAGTAGTGTTCTTAATAAATCAAAAGAATCCCAGGGAACAAGGTCCTATTCAATGATTTTCTGGAGTCCTCGTAGAAAGGCAGCAGCCCCTAAAGTCAGCTAGGAAACTTGTAAGCCAATTAAGYGTAGCTTGTGTCAGCCTGAACGTGTTAGCAGGATGGACATATCTTGTGGTGCTATCGGTGTGTATTTAGGATGCAGCACATCTTTCATGTTCTGCTTCCCATGCAGAGTCAAGGAGAACAGCCCCCAACCACAGGCTATTTGCTTATTATTGTAGGAATCAGGCCATCTGAATGAAAGAGATGCAACTGTGAGTGCAAGATGTTACCAACAAGAGGTGGCTTGGTGACTGGAGAGCATCTGGGGCGATGAGYTAGCGATGAACATGTGAAATGCCCAGAAATGATCTGTGAAAACCATGGCATCCTATGCACCAAGGAGCATTCTCATTTAATCACCAAGCTGCTGTAAAGGCCAACTTTAATGATGAGACTTCTTTACAAGATGTTAAGCAAGGGAAACAAAATCCTCAGCAGCGTATTATCCATCGATGCTACAATACAGCAAATGCTAAATACTAYGGGAAGAGAAAGAAACAGGCAAGCTGCTTTGTGTCTCAATGCAGCCTTCCAGGCACAGACTCCCTGGTATTTCTCATAACTCCTACATTCATCACAGAGAATCATAGCCTCAGCACATTTCCAGTTTGTTTTATGGYGAGGACACTGGAGCATGCCTTGACACACTGCTTGCATAGATGGCACACTAATGTCAGTTGGAAACATACGCTTTCCAAGAATACAGGTCTGCAAACAGTATTGTGACCCCAGTCAATCAGAAWAGATACTCATGGGTAGGTATTCCTCAGTTAGTTACCCATACAACAGGATTTTTCTGCGTTGCTCTTTGCTGCAACCAGGGGTGAGTAAATCTGGGGACAGTGCTGTGCCTACACATGAATGCCTGCAATCCAAAGCACGAAGGCTTGCCACCTTTCTCCAGTTTCAACGAACATGTTTTAAAACAAAATACTCACAAGCAACTTTCAACAACATGACAAGAAGAGGGAATGCAGTGAGTTCTTGACTTACTCTCAATCTGCCACCATCAGTACAGCTCACCTGAGTTTCCGCAGCCAGGCGCGGCATGGAAGCCGCTCGGCCCTGGCTCTCCAGGCCTGGTTGGTGCTCTCCATTAGTGAGTGTGGGGCTGATTTCCCTCATTTCTACCACCTGATTGAGTCAAGAAATAGTTTCAGTTGCAAGAACATAAACATAAGCTTTAAAGTCATCATCTTAGCAGGGTTCTTCTAAGTTCAGTTTACTTCTGAAGATGTGCTAGTGGGGAAAGAGAGTAAACCAAGAGCAGTGGAGYGCAAAGGTTGCTATTTTTTGACAGCACTGTCTTCAGCACAGGCAACAGTGGCACAACTCTTCCACTAGCTGTGGCGATGGCTGCCAGACATCTAGCTAGCCAGGCCACCTCTCAGAGTCCATAYGAAATGACAGGGGAATAATGGACCAGGAAAAGAGAACTCTATCCTCCTTGGCAGCTTCAGCTGCAGGCACATATTTCYAGAAGAAGTGTCCATACATAAAGTCACAGTACAAGCTATCATATATATCTTTTTTCTCTKTAACAATGAAGCAAGCTTTAGGGTGTTAAGAGAGAGAGAGATACTTGTCTCTAGAGACAGAGGACCTCTTTGGTTATCAGGGAAGTGTCTAGCTTGATATCTATTGAGACCTACTGCATTTCACTCTGCTTTCACCTTTCTGCTCACCCGTTCAATGGGGATTTCTTCTGAGCGGCCTCGTTCAAAAGCTGGTGTCCTGGTTTCATAAAACACATCCTGGGTGCGCTGAGTTCCCCAGGAACTGGACTCTTTGATCCCACCCTCTGGAGCTGGCCTGTCAGAAGGTAGAGAGGAAAGAAAGATGAACTCTTTTGTAGAGAGGTTCTGCTAGTCTTTTTGTGATGAATACAACAGAGTATTCAAAACCCTTTGAGTTTTGAAAGGTTTCCCAAATCTTATGAAAATAGTTGCAGAACGGGCACGTTGGCTGGTGAAGCTATAAGGTCCCCTGCGCTTTGACAGGGCCATTTTCTGTGTAGCCTGAGGAGCCCATGAGTGACACAGAAACCAAACCAAGAAGCAGAACACATTTAAAAAAAAAAAAATAAAAAACTAAGGAAAAAACTAAGGAAATCAACTTCTGCAGCTTAAGTTCTGATGGAGAAGAATGAACAATTTTGGAGTTCAGGCACTGTTACGCAAGAATATTTTCTGCTACAGACTGGAAGAATCAGAACCAATCAATACCAAAGAATATGCCATAATATTAGAAAATATTGTGTCATGATCCTGAGGGAGCTCTTTGCTCTTGAGGACCATTAGAGTCCCCAAGAGCTCATCGCATTGTTGTTTGGTCTGTGGGCTTGGTTTTGTCTGGTTATRTTGTAACAATCCCAAATTCTTGTAATCAAACTCACATTTTAAACTAGCAATGAYGGAAAGCCCTGAAATTAAGACTTGGAGGAGATTATTAAGAAAACAGAGGTCTGGAGAATCCAACRTTGTCACCACATGCACAACTGCAGTCTGAGGCAGTGGTGGGTGCGGAGCCACACTGAGGTAGTCCAATAGCTGCCACTGGGACATCTGCCAGCCATGGCGTGAAGGGGCCACCACTCTTTGTGTCATGGGATGTGCTGCCCCACTTCCGAAGCAACCAAATTAGCAACAGTCAGAGTTGATGGTTATGCCCAGCATGCCCYTTTTCTGCATTACAGCTTTGGTGAGGAGGTCATGGGATACTCACAGTGCACCCCCGTTGTTGAGCGAAGCGGAGCTCTTTTGACGAAGGAACGCTTTTGCGTTGTTGAATGCTGCAGGCTGGGTTTGCTCCAAAGTGGCCTTCAAGGGGTGGAACAGTGACACYGGTCCAGGCTGCAAAGCACAAAGAAAGGCTGTCAGAGACAGACTTGGGTATGGAGAAAATGTCTGTGTCTTTCCCAGTTAATAAAATGTCCACTTAGTCACCCTGAAAGATTATCCCAGCAGAAAAAATACCCTGACCTTCCCAGAGCTGTAAGAGGCTCTGAAGGACAATTGCTGGCTTTCTCTTTGCACAGGGCAAAGTTGAAGAGAACATCTGTGCTACAATTCACATTCATTCTAAAAAATACTCCCCGCCGGCCCCAGAGTGCAGCAGGGTTTTCCTATAAGGATGTGAGTTTTCTCACGGGCTGCAAAGGGGAGCTGGAGCCCCAAGGGGCTGCGTAATTCAGGTCACCGTGACACTGAGCCGGGTTCTGCTCTAGCCTCAGCCTGCTCTCTGTGAGAGGGCCAAATGCGGCCACTTTGGATCCCTGTCCTGAGGATGCCCATCCTGAAGTCAAGTAGTTCTGTATCATATCGACAATCCCTGGGGATTCAATCCCAAGCCAGTTGCTCTTGGAGGAGTACATTACGTGTATTCATTAGACTGCCCTCTGACCATCGCGACAAGTCTACGGCGAGCTRTGAAGTACCGAGATGAGGATAAAACTCCTGCCTCAGAAAGTCCCTAAGGACAAACTGTGAGAAGCTTGACAGGAAAATCAACGGACATATTATCCTGCATTCACTCATTTCTCATACTCTTCCCCTAAATATTGGCGACTTATCACCTTCAGAAAGCTATCAGCCAGACCCAGTGGCTGTTCTTATGTGTGCCCATATTGCAATTCTTAGGAGAAAAAAWTGAGAATACTTAAATCCAATGAGAACTTTGTCACTGTCATCAGTAGTGTAAGATGTTTGTGTGGTACAGGATTTGAGGTTAGGTTGTGTAAGTGAAAGTACTGGCAGGATTTTCTTCCAGGCAATTCCTACTCCGTTACAGAGCAGGCCTGTCCCTGCAAGCTGTTTTCAGTTCTAAGCAAGAATCTCAGTTTCTGTCTCAAAAAATCACCACCCCACCACGCTGAAGGGCTATGAAGTGATATTACAGTGTTGGCAGGGATAAAGGAGATACAAATGAACAGTAATAAATGAACTGTTTGGGTTCCAATACGAATCACCARCCTCTTTGTCCCATATTCTAGTCAAAACATTTCCCCAAACGTTCACTCTTCAGTTTTAATAGCACAAGCCCAAAGAAGGTGAAAGCATCCAAACATCAACATGGAGATATTTCCAAGAAWTTTTGAAAATCTTCAAATCTTTTAGAGTCAAAATTGTTTTGAGGCAAAATTCCCATTTTCAAAAGTAACTTAGGCATTTTTGAACCAAAGTAACATCAGTTTTCAATACATCTTTGGAGTCCTAGCATGTAGGCCACTTGGTTTGGTGTAGACACCCACATTRCTTGATTTTTTTTGGAAGAGATTTTCAGACCTTCTGGAAATGGAAATTCCTTTTCTTTCTTTATATATATTTTATATAAATATATATATAATTTTTGAGGGGGAGAGAGAGGGAGAGGGACTTTCAAGAGAGGCTTCCATTTTGAAGACAGCATTTTCAAATCTCGCTTAGACAAACATCCAGACTTTCCATATGAAATGAACTCATGAGACTTGTTAGACTTGCCCACTCCTACAGAAAGTGAGTACCTGACACAGGCCTCCAGGAGGCTGGTGGACTTGCTCCCTGCTGTTTTTATTCTGCTTGTAGAAGTCGAATATCATGAGCGCTGCATAGACCTTCCCCACGGTCATCTCATCGGCTGGTTAAAGGATGGCGAAACATAGCAGAGACATTCAGGTGAAGAAAGGGAAAGGAGCAGCAGAAAAACAGAATAAGTCAAAGAGCACAATAAGTAGCAAAATCAAATGGCATGTAAACCAAGGAGAAGAGATTGCATTAGAATAATGAGGTAAAAGAAAGACAAAGAAAAGTGAGTGAAAGAAAAAAAAAGAGCAAGAGAAGATTATAACACACTTAAGATCAACTGTTTCCGATTCCTTCCTCCCATCTGCTACCTTTCACATCTGAGGAGGACGACCCTTCTGTCTAACCCTCTATGGAAAACATTCAGAGAGGTTGTGTAGGGGATGGGGGGGGAAAAAAAAGCAGCCAAGAAAACTCTGTGGCATTGTAAGCATGACCAACAGAAGACTTGCTAAATGAATASCAGATCTGCAGCCAGCTTTTTATCAACAGAGAAGTGTCATTTCTCTTCCTTTGAATTACAGTCACCTGGGGCATAATGGGCTAATACACTTTTAAACTGTATTTCATTTTTCCAGGTGCCTTTCTTGCCCTCACAGCTATGCTACTGGCCTTTCCCTACACGGMAGCTGTACAAATACCTTAAAGTGAAGGGTTAAAGCACCAGATATAAAGGCATCAAAAGCAGTGCACAGGAAAAGACTTAGGCAGTCACTACCCTCTGATTTGCACCTCATCTCCCTCATTTTTCTTAATTAACAATGCTTTTATTGRTCTGCATGGTTTCTCATTAATCAGGAATCCAGAGCCCTCATTTTGGCCAATCAAGAGAATAGCAAACTTTCAAATTTCTCAGCACGTTTGCCCAGGACATCATTAWATAACAAAAAGGCCTTTAGCACCGAAGTGCCTCACTTCTGACTACGTGAGTTCTCGGCAAACTTTAATGTTGTTCTCTTGATTTTCTGGAGCAGATTGATCCCACATGGCTGAAATAGCTCTCCTGTCCTGTTGGCATAGGCTGGAGGCAAACAAAGCTACGAAAAAACTCTGGAAAAGACCAAACAGGGCATTGCTCCCTTCTTAGCGCATTAGAAACCCACTGAAACACAACGAAGTACATGCCTGGACGTGACCTTGGCTTCCTTACTCCCCAGATAACCACAGCATGGAGATACGGGCTGTGAATGCTGGGGAGATGATACCTCGAAGCCCACTTACATCAGGATTCTTTGCTGCATCCTTGAGATGACTCTACACCTGCGTGAGGCTGGGGTAGAGCAAGCAAAGAGGAAAACACCTAACCGGGTTTCTGAGATGACTGGGCTGGGCTGGGTGCATGCAGGTGTACCACTTACGTTTATGAGGCGGCACCAATAAGTCCAGCGTCTTCTGGGACAGATTGGGCCAAACCAGCGAGATCTCTTTTCTCAGCTCAGCATCACACTGGTGCTGTTTCACACCCCCTGAAGAAGAAGGGACGAGATAGGAAAGGTGCAGGAAGAAAGGGGAAAATGCTGGTCCGTTCAGCACATACCACTGTCTRCAGTACGCAAAGGACAGGGCGATTATCCCTGTGCCGTTTCGGGGACCAGCTGCAGCAGACGTTGCGGATGGGATTGGTAACCTCCTCCATCACACAGAAGTGCCTGACCTCAGCATGGCCAGCTACTGCTCCTATCCGCTGTCCCCTGTGCTATTGCCTCAGGCCTAAACTTAGGCTCAGACTTATTCTAGGTGATTGTAGGTGCCTCAGCATTCAAGGGACCATATACTGCCAGCAGAAAGAAGTGGCAACCACTAGGGTTCACGGCAGAAAACCTGGGCAGAGCTGCTGCTCCAAGCTGCATTTGCACACGCATTTCTCCCAGTTGGCTCTAAAGGGAGCTAAGCAGAACTATCTTCCCAGCTTCACCACCTTAGTTAGGTGCTTAAAAGCAGGACGAATTTATGCGCAGTCCTTTTCYTTCAGCTCTTTTCAGAAGCACAGTAAGGCTTAACAGGAAAATCACCAAACTACCAAATTAGATCAAGGCCAAGCTAATAACAGTCCCGTGAATTATTATAAACCCTCTCCRCCACCATCACCTATTCCTAGAGTGTTTGGGAAGGAGACAAACRTCTAAAATATCGTTCTGTGTCGACACCATGAGACAGAAGCTATATAACAACACAGAACAGAAAGAGCCCAACACAGCGGCTTTATTCAAATGCCCAAAGTGATGTCTCAGTACACAAGTGGGAAGTGATTAAAGTCGGCGTACGCCAACAGGCCACTTCCCAAATGGACGCACTGCACACCAGGCAATTAAGCAGCCCATCTGAATGACAGAGATTATTTTTCTAAGAGAAAAATAATGGGAGGAGACTCTGGGTACGCT
Organism: Rhea americana; assembly: GCF_003343005.1. NCBI lineage: Eukaryota > Metazoa > Chordata > Aves > Rheiformes > Rheidae > Rhea > Rhea americana. Next base: position 3,329,663 of record NW_028186768.1, read on the forward strand.
GCTAAATGGTGGCTTGAACTCCCACACTGAATCTCATTAGGGAAGGTTTATTAAGGGCCTGTTAGTCCCACTAAAGACTCAATTAAATGCAGCCCATTAAATCTATTCAAACCAAGCACATAGCAATAAACCAGGTCAAGAACTCACAACCCACAGCAGACACAAACCCTAGAAAGAATCCAGGACTATCAGTTGAGCTCTACTTTCCAGTTCCCTTTCACTATGTGTTCAAACAAAATAAAATAAAAAAAATCAGACAAGTGCCATTTTCAGCTGAAAAAGTCTGTCTACATTGCTGTTGTTGACATGTAACTAGATTCATAAAATAATACTAACTATCAGGACTTCAGCATCCCCAGCAGTTAGGTTACCATATTTAGTAGTAATCATAAAGGTAATTACTGCAATAAGGTGTTGGCTCCTAAAAACCCTGGCAGTCTTAATTGTACGCATAAAAATGAGAGTCTCTGCTCTTCTGCATCCCTCTCCAGGGGTGTTCCAATGGTYACAAAATGTTCTCTTCCATCAGCAACACCTACCCAAAGCATCAAAACCAAGAGTTTCTACAGTTTATGAGGGAGGTAATTAATACAGAGGGAGTAAAAGGTTAGTCTGAAAGCACTTAGGAAAAGCACAACATCCTAACGCAACCATGCTCTTCACTCATAAGAACACTGTTGCCTCCTGTTAGCTTTTAAATTAGGTATAAAGGGGCTTTGGCCAGTCATGCCTTGATTCTGACCCCAGCTAGAATGATTAAATAGYGTAATGACCCAGAGAAAAAGTCAGTGTATTTTATTATATTGCAGTGTTTAATTGGGAAGTCAAGTATATGCCTGATTAAACACTTAAAGAATTAAATTTTATCTCAAGGCAGAATACAGTTCATGGAGCTCTGAGGGACTGCTTCCCTACCAGCAGACAGCAGCTTTCTAGAGGATGGGCTTTCCCCCCCTCCTGCTGTCATTGCTAAGGAACAAGGTATGGAAATTACTGTTCCCAACATATAGCAATCTGTACGTGCTGCAGTTGAGGGCTCCTGAGGCGGTCAAACACAGCCCTCCAGCCCACCAGCATCCCCKTGAAGGTAGGGTTGGCCTTGGGACCCCTCTCTGTTACCCAGTCCTGTGCCCTGCTATCACCCTTGGGTATTGCTGTATGACAGGATGGGAAGAGGAAAGAGGAGATTTCTGCCTGGATGAGGGTTCCTGGGGTTTCCAGAGGACTGGGGAGCTCCCACCAGCCATCAACCCTCACCTCCCTCTGCCACCACCACCTCGCTTCTCACCTGTGGCAAGCTTGATTTCGAGAGCAGTCCGGATCAAGGCCATCAGTGTGGAAGTGAAGTGAACTGTTAAATCTTCAGGTGAGATMGGCATGTTCATCCGCACCAGGCGCTGAAGAGAGAAATGGAGCTGCTGTGAGTGTTGGTCAAGATTTCTCCCCCCGCCACCCGTTCCTTGAGCCCTTAGTCTTCAAAATGGCCAGAGCACAAATGTTTGCCCTTCTCACATGCGAACCATTTGTGCACTGGGCTAAAACTCATCTTCCCCATAGAGATGTCAAATCCTTTTTTTTTGGAGCAAGTCTGAATTGCAACGTTCGCTTTAGCGGTTAAACAACTGCTTTGCCAGCATTTATACTGCAGTCCTACAAGGATATTTTTTCCAAACTAAACTGACTGGAATGTCCTCATCCCATTTGAGAGTCCAGTCTCCTGCTCCTAACAGTCTCCAGCTATGGTGCTGCCTGCAGCCTTACTACCTGCAGACACGTGGCTGATACTGGCTGTCCCAGCCACTCAGCTTCTCRGGCGAGAGGCACAGCTCTGCTCCATCAAAGCAGCATGCTCAGGAGATAATCTGCCAAGCCARCTCTGTCATTCTTTCCTATATCGCTCCAAGTTGCCTTCTACATTTTGGCAGGTTGGGTTTGGTGCAGTCTGGGACTGGCTGCTCCTAACTAAAGATGTGGAATATGGTTTTTATTAGAGACAGTTCTGCCACGTATCTCCTTTCCTTGCTGGCCCCTCTGGAGCTCTGAAGGCCTCTTCTTTTCCTTCCAGTCAATGAGCTACACAGCTCCATCAAGGCCATAGCCATATGGAAAGAGGCTGGATGAGTGAGAGCAAAACAATAATTTCCCCCTGCTATGTTCTTKCAGTTTGGACATTAAATCATCACTCAGGATCACAATACAGCTTTCCAAGATCTTTAGACTTGGCAACTCCTTTCTCATCACCAGTCAGGGCCATCTCTAACTAGGGCAAATGCATCATTCTCGTAAATAATGAAGTACCCGAGATCGCACCAAGCTTGGTGCTTTGGCAAGCTTCATCTCTGCTGTGGCTTCTGGTCCCTGTGTATTTACATGGGACTAGTAGAAGCATTTTCTAAGCCCGGCTGATAACCTCAGCAACACATTTAAAGGATGGATTTCTCTTTCTTTGGCAATCTAATGATATTTCTGCTCCTCAGCTTTCAAAATCTGTTTGGAAACTTCCTTAGTCAGAGCCATATCAGACAAGGCTCTGCATTTCCTTTCTTGAAGAGTTCATGGCCAAGGAAGTTACTGAGTGCTAATCTGTCTGGGCAGAGGTTTGCAGAAGCCTATAAAACCAAGTGGTAGCTTTATCCAGGCCCCTTGCTCAGGAATGAATTTCATCCATGTCTGAAAGCTGCTTAGACTGTAACACTGATCCCTATCACTCTACAGAAACCTTCTCTTTGTTTAACAACAGTCCAACATGCTGCTAAAGAAATTTAAGCACATTCTGCAGCTAGCTTAGAATTCACTGAGGCAGTAAGCTGCCACAGCAGAGTGCACGGGAAAGACCAGCTCTCACTTCGGCTCTGGGTGGATTTGCAAGGACACGAGTGGTCAATACCCTGCAAATATTCTTGCCATGCAGCCCAGTTGCTATGCCAGTCCCTGCGCCCTCCTAGGCAGAGGGGCACCCTTCTCCTAGGGTGTCTTTGGGTGCAGTGTAGCTTAATGGAAATGGTTTGGGGAACATGCTCAGGGTCTCACTCCCTCCTTGCTGGTGCAAGCTGCTGGTCAGGTATAAAAGCAGGGAGCACGAGCTCTGGCCTCTGGCCAGCTCTCACTACAGCTGGCTGCTCCCGTGTTCACCTGCAAGAGGGGCTGCTCGCAGAGACCCCAGTAAGAGTGTCCCATTCTTCCTGAAACTTCAATACATTCCTAGAATAAACCTGACCTGATGCAGATTTGAATATAATGCCATGGCCTTGTGTTCTTATACTGCACAGGAGGAAAGAAACTGTATCAAAATTGTCTTAAGTGGTTTGGCAATCTCTCCTTCATCCACAGAATAGGCGGAAGGTTCCACGGGTGCTCCAGGAACACGGARAAGTGATTAAGCTTAGGCTTGGCCTGGAGGCAATTTGAATACTAGGCAATGATAAGAGCTGCGAGTACTTTATAGAAACCAGATTTACTGGCCCAGTCCTCACTTGCAATGTATAAAGGGGCCTTGTGCAACCCCACTTCTTTTCTGGCCTGGAGGAAGCTTTATACACACACGTACACATGCCTGTTTACAGGTAAACTGGATACCTCTGACCTGAGATTCCCTTATAAAGGTAATGGGCCCTAAATTTGGAGATTTAGCAAGGCTTTACATGCCTAAAGCCCTCCTGAAAAGAGAATGAGAGGTTCTAACTCATCTCAGAGTTTCTGAAAACTGTTTCTCAAAGCCTCTTATTTAACTACTCAAAGGAACTTCCAAACACAAATCTAAACCTTAAAAGGTTTGCTGGGTTTAGCAAGTTTTTGCAGGAGGGGAAAACAGTACATCCGAGAGGAAGGAGCTGTCTGGAGTCTCACTTGGGGATGAGAGGCAGAGCTGGGCATTGCATTTAACACAAGCCCTGACTCCTACTCCTCCATTTTTCCCCCAGAAAAGGCCAGGTTGATCACCTAAGACTTATCGCTCCTTTCCACCACTGCAGAGTCTCCCCATCTGGAGCAATCTCTGACATGCTGTTTGCCAGAGATCTAAATCGAGCTGCCTTAGGCACTCTGCTGCCCTCAGAGAGGACATCATTACTCCTGGTACCTTCTGCCAGTCAAGGAAAAAAATGTCCCCTCCCAGGCCAACACAGTGGCACTCAAGCGAGAATTTGCCGGGGGGATTTAGTCCTGTCATCAGCACAGATGGGTGCTGCTCATCCCCTRTCACTTAATGCAGTGTGGCAGCTACGCAGACCCACCATTTCTACCTCCCGCTCCTGCTCCCAGTCCCTTTGGTCATCCTGGGGAGCAAAGCTGGTGTGACGAGGGAAATCAGCCCTGCTCTTCTCAAACAACCCTCGCTGATGACAGAAGGAGGATGGCGGCTGCAGGCACTCACATCTGATCCTGAACTAAGAATTCATCTTTCTGTTAGCTTCATCGGCCTCTGTCTCTAACGCTGCCAGCAGCATTTGGGGCAACAAATGTGCAAAAAGTCTGTTTCTGAGGWGAACAAACATCCAAAGGAGCTGAGAGCTCCTATTTGTACCATTATCCACCTTAGGACCGCGCGGTATACTGCGGAGATAAAAGACTAGCGTCACACAAACTCTGTTTCCTAAAGGCTATGCCAAACAACTGCAAATCTCAAAGAGCTCTCTTAAATGTGCCCAGAGGTTATCTCCATGTCTGATATGCCTCTGAGACAGGGAAATCAAAGCCAAGACTTTCCTCCCTTTATAATTCAAYGACAGTATCATATGCTGGCAAGGCCACAAGAATTTTGTCTGTTTGCTCGTGTCGAACGGAACAGCATTTCAATTCAGACTTCCGCCCTCAGTACACAGAAAGTTACAGCAAAACTTTTGTATCAGTGTGAGCCCATAGTTACRACTTACTGAAAGAGCCCCACTGAGTTCCACTTCAGTGGGGGAGAGAGAGAATTGAAGAGATGGAAAGAGAAAGAAGATGCATGGAAGCAGTGAACAAGCAGATGAGAAACAGTATCTCTCAGGAGAGCTCTATCCTCATGGAAATTAGCACCAAAAACCATTCTGGGACTGAAATGTCCCAGCTTCTCCACTGACTTTCCARTCATCTGAATTCCTAAAGGACATGAAGGCAGACACAGGCCCCATCAAACATACACACAGTAACAGTGCATGAAGGTCTTTCCTCCCAATTTTTAAACAGTCAGAGGATTCAGAAAGAGCATTTCCAAGCACAACTCACAGCRAATGCAGTTTTATACAGATCCTCACCCATCTCCCAGACTATAACTGGGAACTCCTAGCTGCAGCAGCCRTGCTGGAAGTAAGGCAGATTGACCTAGTCTGAGAGGACAACCCCTGCTGCAGAATCCCACCCAAAGGTGAGGAGGAGTAAGCCAGATGTTGGCTCAGACACCTCGGAAGAGTGACTCTGTACCTAAACTTCCTTGGACACTGTCTGGTGCTTTCTCCTGGGGCTAGAAATGCAGTTGAACATTCGAAAATGCAACCAAAGAAAAAAAATCTTTTTCTCCTCAAGATTGTATAGAATACAGGGAGGTTTCACCCTTGCAGGAAAACAAGTATGCCCTCCCCCCAAAAGACAAAACAAACCAACAAAATAAAATGGGGCGGAACATTGCAAAAATGTCAAAATATCACCTTCCAACATTTGCAGAGCAAGAAGKGTCAATTCTTTCAAAGTCAATTTTCTCAAATTATTTCATTCATTTACATTTCTATGGGAGCAATTTTGAAGGGACTGTAATCCAATTGAAACTGTTAAAAATTGTCAAAGTCAAATATTTTGATTGATCTACATTTACTTTTTGAAAAAAAGAATCAAGACATTCTGAATTTCAGGATGGAAGATAAAATCTCAGTAATTTTCATACACCATRGGCAACAACATGATAAAAACAAAACCAGTTAGTTGTTTGGCTACTCAGCATATACACTGTTTAAAATAAAATTAACAACTCCTCCTGCACACTTTGTGCTCTGATTCTTCTGGCTGAAATCACTCTTCCAGATCATATCTTACCAGTTCCTGACACTTTTGAATATRATGAAAAATCTGATTTTAAAAGAGAGAAAGAACCTAATTTGTAAGGTTGTGCACTTTTCTAGACCCTGAAGGAAAAGGGAAGAGCACACCAGTGCAGCACTGCTGTTTCCCCACCCTAGTAAGGACCTTTCTCCTCTTGGGGGCTCTTTAGGATCACTTGGCACACACGAACAGGGGTTTGAGTGAACTAATAACCTGGGGAGGGGACAGACTATGCTGGAAGAGAGGCCAAATTCCCACTGCATCCTTGGGCTTGGCAGCAATCTCCTCCTTGTGCTGCTCCTCTTCCTCCCTTTGCTTACTCAAAGAGCGGTTGGGGAAAATTGCCCAGCGGCGGCTGGAGCCCCCCCGCTCCYGTTGCCCAACACATGCCGGGGGAACCCGCCTTCTGCCCTGGTTTTAATTCGGCAGTCTCAGATGCATCCTCCTTTGAACACCAGCAGAAGAGAAGGAGGGAGAGGGACTTGGAACRCAAGGAGATCTCTGAAAGCTTCTGCAGCAAATGCCCCAGAGGCAGCAGCTGCGATACTCTCTCTAGAGGCTCTTAATTAACTCTGTGCACCACAGAAGAGGGAACGAGCAGATAACGAGATAGCAGCCAACCACAGCCGGGCTGACGGAGGCACTGCTTTCTGCTCCAGTTACCGGTATGATCAGGAGGGGTGCAGACACCCTCAAGCTCCTAGAAATCATTTAATTATGGCTGGGCAAATAAACAAAGGCATAAATAACCAGAAAGCAAACCTTTGTGTCAAAAAAACACAAAATGGCTTGGTAGACTTCGTACCCTTTCGGCATTCGGTTTCTGAAGACCTTCTGCTTGAAAAGTTCTGGAGCAAATAGTTATACMGACAGGGAATGTGTCAGAGAAACAGGGGAAAATTAATCTTGGTGCCAAAGGCCAAAAGAGAATCTATGCATGTTTTAATATAGGTCTCCTACTGCCTTCAGCTTGACCCAGAAAGCGAGTRTTGAACTCAAACACAAATATTTGCACCACAAATCTTACTCACCAAAACCATTCATCCAAATGTTAACAGGAAGAGGACTCCAGTGAGCTACAAGTACCGTGAAATCTAGCTGGCACCCCTATGAATTTTAATGATTAAGAATACCCCATCAGCAACACTGGAGCAGCCTCTGGGACAAGAGCTGCACCAGGAATAATCTCCAAATGTGAATAAATTCAGGACAATAGAGTGCTGCTTGCAGAAAACGAGGCTGAGTTCGGTGAATAAATGATTTGCTATGAATAATTCACTCCGACCTAGTTGTAATGATTCTGCTCTGATTTAACTCTTCTCTTGGCCTCAGAGAGGCTGGCTTGCAGGCGTCCCTCCCTTGCAAGCCTGACAGGGGCACGGGGCCGGTGCCAGGAAGCACGGGCTCTGTATGGCTCTCTATAGAAGAGGTAGCAAGGCTGGGCAGCCAGAAAAATAAACTATTCAAACCCTTGCCCAGCCTTCAACAACCTAGTCCAGATATTAAAATTTGTTTGGCAGTGCCAACCAAGGCTGGAGGCAGCCCTGGGAGCCAGCCCAGCGCCGAGATGACCCTCCTATCACCCATCCAGGTAGCTAGTCCACACCAGGAGGGACTACTGAGGAAGTCAGAACCCTCCTAATCCCCGTGATAAATCACCCTTGCAACAGGGTGTGCAAAGCTGTGCTTGACAGCACCAACCGAAGCCCCAGATGGAGCCAAGAGCCACCCGCCAGCCCCCAGCGCTGCCCTGCACACCCGGCCACGAGCCGAACGGATGCGACTCAGAGATGCAGAAGTGCCCCGGGGACCTGTCACCTTTTCAGGACCCAGAAGAGGCAGGTAAAGAGATGACTCTGGAAAGCGTTGGGGAAAGGCTTGGGTTACCACCTTTCCTAAAGGGATGCCACTCCTAGGACTCGCCCACAGGCTCGCAAACCCTCTCCYGCTCCACGCTGCGGAGCAGACAGGCTTAGCAGAGTCAGGGCATCTCCTCCTCCCGTGCTCTCTAACGATGCGCGTGAAGCTCTGTGATGCGGAGGGACAGACAGACTCCAAAAAGCCACTGCCAGCGCCTAACCCCGGCGACTGCCTCGGCACAGCTTTTCTTCCCTCTCTTCACCTGCTTGGGGRGAAGAGATTTTAAAATCTGTGGTTTTGTTCTCCTAATCCCCAGGGGAGGATAGAGCTCTCCTGCTGCCCGAGCGCTGCGAGGAACGGCGCCAGGAAGGAGCCCCAGGCATGCACTCGCAGGCAAGCAGCACGGCCCGCGCGGCGCCCCCGCGGGGGCTGCTCCTGCTGACCGAGGAGAACGGTTGAGAAAGGAGAACCGGAAAGCAACAGAAAGGAAGAACAGCCGCCTACAAGGCTGAACAGAAGGAAAAACCCAARCCAACCAACAGTGTGCAGATACACGGAGAAGGCAATATGGACACAGGGGAAAAACAGACAAAACCATTGCGAACAGAGGACTGGGAGAAATACAGTGGATGAGAAAAAAAAGGGGGGGGGGTGGAGATGTGAGACAAAAGAGCTTTTGCCAGACAAAACAAGTGATTTTTTGAAAAATCATTTTAAGAGCAGGAGAGCAGAAATAGTGCAGAGACAAAATACTGGCCACTAACAGCACTGTTTAGCAAACCAGGGGAATCGCTGCCTCTGCGTGCACCGAGCTGCACGTCGATTTTGCTCAGATGTGTACACGAGACAGCTACAGGTGGCTGGGCTGCAGCATAACTCCCCGATTTCCCAGCAGCGGCTGGGGACAGCAGGAGTGACGGCGGGTGGGTGAGCACCCACGGGGTGCTGGGCAGGGGAATGCAGCAGCTCGCACAGAGGGGAGGATGTTCAAACTTGGCACAAATCTGGCTCCGTGTACGTGCTGTTCCCAGCTGTTCGGAGAAATGGAGGAGGAGGGAGTGAAAGCCTGYACTGCTTCCACCTATGGCAGGTGGATTAGTTACACCAGGAGCTGTGGCTAGGAGTGGAGGTTAGTCCAACCTGCGGTCTTAAACCATGGGAAAAATTCAGACCTGGTCTTAGGCCTGTATTTCTGCAGCTTGGGGCTTTTGCATGATGTGCAAAGTGAATCTGATTGCCCCCAAAATCCGTGGAAATCTGACTTGCAATCTTGCAGTTTGTGTTTCCATAGTTTGGCTTGAACCCATCTCTACTTACAGCTCAGTTATGCACAACCACCTTTGAGAGGTTTTTTAGTAGACAGGTAAAAATTAAAGATGGAAAAATCAGGTGTCTGTGCTTTAAAAACAACCTCCTCATAGGCACCTAAGTTCTATGTATTTGTTCTTTTAAGTYAGACAAATTAAACTGGATATAAGCTATTCCATGGGGAGAAGACTTAGTGAGCACTGAGGTGGGAAGGCATATCTGCAGTGCCTCTGCCCCGTACAATTTTGTGTATAATTGCACCTCTACAACAATGTACATCTATCTATCCATCCATCTGTAACAGCTAAGATATGGGAATTTCAAGATTACCATTTTGAGGCAGCCAGGTTTCACAAGGGTATTTGCAATATGGTGGGTATGAAGAGTTCGTAGTAGAGATGCTCTTTTAGAGCAGCTGCTATCGTGGCCAAAAACGCACCAAAGAGAATACTGAAAAGATATCTAATTGGCTAACTTTAAGGTTATGTTTAATTTTCTTTTTATTTTACATCCTCATACACTAAGGAAGGCTCTTGCAGGAAGTCTTATCTGAACCTCTTCTTGCTGCTGCACGCCCCAAGAACGGGTTGGCAGGCTCAGGCTTAGACTTAGGCTTAGTTTAAGTCTCATGGCAAAATCTTGTCTTCAGTGAAAAAATGAGCACAACAGGGAGGATTTTTGTGATCTGGCTCCATTGCAGTGCATTGCACCAAGCACGGCTCGGGGTACAGTAATTAGGGGCTTGGTTGTGGCTGCAATGAGGTGAGCAGCAAAACACCCGTAGAGTTTGATTCAGCTTGATGCTGACTCACACCAATGCTAAATGCTTATAACAAATCTCTCCCTCTGAAAGCAGGAGGTTCAGTGTTAAAAGCTTCCAACAAATCGCCCCTGCAAACTGCAGATTTCCAAGCATCATGCAAGTTGTTTAGAGAACAGCATGGCTTTTCCCGGCAAGGAGCTGGGCCTATTCTGCAATTTGACTTTGCACCTGCCTGAGTTTCTACTGCATTCATCAWGGCAGCATCTGAAATGCAGCCTCTAACAGGCTTTTGAATATAATGTGTTCCTATGGTTCAATTAAAAAGTTTTTCAGAATAAACAGTTTGAGTAATTTCTTCATCTTACCATCTTAAATGGTTGGAGTTAAAATAATTCCTTTAACAAGCGTGTTTAAGGAGCCCTTCTGGTGTTGCTTCTGCTTAATAGCTTGCTAACTCCTACAATACTGCCTACTCAAATTACTCTGAACTAATTAAGAGGGAAAAACAAACCAATCTACTACTGAAGGGCTAGCGAGAGTGGAGAGTCAAAGTGCTGTACAAAGATAAATGAGGTCTGTACTGACGGGGTAATCTGCACGTTAGCACCTTCCCTTCCCAAAGTAGACTAGGTAGAAGCAGAATGAATAGAGAAACATGGATAGAGATAGCGGAGACATAGTTAGAAAGACAAACGGACGTGCCACAGCTTCAAAGACCAAAGAAAGAAAGAAAAAAAGCTTACAAAAAAGCAGAAGTTTTGAAATCCGGTCTGCTTAGAAAGCAGATTAAGCACTACAAAGAATCCAGGAGAACGACACTAATGTCACAGAAAAAAAGGGCACCCGTTCCAGCCGCGGCACAAAAAGCTCATGTTTGGCAGGAGTTTTTAGGGGAGTTGGTCTACCTTATAGGCAACGCGAGCAGGGCATTTCTTTCCAAGGCCTAGAGGTGGGGACATGTGTCTCAGCATCTCATACATGTCAGTGTAACTGATGCGCCCACTTGGAGTCAAAGGGAGAGAGGCAAAAGCAGGAGGACGCAGAAATCAGAGCGGAAAAAAAGAGAGAGAAAAAAAAAGGGGAAGGGGGGGAGAAGGGAAAAGGGGAACAACAGAGCAAACAGAAAGGAGGAGAGAGAGGGGAAGAGGGGAAAGCAGACAAGAAAACAAATATCCAGTTAATTAGATTTCTCAGGAAAACAAAAGCAAAATAAAAAAGTGGCTAAATTGCAAGGTTTCTCCGCTTCYGTTCCTTTGTTTTGGCACTCAACGTCTCCTCCTCACTGCAGAGAAATCCCGAGGCCACGGTTAACCCTCGACGCGCAAGCCCCTGCGGAGGCGGTCAGGAATGATTGACGGCTCTGGCCGGGGAGGGCAAGGGCGCGCTTGGGGCTTGGCTGGCTCTTCGTGGGGGCGGCGGGGGCTTCCCTCCTGCCCTAAACCAGGCAGTCCGAAAAGGTCATATTCACCATGCCAGGGAGAGCTGGTAGGCAGAGTTATGAGACAGAGAGAAAACTATTCACTAAAGGAAAAGTCAGGAAGAGCTTAGTTTTCAATACAACCTATAGGTTGGAAGTGGAAAAAAAAAAAAGAAAAAAAAAGAAAACATATATAGTTTTTTTTCTCATAAGGACAGGCTATGGCTGCTCTGACTCCAAGCCAAAGGTGCAGCAAACCTCAGCCTGCACTGATTCCTCTGGCAGCCTGAATTTGGGAGCCCAGGGCTCAACCTSCAGGAAGGCGGTGGAAAAGGGATTTGGTTTTCCCTTACATTTGATGGGGCCACACTTTCTTCAAACCATACAGCTGGCTGTCCTAAGCACAAGAAGGAACCAGGAATTACGGAGATTTGAGAAAAGGCCTTTAGACCTTTTGTCATCATTGATGCCATCTACCTTCAGAGCATGTTGGAAGCAACAGAAATCCTCCATGAAAAGCAAGGGAGGCAGAAAAAGCAAGAAATTCTCCTAGTTAATCTTCTTCTAGCTGCACTGAAACTGTGACCACAATTGTGGCAATCTCATTTTGTTTTCCCAGCTGGCTGCCRGCTTGTTATGTTGTGTGAATCTGGGCTGCCTTTCATCTGAGGAGACCAAAGTATATTACAGAACCTTTTAAATTAATGTTAGTTCCCTGGAAAAGCAGGAAAGTATTATCATCTCCACTGCACCAAGAGGAAACCAGGACCTAAGGCGCTCAGATGAAGCACTCGTCTCRCAGCAGGACAGCTACATAACCAGGCACCTGAACACCAGCCTGCTCTCCTGCCACGGACCTGAATTCCTATGCAAAGCACTGATGCAGAAGAGGATGGGAGAGAGAACTGACCATGCCAGAAACATCTATTCCCATCATTAATAACTAACTTGGTTAAAATACCACCCAGATTTTACAGCCCAAAGCTAAGATAATGGCTGATGAGACAGAAATTGTAATTGTAGACCGGTGACATAATCGTGGCTTCTCTCTTCCCTACCTAACTTCCAGTCGGAGGTACAGGGACTCACTGGCACGTGGTGCCCCTGGAAGCTGCCTTCTCTGCGATGCACGTTAACTCTCGGCCCCCAGTCAGCAGGAAAATCCCTGCCTGCACCAGGAGCCTTGCTCACGCCCTGAGCACCCCGCTGAGAGGCACGAGCCTGCCTGCACTCATTTCTTTGCAAGATCTGTCCTTAATTCCCCACTTTTGCTCTCAAAAACAGTATAGCTTTTCTGGTCCATGAGGTAGAAGGTTTCTCTTAATGCATATCATATCTTACAGTCTCAGTGAGTTAAGTGTTGTTCCCGAGGCAATGGACGGACTATTGCTGCTGCGCCGTGGTAGACAGAGAATTCATTCCTTCGCCTGGTGCCAGCCTAGATGAGAATCCCACTCTGCTGCCCACTTAACTGGTCTCCAGATAAAATGTCTTTTCAGCTCAGGAAAAAGAAGGATTCAAATGTTAGTTATTAAACTGGAGGGGCAGTACTACGAAGCTAAAAGAAAATGGACTTAAGACTCCCTCGAAATCTTCAGATGACATTTCTCTCTGGGGTGTATATAYAGAAAGAAAATATTCAGCTCCTGGGCTGCTTTTGCCCAACACTTCCCACCTAGATGAGGCGAGATGGAAGCTCTGGAGCTCACTGTCTCATAAAGCTGCCTGTCTCCAGCCAGCTGGGTGTGGGAGCAGACGGGGAAGAGATGCACGGAGGAGAACGGAGGCAGTCAGTCAATCATTCCTTCTCACGCAACGGGYTGGTTACGTTACAGTTTCTTTTCTGTACCATTTGCAATTGCGCTTGGGGTAAAAAGAAACAGGAACACAACAGAAAATGCTGGAGGGAGTCTCTGAAGTTCCAAACCTTGTATGCCACCCTATGAGGGCACTTCTTTCCTAAGCCCAGAGGTGGAGCAATAACACGTAACAAATTGTACATATCCTTATAATGAATTCGGCAACTGGAAAGAAAACATCAGGTGTTACGACAGTGAAAACAGAGAGGCACCAGCCTCCCACAGGCAAACAGGAGAGGCGGGAAGGGCAAAACACACTGGAAAACAAGGTTAGTCAGACAAAAACTTGGTTTGCAAAGCAAACACTTACCGAGAGAAAGAGAGAATTTCCAGCTGCTCAAAAAAAAAAAGCTTTATTCCGAGATTTCTTCTGTGAAAATCTTCAGCRTCATATAGGAGATTTTCTAACCATTACATTTAGTTACCTTTGGCATTAAAGTTTTTTTTTCCTCTGTGCCTGACCATACACCTAAAGACATCCTCTGCTCATTGCCCAGGTGCTGCAACGGCCCAGTGAAACCAGAGCTCACGGCACACAAATAGCCTGAGTGTTTACTGGGTTATTACTGGAACTYGAACTATCTAGTTCAAAGACTTTGGTACCTCCACTTTCCACTGTTGCTGTCTAAGCAACCCCAGCCTGGCTATATTCTGCTGCAGATTCAATATGCAATTCGCTGGAGGGCTAGAAAGGGCCATCTTACAAGTCTTCTCAGGCCCATCAGTCCCCAAAAAAATGAGCCTTCATTACCAAGAGGTGAAATCAGACTCCTCGAGGTAGCTTTATGGTCAGTCTCATTAACTTGCAACAATATTTTCAGCTATTTTAACGGTAGGATTAAATTACTTAATCTGTTGTAGGTAACCAAATCGTGTACAGCAAGAGCAAAATGACCTGCAAGGGAAAATGAGATGATYTGGCTTCATTTTGCTTATTTTGGTACATTAATCAAAAGGCAGCTGGGATGCGTTGGAACATCTCCTTCAATAGTACTGCTTTTTAGACATAAAAATTTAAGATCTATTAAAAACTTTCAAAATCAACTCAAAAATATTAATTTAGAAACAGATAAAAATGAAACTGTGCAAGTCTTCACCGCAGGCCTATATCATAGTTATTAGAAACTATTTATATTATTGCTTTAATTGAATCCAGAAATTTATGGTTTTATTAAAACCAGCCTGCAGAGAATTTGTATAAGCAGTTCCTTGGGCACTCTGAGACTCCACGGAGTCTGAGAACTGGTAGATTTACTRCATCAGAAGGTCACAGCAGCAAATTATGACCAGCAACAAAAGGGCTTCCTTCCCAGGTCATTCAAATTTATTTGAGCTTTATTTATTTTTACCAGCACCCTGTTAACTCAGATAGTCACAGAAGTGGCCCCGCGCCTTCTCCTGAATACACCGTCAGTACTCCCTGCTAGTCACGTAGGGATGAGTAACGAAAACAGGAAGGCAAGACCAACATTTCCAATATTTCTGATGTGTATGTTTTGAGGTGGAAGTGAAAGTGAGAATGCTCACTTTCTTTGGATAGCTTAAGGAAATAAAAGTGCACATAAATCCAATTTTCTTTCTTTTCACAATTCATCACTYCTTAAAGAGAATAAAGACAGGGGAGGATGAAAGCAAAGCTGTCTTTTTTTGGGTGCTGCTTCACCCAGTTGCTGGTTATTGCAGTTTCCCTGAACAAACAGGTCTGCAGCAGAGTTCTCTCGTTCTCTCTGTCTTCCTGCAATGCCTGATGTCGTCTCTAAATCCAACGATTTAACCATACTTACCCCTACTGAGGGAGATACATATTTCAAACAATAACAGTTGCTGGTTGTTTTTTTTTTTTAACTTCTGTTTGAATATTTTTCCCCAGAAAACTTTACAGAAAGTTGGATGTTGTAACAAAAAGAAAGGTGTCACTGAAAATAGGTAGGTAAACACACATACATTAACTATACATTTAAAACACTATTTGCACAGCAACAGTATTACAACACTTGTACTTTTTAATCTTGAAGYGTCTTTTTTTCCCCGGGGGTCTCGTGAAGTGAACAAACGCTGCCATTCCCTTTTCCACGGGCCAACCGAACAGGAGAGCTTGAGAGAGGGTCTCAATYAGTGACAGATGGAAGCAGGAATCCAGGTACCTGCATCTAGGTGTAACATACCACTGCCTGGGGACAGGAATGGCTTTTCGTGTAAACTATACTGCAGCGTTCGCGTATCGTTCCCCTATACGTGCACATRCTGGATTTACAAAACAAAGCTGAAATGAGACGATTGACTTTGGAGAACAARAATTCCATGGACACTTTCTTTCTGGGAGTCTGACCAGCGACTGGAACAAACAACTGAATAAAAAGTGGGTTCTCTAAAGCCCTACATCTTCAGATCAAAAGTAGGTGGACTGCTGGGAGCTCTACCTGAAGAGAATTTATTATCAAGCTCTGTTCATGGGTAACTATGGGAAATAAAATGTCCGGATCTTCACAGGAGTTCAGACCAAACCATCCAAAGATTTGTTCTGGCCTTAAAGCGTAAACGGWTTCCAGATTACTTTTGAATTGTGGAAATGTTAGTCTCACTCAGAAAAGCACTAATGGTTTCAGCGGAACTATTCCCAGACRGAAACTCCAGAACATGCACATGGTTTTAAGATTAAGCCTCAAGTATATCAYAGTCTTGGCTGTCCTTTGATTTGTACTTCTGCACCCTGTCACTCTGCCAACATCAATAGCTTTACAGTGGGGCAAAACTGGAACAAGGTTAGAGAAAACCAGAATTAGGATCTTAATCTACAGCCAGTTTTGTATTAACAGATCTGAAAGTGAGAAGGATCTTCCCCATAGCRCCTCAAAAAGTGTAACCGGTGAGTCTGAGTTAACAGAGCGAGCAAATCTTGCTGTAAACTTCCTGCTTCTGYTTCTTGGAAGGCATCTGAACATAGGAACATTTTAAAAAGTACACTGATACTTATTTTTTTCACTTTTAGGTATATAWCTTCTGCCACTGATGCTAATCAGAGCTAAGATTAATTCTTAAGGAGAGAAGGGGCATTCCCAAGTTTTCAGTTTCACTGAGATTTGCTAGTGGGAAGAGATAAGATTGGATGTGAAAAGGAGAAATAGCTATTACTGCATGCCAAATGCCCACAACGGACYTGTCTGCATTACAGAACACACTGTAATAAAATCTGCTTAGAGATTACAAACTCCTAGAATATGTGCAGGGTATAYGCACACTCCTAGTATASATGGCTTTGAACTAGTTTAAATCGYACAAAGTTCAGGRACATGCAGTCATTTTGGAATAGTTTTACATATAATGTTACTACATTAGTCTAAATCAATTTAAGTGAGACTTTAAAGCAGCTTAATTGCATCCTAGGAAGGAGTTTCAGATCCTGTTGATACATACACTTCCCACATCTATCTCTACTGAAGGGAAACAAAAAAGAGTGGAAAGACTGGAGGAGCTRGAGGCAGCTTCATCACAGATACAGTGTGGATTAATTGCAGAATAATTCATCGGGAGGAAGATAGATATAAAATCAGTAGGGGCTATGAAAAAAAGGTCTCCCAACAGGCTCTTTCCCAAGCTATTGGATACCAAGGAAATTACTGTGACTTGGATCTCAGAGCATCTAGAAATGGATCCAACACAGTCACCAAGACCATTGTGCAGCGATTTTCTCTGACRAGGGAGAAAAGCAGTATCTTAAGTGAGTCTTGCTCTAGAAGGGACTGCACATCACTGGTCAGAGCCATTCCCTTGACATTTTTAGCTCCTAAAATGCTTCCACAGTGGCTCTTGGGTCTGCCACAGCACAGCACCATTCTGCTGCTGCTGTGGTACCTAAGTCCATGGTGTGCAGCTTTCCCTGCTACTGTCTTTGAAYAAGAAAGAAAAGACAAAACAATAAAACCAAACACCTCACTGGCTGTGAGAAAAGCATTTTCTCCTTTAACATGCTCATGTATCAAGAACGTTTTATTGGAACTCTGAGCCTGCAGCACTTAACACACAGACGCAGAGCAGTGGGGTAGCTAGTCTTCATTTAGGGGAGACAGAGCACCTTGAAAACATCARGTGTTTTTTGTGTGGTCTCAGGTCTCTGCACATGACTTGTATAGTTATTAAAGGGGTTCTCAACTGGGAGAGAGATGCTGCTTAAGTGAGTGTAGTGAGGCTTAGCCTCCAAGTTATCTGAAGTGCTGCCAGTGGCAAGAGATTCAGCATATTTTTATCTTTAAAGTGGGATGAAGAMGCCAAAGGCATTCAAAGCTGCTTTCAGAAATCCTAAACATCTTTTCTACTTGGCCATTCAGCCAAGATCATTTGAATTTACCTTATTCTTTTTCAGCAGTATGTGCATGGGCAGGGATGGGAATTGTGTTTTACTTTATTGATTTGTTGGTTCTCATGTCTATTTAAAGGAAATTCCCTTGTAATGACATCAAGTTAATTAAACTCCAGTGCATTGTGAACTGAATTTGAAGCATTCCTCTCCAAAGTTATTTCAAGCTTTGGAATTCTTTTCCTTCTAGAATGTGTACTCACATTATATACAGAAACAGTCTGATCTTAAGTATTGTATCTATATACAATATATATTCATTACTCTATATATAACAGCATACATACCAGGCAGCTGGGTCATATTCAGCCCAGACACGAACAAACTCATCCAGATGGTGTGGGCCAAGGATGGAGGAGTCTCTTGTCAAGTATTCAAAGTTGTCCATAATCACAGCCACAAATAGGTTTAACATCTGCAGAGAGGAAGAAATAATAGAGTTAAAGAGAAAAGAAAAAAAGCTGGAAGGCATGTTTCACTTAGCAGGATGCGTGGTTTCTACACTGTGGTCACTGTCGAGTTTTTGGACCAAAAGAACTGTCTACATCTTCCTTTGCAACCTACAATAGCTGCTCTGCTCACAGGAGAGYAGCACTGCGATGTAAGATACTCCCAGCCCTGTCTTCTGTGTGGCCCTTTTAAATTCACTACAAGAACAAAATGCAGCAGGTAGATGGGAAAGCAAGAGACCAGAAAACCTTCCTAGATAATTACGAGATACATCAGCCCCCAACCCTACCTGAAAACAACTGTGGTCTCAGGCCAGAAAGTTTGAGTCACATGAAGCCGTTGCAAAGGACAATAGGACTGGCTGGTTTCCACATCTTGAGCAGAGAACCTCTGAAAAGCTCATAGTTTAGAAGTATGTTGTGAAAAATACTGTGAGGATATGCTGATAGGCAGCTTTTTCTTACAGCTATTGCCACGCATGGCAGTAATATGAGGTGCTTCTGACAATCTCCACAAAGAGACCAAGGAATGGCTGCACCCTGTGGAATGAATCCCTACCAAGGAGGGGCAGTTGACCCATGGTTCGTGAGCAGATCAAGTGTGACTTGGGTTCTGGGGCCACATCAGCTGAAGAAACACACCTGGGGCACCTCATGGCCCTTGCTGTCCCACAAACAGAGCTGTGGATTCCCAGAGACCCTGTTGTCATCTCCTTTTCCCTTGCCCTCTGCAAGCTGATCCCCACTCTGCAGTGTGTGGCAGGTTGGCCAAAGCTCTTGGCCATGCACAGTTCGGTAGTGTTGCTGATCCCCTCTCGCTGGGATCAGCAAAATTAAACTGMATGTACATGTCTCCAACCGATCAGCATCTGCCAGTCATCAAAAGAAAAATAGACAGTTGAGTTTTGAGTTTGTGCAGTTTAGAAGAATTTATAGTCTGTTCAGTATGCCTGGGTGATCTGGAGGGCAAAGGGGGACTTTTCATTGCTGGACATGCAGTGGATGGCATTTGCTGTGACAAACAATTCCCTAGTATAGACAAACACAGTCTATAATGGATCTCCATATTCATACACAACCCAATGCTAATGAGGAACTTCTTAGACCTTTAGTCCATCCATTTTGCCGATGCAAAGAAATGTAACTGTCTTGATCTAACGGAAAACAGAGAACAGAACCCAGCTCTCCAATGTATCATCTTGCACTAGGGCCCTGGGGGTTTGGAAACCATCTAAGGGTAAGTCTTCTCCAGGCCACGCGATTTGATGCAAAGCTGAGAGCACATTAACTCTGCTAGCTCCTAGGCTGCAAAGATGACTTCTACCTCTGCAGCAATGTCCACGAATTCACTCCTGCTGCTGAGCRTAAGGGCTTGTCAACTCAAACGCACTGCTACACCAAACAGCTCTGCTGCATTTTGAGAACTAAGCTAGCACTTTCTGCCACCTTAGCTCCTGGATGCTGCCGAGGTCTCCATGTAACACAACCCGGACAAGCCCTTGGGGGGCTGTTTCCACGGCACCACGCAGCACAGACAGCTATGACCAAACCAGCTCTGAATCAGCTACTCAAGGACTGGAAGCGCCATCAGTGTGGCAGTGGTGCTCATCCGCGTGGGCCAGCCTGGGAGGTGGAGAGCTCCCAAGCTCGGCATCGCTCTGCTGAGACCCMAGCTAGCCCATGCAGAGCTAGCCCGGCTCCCTTGCCCTGGGCTGGGCACACGTACCTTTTCAGTCATGTTAAAGACACACAGGGCATTTATGAATACGCTAACGCACTAATGACTGATACAGCTGTTGTGTCTTCCCACGAGCAACGTTGCTGCTATTCCCCACGCAAYCTGGTATTCCCAGAGCACGAAGAGTTGCCAAGACTTTTGTGAATTTGGTCCTTGATCCAAAGCCCCTTTGCATTGCTCCCAGTTCCAGTGATGACTCTCTACAGTTTTCCCTTGCTTCTGTAAAACCATGCCTATATGTTTTAATTTCAATTTATATTTTTCAGCCAGGCAATTTACAGGAGGAAAATGATGTCAGGCTSGATATCCACAAAGGGCCAGAAACAACTAAATGTGTTATACACTTTTCCCCAAATCCATGGTGTAAGAACATCTCACAAACCATAAAAACTGGCCCTCCTGGCGAGGCTGTGGCCGCGTAATGATTCAATCGCTTGTGGGGAACCACRCGTTTTATTGCAATGAAGTGCTGAATGCATTTTAAGAAATGAGTTACAGCCCTGTCCTGTAACAGTCCAGCTGCTTGGCTTTCCGCCGCCTATTTTTGGAGCCYGGCCTCCCTCCTCCTGCTCTTAGCAGGGGCTCTCCCCTCGCTCTGCCAGCAAACGCAGGCTGCGGTTTCACTAGGTTTTCCGGGAGTGCTGACTCAGAGGCGAAGCTCACGCAAAGCTGTATTTTACACAGATGCGCTGCAGCCTCCAGCTCTGCTACTACATCTCAAGCAGGACAGCTGACGTGAGCCGGGAGGGGGGGAGTTCGCAGGGTTCTGTTTGCTTTTTTAAGGCAAAAGCTGTAGGAACAACCACACGCTTGAAAATAAGAAAGCAAATGTCTGGGGTTAGATTCAGGATTTATATAAGGAAATATTTTAGCTTCAAGTACGGAGCACTGAAGGAATCGGTAAATGGAGCAGTAACTTCTATGAGCTTTCAGGGCTTCTTGGTTTTTAATATATACAGAAGAAATAATCCACTGGATGTCAAAGAGGGAACAAGAGCTGGATAAATGATCTCCCTAGTGGCCATTCAAGTTTTTTTATCTATAGACAATATCAAACTGCCACAGGAATCTCTTTTTCCTGGTTGAAGGTTCCTAGCGATAGCAGGGATTAGTTACACACATCTTACATTTTAAAGCAAACGCATGGAACTGAATGTAGGCACGATCCCTTCCCTTTTGGTGCATTTCAGAGCTGTGATTTTTACCTCTTGACATTTAATTGATTCCCTTCCTCTGGTTCTCCATTCTGCTATGCCGGTGGTGCAGAAGAGAGACCCAGAGCAGAGAGCTTTTTATGCATGCAAGTGATTAGAAAAACACCAACATATATTAAAAGATTAAACCCAGCGCTGCATGATGGCCGCTGGCACGAATCAAGGACAACAACTCTGTGTGCTTTCATGTCTAGAGGTTTCCCTGACACCAAAGCAGAAGAAAATGAGCATTTCAACTGTTTGGAAAACACCGCAAAACAAAATCAAGCCATGAAATAAGTGTGATGCTCCCTAGTCGTCTTCTAGAAGCCCTTTGGAGCCAACGGCACCCTGGCCAGTCTCGCTCTGTCCTCCCCCGATCCCCTTCTTCAAAGGACCACGTTACAAATCAAGACAAAACAGATTAACGCTTAATTCCAAATATTAGACCSCCAGTGGGAAGGAAGATAAAACCCTTCCCTTTAAACTAATGACTAAATTAKCTCTTTGGGGATTAAAGGGATTTTATTTCCAGGATGATAAACGGTTTTTAGCGGAGCTGTCGTATAATGTCGCACAAATCACGACTGGAGAGAAAGGAGGAACGYGGGGACGGGGACGCGGGAGAGGCGCTGGGCGGAGGCGCAGGAGGAGGGTGCGGACGCCCRCACCCAGGGCGCCGCCGAGCCGCCGCGACCGACTTACCAGAAAGGAGCACAGGAAGATGAACGACACGAAGTAGAAATAGGCAAAATCRCTTCCGCATTCGTTTTTGGTGAGGCCAGAGAGCGGGTCGCAGGCTCGGTTGCTCAGACACGACAGCATGATCTCGTGCCAGGCTTCGCCGGTGGCGCTCCTGCGGGGGCGAGGGCAGCGGGTGAGCCTTCCCGCGGGACGCAGCCCGCGGCGCTTCAGGCCGGGGAACGGCGGGGGGCCCACCCCAGGGCCGCGCTCGGCGGCGAGGCCACGCGGCAGCCCCAGCTCCGGGCCCGCGCGGCAGCATCCCTCGAGCACCTCGTCCTGCAGAGAGCGTGGCCGTTCGCCACTCGCTATGACTGCTCTCCGGGCAAACTAACTGGGGGGGGAGGTTGTGTCCAGGAGGAAAGTCTGTATTTACACGAAGAGCCTGAATTGCCTTTGCCAGCCCGCTGGCGTGAGAAAGAAAGTAGGAAGAGCATTTCCCTGTCTCACAGGGAGGTAAAAGCAACCAAACAGGCTCAGCTAGGCTAAGCCTGATTGCTTTTCAGGAGAGTAAAACCARCCGATTTAGGTACATCAAGCACAAAGTGCACGGGTAAGCAAACACAGTTTTTAACTTTTCCTTTTGAGCACCTGACGTTTACATCCCGGAGCTGTCTGCAAACCTCTCTCGCCCTGCTCTCCCAGCAATTTCTGCACCGTGCTCATAGGGGCTTCCAGGGACTTCCTTTGACGAGAAAGCGCCACGAACAGCTCCAGGCTGACGCGGTGCTGATTACAGCCGTGCAAACCGGGTACGATGCTGTTCGTTCCGGTGTTGAGACACGGGCTCAGGGAAAACATCCATGATGTCACCCCGCATCCAAATGCTACAAATCCCCGTCAAGAGCAGTCTTGATGAAAGACCCAGGGCTGAGCCTTGGGCATAAACAGCCCTTATTTATCCCCAGAAAGGACAACATGGGCTGTCAAAAATTCGTACACAGGGCCTGCTCGTAAGCCTTCCTCCTGGTCTTTGAGATGACTTAGTGGTCAATGTAAACTGAAATAGCTTCCAGGCCACTCAAAATTACATGACGGACTCCCCCTCGGTGGCATTCAAGTCTTGACCCCATTCGTTTGATGGTGTAGAAACCCTCCTGCCCTTGCAGTGCTGCCAGCTCTGCCGCCTCGTGTCCCCGTGCGGCCGCGAGTGAGGGCTGGAGCCAGTCTGGAAGGAGACCAAGAGGTCCAGACACAAGCCTGAATAATTATCTGGTTTTATTAAATTTCTGAGTTTAGATTCAACTGATTATTCTGAGCTTGAGCGGGCTAATTTAGTTTCCATCTGGCTTCACAGAAACTATGTGAACCATATCCCAAGTAAGATATCCAGTTACAAGCATCACATAGTCCGCGTGAAGTTTCACTCACCGGGCAGAGCTGCAATGCGGCCGCCAGACACTCGGGGAGGCAGTAGCCATTAACTGTTGTGAGTCCATACCCCAGAGCACACACTGAGATAAGTGAAATCTTCCCCAAAGCGCCCCAATTTGGAGAACGATCTGTACTTCATTTTGCTAAAATTGATGTGTGAAGTGTTAACTTGCAGGTAATGCAAAAATAACCAATTAAAGGAATTCTCACTTTAAAAAAATATGTAAGCTTCAAGACTGGAAGGACATTAATCAGTGTGTGCACTGACAGCAGGACTCTTACCAGGGCTCGTGAGAAACAGGACTTTAAAGGACCTCAGTAGAGAGGTCCTACAGATAGAGTATATCTCCACYCCTGTCCCAAGCAGGGCCAGCTCTACCTGTGTCACTCATACAAATCTTTGCTAAACTTGGTATTACAGAGCTCCAAAAATACATTGCTTCCATACCATTTTAACAGGAAAAGTTTGCAGAAAGAGGTAATAGCTTTTTATCTGACCAGCTGACACAGCCGAAGAAAGATTTTTCAGCTCACAAGCYGTTACATGTATTTCAAATAGAAGCAACAAATTTCAGCTTAAACATGGGCTGGGAATACTACTTGAGGCCACACGTGAGGTGGTGGTGCTGGCTGCTAGGGATCCCATCGCTGCTCTGGGCTGCTGGGTCCTGCACCCTCCCTGCAGACAAYCAACCCTTCAGCACAGCCAGCCAATCTAACAACTGAGACAGGTGGAAAATTCCACCACTAGCTTGTTCCCAGAAGGCTTTTCTTCAACCCAGATCCATCTCATGATCTGGTTCACAATGCTGACCCCACCAGTTTCGTCATTGGGGAATGGGAACATGAGGGAAGGAAGGCAGGACCTCCAGCCAGGAGTGCTGCCAAAGGCAGCCTTGATGTATGCCAGATCTAGGCTTAAACACTCTCATCAGCCTGAAGATGGTTGGCACCTGCAAAAGGAGGGGACAGAGGCTCTGAGCTCATACGCTTCTGAAGAGGGTCAGAGGTGAGGTTGTGATTGGGGGGTGTCTGATTGCTGTGAATCTGAATTCACCAACCTGCCACTGAAGTTATTTTTCGGGTTCCCCTTGATGATCATGCCTGGCCTGATGAATTAGATGAAATTGCTGTTATGTGAAAAATGCTCTCCTAGGAGAAACCRGGGAGGTTCTAACTTCCACTGAACATCTACCTGAGTTTATGTGGAGTGTCACAGCACTGTGTTTCGCTTCACAGAGATGTCTGCGCACTGAATCAGCTCTGTCATGTTCTGAGATGTGCTAGGGAAACCCTTAATGACCACGAACAGGAAGCAGGAATGGCTGTGTTACTCCAGCTGCCTTATTTAGAGGATACYTGCACTTCAATCTCAGCAGTTAAAATGGCATATGGGAACACAAAGATTTATTTATTATTTGCATGCAAGTCTTCTGGTGTTCTATACTCGAATTACCTGAACAGAAGCATCAAGGCTTGAAGGAAGGTACGGAAATTATTGTGCCGATTAATGGAAGTTTCATCATCTAGTGCAATGTTTCCAAATACCTGTGACAGAAAGTAAAAGCAACTCAGGCCAAGTGCATCCTCATGTGAACCCTCATGAAAGTCATCARTAAAGGTAGATAAGTGCATTTGGAAGAAAAGGCAGTAATACAGTTTGTCCTGATTCAATCGATCTGAAAAAATAGAATAATTTCTGCRCTGAAGAGGAAGATAAAAAATGTGTTGAGGAGAAGATCAAATGGGGAAAAAAACAGGTTAATATGCATCATCTTCACGCAGATCCCTTCCAATGCCACAGGGTCCAAATGCAGGTCCAGCATAGGCCACAAAAATTTTCGCATTTCTTTTTGGAAAAGTGCCGTGTGTGAACAGCTGTCTGCTACCAGCCCTTTCCCACACTCTTACCCCACAGAACTGTATGCGGCCTGCCCACAGGGAGGAATGTGTGCCCAAGCACGTGGCTGCTGCCCCGCAGCTTCCTAACCCGTGGCAGCTGGTTTGCCTGTTCATGCTCTCGTAATGTGCAGCCAGGAATATTTGTCTGTGCTGGAGTCATGTTCAACACAACATCTGGTAGTAAGGGTAGAAAAAGTGGCTTTCTTTGCATTTTTAGTTCACCTGGCACCAGACAAGAACTTTTTGCCTTATCTTTAGGCAGGTATTRAGCCTGCTGCAGAGGCAGTAGCCCGTTTGCATCCAGAACCGGCAGAACAAAACCAAGCTACTTGCGGTCAGTATTAAAAGTGAAGTTTTACCTGCATGCCAATAATGGCATAGATGAAGAAGAGCATTGCAATGAGAAGACACACATAAGGCAAAGCCTGTGGAAAATGAGAAGGCAGAATTAACAACAGGAAACGTATACATCAACTGGTACTATTCAGCTCCGGGGCTACATAACATTTCTTTACATCGCTTGTCCTTTGGATGAAGGAGCTAAGAAGAGACGAGCAATTCTGGCAAGGGTGAACTTCAGAACATAAATCTCTGGAACCAGCTATTCATCGATTACAAATCAATTTGGATGTTCTCCAAGACCTCTCTCTATATACATCCTTGCAAACAGATAAGTAGTAACCAGAGAAAACACAATAATAAACTTCATGGCAAGGACCAAAGCCAGTGACAGGCACTGACACTTCCTATACATAATTACGCAGAGATAAACATTAATCTCTAAAGTTCCTGTTGTACATTCAGTAAGAGAAAAAAAAATATCCAAGAAGCAACAAGTTTTGGCTCTGAAATAGGTATGGATTGCACTCTCCAGAGGACAAAAACTTGAGTTTTAGTGAGAAAATCAATGAGGGCTACAATATAATTATGTTGGCCAAGCTGGGAGCAATAACTACTTTCACTCCAGCTGAATGAAGTAGTAGTTAACGACTCTTTGTTTAGTAATAGCTGAAAAAATGAGAAGTTGCTGCCTTAGGATTAGACCCTTGTCCAGGGCAAGAGTCATGCCATGCAGTTCAGTCCTCCAGCCCCTCTGAGAGCCCAGTAAGAAACACAAGGCAAAGGACCGWTTCAGTTTCTGCTGAGCATCTTTGCATGAGGGACAAAGAACAGCAGTTCAGAAAGGGGTGGAAAAGGAGGCCAAGGAACTCCACACATGGCCAGGGAGCTGGTCTAGCTGTGCATCAGGGGCTGGCGCTTTGCACTGAATGCCTCAGAAATAACCAGGATTACACTGAAGAGGGCTCTGACTGCAGTAGCAGTCAGGAAACACAAACTCATGTAGGTAGTCAGGCTAGGTGGAATAACCGGCCTCACCTAGCTCAAGGATAGGCTCGTCACTGACGTGGCAACTCTGGAGTGTGTGACAGAGCACAGGCAGATCCTCGAGCCAGCAGACGCCGGTGAGATGTCTGTGCAGCCTGGTTGAGCACTGTCATGCTGACACTTTGGTCCTGGAGCTCTACAGCCACATGAGCTGTATCACAACCCAAACTGACCTAGGCACCTGATCTGTGCTCCCTGCCCTGGTCCTGAGTCAGTGTAGGGGAGAGATGGCCAGTTTGTCTTCCCCTGCTTTGATCCTCATGCACTGGGGGCAGAGGACAGCTGTAGCTCAGGTCAAGTACAGTTTTTGAGTGCAGGGCACTTCTCAAACATCTCTGGAACGGTGTACTTTGGTTTGCATCATTACAAATATATTCATGATCTGGCAGCTGCCCAAATCTCTTAGAAACCAAGGCATAGGCCTTGGATGAACCCTCTCTCAAAATCCAGCCAGTCCAAGGACACAGAACTAGCCTCTCTTGAGTGGGAACACCTCATATCTCCAGACTCATGTCTCAGCTGCCAATAAAGACTCACTTGGCTGCAGTATTCCTGGTTAGTTTTAAGATAAGAAAAGCAGCAAAGACAGCTCCCTCGATCCTTTAGGAAAATGCTGCCTAATGAATTTCATGGTATGTATGTCCTCTAAGGCAAAGCAAGCCCCAGAATCACTGTCCTTTTCCACAAGCTGTTTGACGGCTAGGTGAAAGCATAATGCAAAATTTGGATGTGAGAACACCAGCTGCCAACCCAATGTTGCTCAAAGAGTCTGCAGATACAGTGTACATAGAACCACCTCCCTGATGGTGCCTGTTAGAAGCCACCAAGGATGCCTATGATTCTCTCTCCAAATCACTTGTTCAAAGAAGCAATCACTACGTTCCCATTTCCACCCTCTAAAAACTTTTTGCCTCTCTAGACTAAGATACCTGGTATAAACTACCCTCTCCRGCAGCTCCGCCTCAGCAATAGCTGTGCTCACTCAGCATTGTACCTGAGCTGCCTGTCCCAGATGCTTTCAGAGTGGGCATGTGTCTGTCCAGCGCTCCCAGGCCAGCGTGGACAGAGCTGCCTAGCATGTCTCTCAACTGTGGAACAGAAACACCTCTTGTCTCCTAAAATGTTTTTGCCATTTTTGGAGAAAGTACTCTTTCCTGCAGTGTTACCACCTAAAATAACCTCTCTGCATCATTTTGACTCAGACTCCACGCTGTATCTCAAACTGCAGCTGGAACAAAAGAAAATAGTTACACTGTACCCAGACACTTTCTGTGCATTATTAAATATGAATTGCCTTAGTAAGGCAGTCCAGAAAGCACCATGCAAGATACCCTGATGTTACACTGATCTGCAGTCAAGCTGTGCCAGATCTCGCGACAGCACCAGAGCATATGCTATCACCCAGAGACCTAGGTGGCAGATTGAAGAGTTCAACCCAGGAGAAGGCAAGATGCATTACCAAGACTGACATATGGCTCCCAGATCCCCAGAGCCACCCACCATATGCATGGGCAGAGCTCAGGAGCATGGCACACTGCCAGCAAGAAGTTAGCTCCCACGGCTGTGAGCTAGCAAGCAGAGCCGTCTTCAGCAGCTCCTTGACCTTGTTGTGCTTTGCTTTCCCAAATCATTCTACTTATTCTGCAAAAATCTTTCTACTGCAAGATTTCTGGAGGCTAGGGTGATTGAATGCCTGCTGGGACAGGGATCACATGTAATTACCTTAGAGGAGTGGGACTGGGCTTCTGTGCCCTAAGGTTGCACAGTGAAAAAATAATAGTGTATTAGAGCTCAACATGAATGCTACAGAAAGTATGATTTCAGATTAAATGCTCTCTTTTCTGCACTGTAGAACTTGACTGTACCCTAAAAACAGCATTAAAACACAACAAGCTGTGGAAATGGCTGCAAACCAGTTGACAGCTGTTAAAAATGACCAGCTTTAGGGCACACAGATCCTATTCAGATCTGCCATGCAAGCAGCAAACCCAAAGCTAACCTTGGGCTGAGAACCGGGGTGCTGCAAGGCTGCTGTCTGACAACACGAGGTGGTGGCATTCAGCCCAGAAGTGCTGCCCCCAGCCGCCACAGCTGGGCAGCCCCTGCACCGGCCAGGCCAGCCACAGAGGCGGGCTGACACGCGGCGTCGAGAGGGCGAGCGGGGAACCAGAGGAGGCAGCTGTCTTGCCTTTAAAAAACAAAGTCCTGTTTGTAATCCTCCCCAACATCAAAACAGACCCTCACGTTATACAACTTCACATTTTATATTACCAAAAGGCAATGATTTTGGTTTTGCCTCTTTTAATTCTGGCAAGCCTGACACACATGAGCAAATTATTCTGGYTTAACAAGTTACCCCCCCCCTCCACTAAAGGAAGGCAATTGGCTATCTCTTAATCTGCACAAATAGGAGGTAAGATAAATTCATTTAACCCTCAGTGAAAGAGAGCTAACTTTGCATTTGCTGCAGGCAAAGAGCGGGCATGAAGGCACTTACTAGCTGTATCATCGTTTCCTCACTCTAATGCCTGACTCTCAAGACTTTGCCATTGAGATTTTTGTAGCAGTTAAGACGGGAACCTGAGCTTAGCCCTCTTGTCCTGACCGTGTGGGCAGCTAAAACTGGCTCTCAGACTGATCTTCCGAAAGCTCAGCACCTGTAGCGCTCGCTGGATGCTCCGTGCAAACCAGTTAGTTAACCTTTCTGCAAAATGAGCATTACCGCAGTTCCCTCGTAGAGACGGAGAGAAGCTCTCTGCTACTCTACAGGAGATGCTAGAGAAGCGCAAAGCGTTATTTCCCCTCCATCTCTCCTCCCACCAGCCTGCTGCCACTCACCTTAAAAGACTGCACAAACGTCCAGAGTAAGATGCGGATAGTGTAACCCTGGCGAAGGAGCTTGATAAGCCTCGCTGCCCTGAAGAGCCGCAGGAAGCTGAGGTTGATGAAGTTGTCCTGCGGAAAGTAAAGGTTTTGTGTCCTTCAGAAATTAACGCGATTAGAAACCACAGCCCGCAAAAAAGAAATTAAAATTACCAGCTTCACGATCTAAGCAGCAAATCGGCCACCAGAAAACCTTCCAAAAGAAACATTCGTCAGTGCAGATCACTCCACATGCAGCAAGTATGAGAAAATCCCTCTCCACAAGAGCCCTCCCCTCTACTACTGGGTCAATAGTAAAAAAGGAAATAGCCCTTTCACGCTGTCCATGGAGTCCTTGTTTTCTTGGAGTAAGGCAGATTTTCTCCCTCTAGTGAACTGGGGAGAGGTAATGCTGCCATATCATCATTTCATAAAAAATAAGATTGTTTTGAAGTCTTGGTCAGTTTGCTTTGTACAATGAATTGAAGTTGAGCCAAGACAGTTGTAACGGACTCTAACATAACAAAGAAAGACGTTGTCCAGTGAACATTAAAACATCCTTAATAGAATAAGGATGTTTTCTAACCTGGTGGTTTTAAGTATTTACACTACACATGACTGGACAGGCTCATCAAGGAGAAATGGCACTAGTAAGACTGTCTGAAAGCTGGATCACTGGTAGTAAATTAATTGGGGAAGGTTAAGTGTTCAACAGCAGGATGATGCCTTAGGAACCTGCTGATTTTTTATTAYTGTTATATATGTCATTGCAGGTGGATCAAAGAAATGCTGGAGACGGATTGTGATTTTCATTTGCTTTGTGTGATTCYTTCTCCCACATCCCATTTTTTCTGTTCTTAATGGAAAAAAGATTGCTTGCCCCAATGAGCTAATCTAGAGAGGGTTCTTTCCAAAACAAAACATGCAAAAGCCAGATCCCTCTTGCCCTCCTACTTAGAGGAGATTTAAAATATCCTCCCTTTCTGTACTGATTCCAATTCACTCAGGTGTGAAGCTCTGATCACAGCCACTTATTTGACTGAATTAGCTGAAGAAAGAAWATATCCCACTTTAAACTATCAAGCAGCAGAAGGGAAAATACAGCCATGAAGAGCACTTGCTGGTAAAGATGAGCAAAAATAGTTTTTCCCTTGTGTTATTTTACCAGAAGATGCCCAATCATATCAAACTGACCCACGCTTCTTGCTCATTTGGCTACAGAGCCCATGCTGAGTTTTGGGGGGCTTGTTGGATCTATTTATTTATTTAAATGCCAGCTTAGATTTTGGGCCATTAGCATTGCATTCCACCAATCCCATCAAAGAGTTCAAGAAATCAATCTCAGGCATGCACTCGGTTTCTCTCATGTTAAAAATGCAAGCAGCTCAGAGTTAGGCACAGACTGTATATCAGACTCAGTCCTCAAATAAAGAGAAAAGAGAAAAGCACAGATATGTTCCATGAAAGAGCAGACAACATTGAGCTCATTCAAGTCAGCAACAGAAAGCAGCGCTAGCAGGCAAAACACGAGCAAGGATTCCCCTGGGTTGTTCAAGGTCAGTAAAATGAGTGCTAAAAATTCAATGTCTGTCTCTTTGCATCAGCTTTTGTTTTTTGTATAGGTTACCGTCCCTTCACCAAATACGAGTTGAACTCACCTTAGGAGGTAAGGGCTGGGTAAGAAGTGTATGTTGGGGGGTAGGGAGCTGTCAGACTCTGACTGCACTTAGGTGATGAGGGTAACTCCGATAACCTGGTCCCTAGCTTGTCTGCCCCATGCCCCTGCTCTGGCTATGGTGCAGTCTCAGGTTGATATCAAGCTTTAACCCAGAGCCTGCTCCAGTCCTGGACAGGTTCTCCACCAGAAGGAACGGCAGCAGGCCTTATGGAGCACAAAACATCCACAGCAACCAGGCCTGCAAGTCCAACARATTGTTACCTTCAGGGCGACGGTGGAGCCAAATCCTTCCCGTGCACGAGGCTGGCGTGTTCCACGGGGCGCTGCTGGGTGCACGGCAGCATCAGCACAGGCAGCCTGTCTTGCTGCCCTCCTCCCGTGTTATTACAGATAAACGCCAAAAACACTATTTTGCTCAGGCTTTAGCATAGTCTTATAATCACAGCTGACATGACGTTTAACATGTTTTGGTCTATGCTAACTGCAAAGTCGCACTTAACGTAGGCTATCCCCGTACAAAGTGAGACTTTATATAGGAGAGCCTGTATATTTAGAATATGAAGCTGGAGGCTTCAAAACTGTCTATGCAGTAATGTCTTCTGCTCCCCCACTACTTGGGATTTGGAGGGATCAACAGTTCAGGGTTTGTTTTTTTTTTTTTTTTTTTTTTTCCAACCTCAAACTCTTCCTTTTTGACTCATGCACTGCCATTTTCTAAAAATGCAGTGACAACATCAGCTCCACGGGGAATCACCAGCAACCCAGGAAAATCCCACTTCATCAACATCTACAGAACTTCCGAAGGACTGTTCTCTGCGCTATTCGTAGGAAGGCCAAATTACACACGCCACAGTGATGCATGAAAGGGCTCCGCGTGTGTAACCTTCAGCACAGCGCGTAGAAAACCCGTCCTTCAAMAACTAAACTGTCCAGGCAGGTATTAGAATTGCATGCAATTAAAGGGGAAACTCCACATTGCGATATTTCTTGTGTACAGTGGTGTTTTGCATCAGCTTTCCTTCTACTTGGCTATCTCTGTAACATGTGACACACAAATGATCACGTTATGGATTATCAAGCTCGTTCTCTCTGAGGTTTTATTTGTTTTTCTGTTGCACAGTTGCTAAGGGCTGACCRATTCTCAGAAGAGGCAACGCTGCTTTCTGGTTGTATGATCCGCTCAAGGACTAGCAGGACCAACTGGGGCTGAAAGATGTTTCCARCTCAGGTGTCTGTGCATGACCTGGCAAAGTCATCACATCCCACGACAGGAGGAGAGTGACAGAAGCTCCCCTGTGCAAAACGTCCCAGCAGCTTGCTGCAGAGGAAGAGAGGAGAGGGAAACAAGGAGCAGAGACATCCAAGATGAAGAACTGGCCTCTCTTGCTGCAAAGACATGAGCAGCCTGGGKTTTTTTTGCCCTTTCTTAGGCTAATTTCCATAGTGAAAAAGAAGAACAGCCATGATGAATATGGCACAGGGCTGTTACCTCAATCCTTTGATATCTCCAGCCTCTGAATAGTTTCACTCCTGCCTTTACTCCCTGACGTGGGAGCTGTGCACTCTCTTGACAGGAATGTGGAGTCTTCTGTGTCCTGCACATCAGCAGCAGCATGTCCAGCTCAGGGGGTTTAGAGTGTTTTAGATTTTTAAACGTGAAATGGGAATTTGAATTTTTCATGCCGCAGCTGGAGGTGCTCTGCAGGATTTGGTGAAGGAGGTTACATTGCACTCCCATAAAATAAGCTCACCACAACTTAGGCTGCTCACTCCTTTTTGCAGCCCAGTGGCAGAATAAATAAGAAAAATAAAAGGAAAGGGCTTGGAACTTCAGATTTTTCACTGTTTTCAAACTCTCCCAAGTTGCTCACCCAAAGTCGCTCGCCCAAAGTCGCAGAGCTGTGAGAGGAGGAGTCTGGCCAAGCCAAAAAGCCAGTTCTCTACAGCTAGAAAATAACAAGAACTGATCTACATTGCTAAGAAACTACCATCGAGGAAACTGTCTTTAAGCACATGAAAGATCCCTAATGAGTAGTTCTTGTTTCCATGCAAATGTTTTTAACATTACCAGTACCCACAAAGAGCTCCTGAATCTTGCATAGGATCTTGGCTTCCTTTGAAGCTCAGAGAAAAGTCTTGCTCATTTTAAGAGACTGACAATTTTTGCCACAGTCTCAGTGTCGTGGGGACTCTGCTGTTACAGGCACACTGCATCCTTTTGCCCTCAGCTGGGAATGCTGGAAAGATGATTTTATAAACACGTGATGTCCAAATCTCTCTTCTTTCTCGACTACCTTTCAACTTATGTGTTCCTGCCGTAGCCATGGTAGGCACCCATTGCAAGCAGCGGGGGGAGAAAGACAGCTCCAGAGGGCAACATGGTGCTCCAGAGGCCCGATTTTAGCTTGGACGCATCTTGGACTCCATGTGATGGACGGAGCCTGGGCC
The DNA here is from genome assembly GCF_003343005.1 of Rhea americana. Taxonomy (NCBI): domain Eukaryota; kingdom Metazoa; phylum Chordata; class Aves; order Rheiformes; family Rheidae; genus Rhea; species Rhea americana. The sequence continues at coordinate 3,363,007 of NW_028186768.1, forward strand.
TGGATGCACGACCAAAGAGACTGTTTGCAGGATCAACAGATACGCCTTCAAGCTGCAATATGGACACCAACAAGGCCAAAATTTTGACAGATAGAGATAAGCTGATTTTTTTCCAGTATATATCAGGTGCACAGCTGATGCTTAGAGCATTTACCTGGACTGTTTGGACCCAGGGCACACCAAGCCGAATCGTACAACAACCTCCTCAGCACTTCTACACATCCGTAATGTTGCAGGGTCTGTAAAGCAGGTGCAGGATCCCTTTCTCAGACTGTACTTTGAGAATTTTAACTTTTAAACCATCTTTTTCTTCTCTGTCCCCTCCTAGCGGAAAATTTCCTTACGTGGCCWTTAAGCAAACACGGTGATATGTATTTGCAACCTGTCAGGAAGACTAACACTGATTCGCTCTCTGACGAAACAGCAACTGTGCAACAGAAAGTCCAAGTGCTAAGTCAACACATATCCAAGGGGTGCTGCCAGGTGACCAACCATATATTTTTAATAAATTTTATCATCTYATCTGTGTTATTAACTATATTCAGGATAATTAAGAATGTCAGAATTTAGTTCTTGATTGTATTTTTCCTTATTAGCCCTCTTTTGTTAAATTTATGATTTTCAGAGACAAATACTAGTATTTCCAAAGACATATTCTGAAGTAGGCATTACGTTAGCATCGCAGCACCTTTCAACCCTATTCATAACGTGGTTTATATATTTTACTTGACATGCTTGCTTTTGCATCCAGGGACTCTCTGTGTCCACTGCGGTGACAAAATACTTAGATACACAAAGAGTTTTCAAAGTCGAATAAAATCACTTTCCTCTGACTGTTCTTTTAATTTGAGGGAAGCAAGTCTGTAACCACTTCAACAGTATTTTTGCCTTACAATACAGTGTAAACCATGGGCTTAAAATACCTGTAAGACAGTCCTCTTAAATGAACTGCTTCCCTCTGCAGAAAGCTCAACACATCTCATCATAAAAAAAAAAAAAAAACAAAAACAAAAATGGTTTCTTAGAACTGGATTTGGTACCTCCACTTACAAAATGAAGGGTTTCCCAGCCAGCCAATCTTCTCTACTCCAGGTCATCCAGAAGCATCCTTCCCTCCTATTCTCATTCAATTTTCCACCAAAATAAAGCAAGTGTCAGTCTCCCCTTTATCATAGTCAGGTGTAACAAGCAGCGGAGAACAGGCTATTGGTAACTGCATTTGCCTCACGTCACCAATTAGCCAAGGGGAAGAAGATGCAGAACAGAAGCCAGTTTTGAGGCACGCTGCAGTGAGGCTTTTTCACCAGTGCAATCGGAAATCTCATCAAAACGAATTAAATTAAAGAAAAACGAGAGAAAATAAAAGCAGAGAATTTAAATAATTGTTTAAATTCAATGAAACCAACCGTGTCCTATATGTGATGTTTTCATGGATGGATATTTGCAAGATTATTTACAAATTTATTTTTTTGAGCAGCAGGTGCACAACATACAGACGGAGACATGGTTTTCGCATTGTATGTTGATTGGATGGCGTGATTCAGCAGGTAGATAAGGAAAATAAAGAACAAAACAGGAAACAAAAGAGAAAATGAGTAATCAGGACAAGCAAAAAAGGAAACTCTGAAAATTTCACTGGAAAAAAAACTGTTGGGCTTTTGGGTGTGTTATTTTATGATACTTATATAAACTAAAAAATGCTTCAAACCAAAACAGATTTTGAAATCCTAAAGGTAACACAGACAGTGCACTTGTCATTTGCATTTCATTTTGTAATGCAAATTGGGAGACAATYCACAAACACTTCTCAGTATGTTTTTTTGTATTTCCAGGCATAAAAATAGATGTCAGTTTGCCATGTACTCGTCCATGGGCACACAGCCGTGTCCATGAAGACTCTCTCTCCTTAATGCCACCTGTTTTACTTTAGTTACTTTAAAAGGTAAAAAACTGACATACATGTTTTTGCCTAAGGAAATAAAAAAATATATATATTCCACTGCATTCACAAAGTAAATTACATATGACATGACTATAAAACTAAAATAAATCAATTAATCAACACATTTCTTCTCCTTTTATCTTTACTCTTCAGTGAGTTAAAAGTACTGATGCAGTAAGGCTGGTGGAAGCTGAGTCTCTCAAGGTAAGGCTGCCCAGGTGAGCAAATTTATTTAGCTTGGAGACCACTTATCATTGGAAAGCCATAGATTAGCAATGCAGGAAACCAGTACTCCTGCAAATATTTGCTAGCYTGATCTCAGAATCATACACAGGAAGTATCCCATCTCACACACGGAGTAGGAGGGCTTCCCATTTTGGTCTGGGGACRTATGCACACTAATGGTGCACAGTTAGCAACGTCATGACCGTCACCTAGGCCTCTCTGTGCGCCCGAGAAACCTGTAAGGACGCAACAGATGGGTAATAACTTAGAGTTGGACATGCAGGGAAGGACTGATCAGGGCTGGCACCCAATATCTGCACTGCTGCTCATCAGTGGAGGAGAGCTGGAAATCAGAGGGAGGCAAAAGGAAAAGAGGGTGTCCTCCACCAGGGACAGAGCTCTGGGCGGGGGAGGGAGAGCAAGGACCTGTTCTCCTCTTTGGTTAGCATCAGCGCTGTAACGCAGTGGCCCTGATGTCACAGGGCAGACAGCTGCCGGACCCCAGATCGTGCACAGAGCCAAAACGCTCAAGTGAGGATAAGCGTTAGCTACGGCATTTTGTGCTGAGTGGACGTTCATCCCAGTCCTTAGTCACTGCTCCCCCTTACCTGCAAACGTAAAGGGCAAAGAGTGGCTGGGCAGAACCAGCCGGTCGGCATAACGAAGATGCAAGACCGTATGCCTGGCGTGTGCCTCGTAAAGGAGGCACCCCCTCTCCGCTCCCCCGGCAGACTCCACCGCGGCGCTCTGTGGAACACGTGCTGCGGCAGACAGCACAACCACTACCATGGGATGAGGTTTTTCAGGACTCCCTGCCTTTTTGCACATTTTCTAATCAGTTCGAATTTCCAGAAGTATATAAGCAACTTGGGTGCGATTGCAATCCAGGATTTTATAATACAAAGACRGTTGAAAGCGTTACCCTCCCAGGGTATACGCATACCATTGCACATTCCAGACAGGAAAACAGTTCTGGTGTTTTCCATGCAGGTTTGCGACCTTTCAGGTTTCCCTTGCAGCTCTGTGGGCAGGCATAGCACATGCTACAACATATTGTGGAATAATCAAAACGGGACCAGAGCACAGTTCTGGATCCCTCTCCCGGTTTTCTAGCGCAAATGCCATAGACTCTCCTCTGGACTGGAAGGGGAAGAGGCTTGCAGCACTGCTGGGATCCTGGTATAAACCTAGTACAAGCCACTAGATGAAGCAAAATGAACTGCTCTGTGAATGACATACCGCAGTTATTTGCTATCATTAAAAGTGATGTTATAAATGTAACTTATGGGACACTGTTGCAAACTATCGCTTTTGKAATTACACATGATTCTGTGAGTACTTCTTTTTGTACACCAGCAGCTACAAAGCTATCCAGCAACGAGCGTGCTGCCACAGATGGATGCAACAGATGCACTAGGGAGAGATCAGAGTAAAACTAAATAGAAGTAGTTTTGAAAAAGAAGTCTAGTAAGAAGGCATCAGGGACCACTGGGCCTGTCCTGAAGGGACACGTGCAGAAYGGAGACATGGTCTGTATACAAATGCTGCATAAGACTGAGGGCGAGCAGAGATCAAACAGGTCTATTGATTGAAAGACAGGAACAAGAGGCAAGGGTGGCAGTGGCAGACATATGAGTTATTAAAGAAATGTTCATCCGAGCAGCTTTGTAATGTGATGTGCTGCTGGAGATGCTGCAGAAYGACTGAACTATTTCGTTAGTCAGTCCTCTTTAAGGTTCGGCTTAATGGATCTAATCACTCATACACCAAAAAGCCTCTCAATTACCACCTGGGAGGATAAGAGAAAGGTGTAAAGATGCTTGGAAGTTTGACCCTCTCGGATTTTGCTGCGTTTTTAGAGGTTTTTTCATGCTACTCCAAAGGCATCCCCAAAGAGACATTCTACTGTCTTTAATGGCGGAGCCCGAAGAAATGATTACAACGTGAAAGGAAGGCGCAGGCAGTCCCAGCAGCCTCAAGATCACTCCGTCAGTACATCCAGGCTCCCACAGGCCACAAGTCCCTAGTGGGGTTGTCTAAGAACACGGTCATTCTCCAGGCCAAAAACARGGAGTGGACAAAGAAGCTCTTGCAGCACGGAGTCGCTCTTGTCCCTAAAACACCAGCAGTGGCATCAGCAGGCAGCTGCTGCTCCYGAAAGGCTGGGGATGTGTGTCCAGAGCCCCAGACACGCTGCGGCTTTGTGTYTGTTAAACTCTGGTGCACCAGCCCAAGCCAGCCAGCCCGTAGCTGACTGTCTACGTACCTGAGAACCTCGCTAACACTGGGTCATCATCTACAGAAAAGGGAGGGAGCTCTAACAGCCTACTAACTGAGAACTGAGCACTACCTGCTGAGCAGATAGCAGGCAAAAGCGATGGCTACTAGCTGCTGCTTTATGCTTGCAAAATACCTGCACAAAGAATGATGTTAATAAAAAAAATGTGCGGGTTTGACATTACAAATGAGACACCTCCCTGAAGGAGACACACTGCAGGTTCCCTTAATGCCTGCAAGTTTATGGTGCAGCTTCCTTCTGGACGAAGGAGAAGGTGGAAGAGAAGCATCAGTCTCTGTGTTTGTAGCCGACTTTCAAACATTTTCACCAATTTTCAAACCATGGCAAAGGTTTGGGTGCCTCAGTCGAACGAGAAAGCATGTCCCACAACAGAGGGACCAAGATGTGAGTATTCAGTACCTGTGTTCCAGTGTTGTGTTTAATCTGAGAGACTTTACCTTGGTTGCAAGCTATGCATTAATAGGAAATGGTAATCCAAAGTCTATGAGCCAGGATTCACCAGCTGTTAAAAGAACACCATTTGTGCAGGGAGTAAAAGCTTTTCTAGTGTGTGTGTGTTTTTATTTTTTTTAAACCAAGGATGTTGCATAATAAGATATTTTGTTAGAAACAGTAATAYGCTCTTCATCACCAGCTGAACATCCTGTAAAGAAGTCTAGGGAACATCATCTTTTAGTGTAAAAGGGAACAGTCTGAGTTCTCAGCACACACAAAAGAGCTCTATAAATAAATCCAAGGGACTGAGAAGAAAAAGTTACACTAAAGTTAAAATTACACACAGATACAGCATCATCAGATAACCAGGCATTGGGAGAGGAGAGGAGCAAATTTATTAATTGGATAATATCAGGCTGCCAAGTCTCRAGTCAATCATTTGCCGCCTTTATGGAAAAGTCCTCTAGAATTTAATGGTGAGTTTGCACACAGTTAATGTAACCTCCAAATTCATTAGCAGGGATACAGCAGGCATATTAGGGCTGGACAGTGTATCCTTCGGCAAGGTTGTCTGTTCTTTTGTGCAGATAACAGAGAGGTACTGTGATCCCCCACTCCAGAGTGTGCATACTGATGACCTCTGGTCACAACTATCGTTCCCCTCATCTCCCCTCTTTACACTCCTCTTCTCACATTCACTCTCTATCCCATAATCAAGACAGGCTATGAGCTCCGAGGGACAGAGATGATACTTTTGCATGTGCTCTGCAAAGCACCTCAAGCTATGAAAGAGCAATCTTGTTCTTGACCCTTTTGATATTTCCTCTTTATTAAATTCTACAAGATTTTTCCATAAATGGGCAAAAAAAGATGGCTCAGGGTTAAAGTCTTTTGCTGACTGATAAACTATTTCCTGGCAGAGTTACCAGCACTGTCATTCTCATCAGAGCTTTTTGCACGACTGCCTTTAGGGCAGGCAGCGGTGCTCATATCTGTGGAAAGAGCAGAGCTAGTGGAAATAGTCTGCGGGGCCACCCGAGGACATCATCACACGATGAGTCCCAGAAGGAATTCCAGGGAATAAGGTTGGAAGGGAGAAGGTGCAACGTCTTGACAGGGTACAGCTTTGTCGGTAAATGAAACAAAGTGAACAAACTGTACTTACCGCAATCTCTGTTACTAAAATATCAGTAATACTTCCCAATACTGTTACAAAATCAAAGACATTCCAGGCATCTCGGAAATAATTCTGCCAAATGAAAACACAAGGGGAATAGAGGGATCCAGATGTTATTCTCTTTTTGCAAAGCAATGTTTGGTTTGCTTCTTTTAAAAGTGCATCGTGAAATACAAGTATTTCACGTAAAGAAGAAACAGTTAAAAGTAAATGAGGAAGGAACATACCAGCACACCAAAGGCAATGATCTTCAGCACACATTCCATGGAAAACATGGATGTAAACACAATATTCAGGCATTTCAACATTTCTTCATATGCTTCTGGAGCATCATAGAACTAAACCAGGATGGAAGAAAGGCTGTTACTGGAAGATCACTTATGACAACAGAATAAAATATTCCCAGATGATTTGCCTGACTGCAAGACTCCTGCTCATTTTAGTGCTGGATTCTGTGCTCACTTTAAGTAAGACTTTGGTTTACAACATGACTACCCATGCCACTCCAGGTAACAYGTTGTCTACACGTTATCCTAATTGGGCATCTGGGGATTCCCCTAGCGCTGGGAGACTGTTGCTGGTACACATCTCCCTGCAAGCACAAAGGGGACCAGGAGGGAGGAAGGGCATTTTCAGACACTGAGGMCAAGTGCAGAACTACGTTACTGTGTTGTATGTCAGAAAACCCTAAGAGTATGGTGACCCCATGACTGTAAAGATACTCTAAGTTAGGCATGAGATAGCATGGGAACTCATCCACAATATCYAGCCGTTTCAATCTCTTCCTTTTAGGCAACATGGAACATGTTCCAGAAGCTTGACACTGCTGCAAGTATGTGCAGTTTTACTGACACTGCTGGATTTAGAGCAACCTTGAGTAACGAAGCTTCAGGCGTTCAGTCCACTGAGTTTCAGTCATGCTGGCAAGAAGCTGAAGGGAGCACAAGCAAATCCAGTGCTGAACAGGGCACGCTACCTGCAGTGTTTCAGCACAATTAAGCCACTTGCCTGTGGGGAGCACAGGAATCCTACAAGGGCTCCACAAGTGGCATTAATAAGGTTAGAAGTGACAGTTGTTCCTCTTGGTCCCCCTGGGTCTCACATGCRGAGTACAAAGCCTCCACAACACCACGTTTGCTAGCCCAAAGGTACGAAGATTCAGTAAGAGCCCACTAACCTTCATCATCAGAACAATAGTATTGAGTGCAATCATGACCATGATAAAATACTCAAAGGGAGGGGACACCACAAATTTCCACATCTTGTACTGAAAGGATTGCTTGTTCTGAGGCATGTAGCGGGTCAGTGGCTTGGCACTTATGGCGAAGTCTATGCAGGCCCTCTACAAAACAAAAATGGGTTGAAAAGAACACAAAAAAGGGCTGGCATCCTCTATCAGTCAGGATATTGCTGGGAGAATGAGGGGAGCATTTAGCAGGGGACRCTCTTCTGTGTTTCTCCCACACAACCCAAGTATCGACTACTACTGTAGAATATAGAACATGATCCCCAAAGCGTGGTCRCTTTTGGACACTCCCTGAACCATCCAACCACGCTGGACTCCCACAGCCCCTTCCAGTCCTAGGAGATGGCCCTTCTTCACAGTCTAGCTCACAGTAGGTCCTGATCCCTTCATACTTAAGGAAGTGAGTTTAAATCCACAGCTTACTTCAGAAAACACTCTGCCAATTCATCCTGCTATGTAGTTCCAGAAACAGAAACTGGAGGATCAGTAAAAATGTTATCTGTGCTTAAAAAAAAGTATTGTGTGAAAGCATACATGAGTTTCACACAGCAAAAACAGTCCAACTAATAACTTTGATGAAATGTGAACCAAATACATCTGAAAAATTATCCAACAAATATTGCTAGGTGACTCTTAAAAGACATCCTTAGTTGGTAATTTCTGTTCACATTATTATGGGTAGAAAAGTGTATAGAAAAGTGGTTTCTACCCATAAGAAGTTTTGATTCTGAAACATTTTCTCATCTTGGACTGAGATAAGTCAAAATCTCAAAACTTTTCATACTGCAAATCTCAAGAAAAATATTTTTTGCTCGGTTGAAAAAGTTGATAAATAATCTCCAAACATTCTGCTTTGATTTTGGACAAACAATGCACTAATGAACCAGTGATTTAAAAGATCTCTTTTAACCAAAAAAATCAATTTCCAGTTTCAAAAGAAATGAAAAGAGATAGTTCTCATATAGCAGGTAGTTGAAACTGTGGAACCCTAGACAAAGGATACGGTGGATGCTAAAAATCTACATGGATTCAAGAGGAAACCGGGTACATCCATGGAAAAAAGATATACAGATGGCTACTAACTACAAGGAAACAATATCCAACTCAGGAGGTGTCTGAGCTGACAATGGTAGCATTTACAGGAGTATCAAAGGAAAGCATTATTCATATGCTTGCCTTGTTCTTACTTCCCTCTCAAGACATCTGCTTGTGGCTGCTGTCAGGGGGACACTGGCTTAGACAGGCACTAAAATAGCCTAGATAGAGGAGCTTTCCTTGGGTTGGCAGTACCAGTTGTATTTCAATTTTATTTCTGATGACTGGTCACTAAAAAGCCACATTTTTCTCTCTCTCGTTCACACACACATACTTGAGCTAACATGCAACACTATCTTAATTTTGAAGTAGAGGTGCAGTCCACAGCAATATGTGATAGTGCTTAGCTGAAGTACAGTACTGAGGGAGTCTCCCTGGTTTCATTTCTATACGAAAAATGAAGCAGTCTGTAATYTCTTTGGTCTCTAAGTTGCTTTAGATTTCACCTTCAACCCATCTTGCCGTACACCCAGTGTTAATGCAATATTTTAGTCTCTCTCTTAGATAACAATTGGTCTACAGTATCTCATGGCCGGGGAGAGATGAGGAGTAAAATTCCATCAGTATCAAAGCAGTCTGAACCCCCAGATGCTAACTCCCATGGCCACTAAATTCAGAAGACTTGGGTACCTCATTTTTCTCTAGGCTGCATTCTGACATCACTTTATCTCCTTGCTCTTGGAAGGTGATGATGATTAACGCCACAAAGATATTCACAAAGAAAAAAGGGAAGACAACAAAATACACCACGTAAAAGATAGACATTTCCATTCGGTAGCCAGGGCTGGGACCCTGTTCCTCATAGGTAGCATCCACCGAGTGCTTCAGCACACTGCAATCAAGCGCAAAGAGAGAAGAAAAGTCAATGAAATCAGTGTGAAGTACCAATGATATCCTGATAGTCACTCACTGGCCTTCACTCATGTGGAGGGTTTTCCACATATACTCAGGTCAAACTCAATCCCATCTCTGTGGCTGGGAAGAAGTTTTCCTTGTGCATATATTTAGGGAAACCCTTTCACTTTTCACCATTCTGCAGAATGATGCAGATTTGCTACATACAGATCCACATATCCATTCTGGTCAATGCAAGAGGAGAGGATATAGTTAGATCTGGCTTCTCTTCTTCTCTGGTCAATGCGGATGAAATAAGAGTGTAAAAAGAAAGGTGAAGATGGTCTCTGAGTAGCCCAGGGAACACAGCGAGGGACTGCAGAAGGGAGACTGATGTTACAGGTTTTATTCTTTATTTTAGCAAAAATCTGAACATGGAGGAGAGGAAGGGCCTGCCACGTAGAAATCACTGACTTGAATTCTAATTACGTGCTGCAGCCAAAAAGCCTGCCAAAACAAAGTCTTATGTCAAACACTAAATACAATTTTGGGCTCAAATGCCTAGCATACTTTCAGCATAGGTTACAGTACTTTTTCCCCTTGTTTTCTTACATTGCTATTATCACTTTTACCCTTAAGAAAGTAGCGAGAGTCCAAAAGACAGGAGCAAGCAGGCTATTAAGTACTGAAAACTGCCTAAGAAGCACTACTGCGCAAGCTCAGAGGAACGCTGAGAAAAATGCACAGTTCTGCCCACTGATCCACCCCACAATCACACAAGGGAAACCAGAAGCTTAGCTGATAAARGACTCTATTCTTTTCTCAGAGGTAACCTATTGTTACTTGTCCCTCAGAGCTGTGCAAAGTTACCATTACCGCACAGTTAAATTACTGACCCTCTCCATCCAATGTACTCACGTTGGCCACCCTTCTCCTGTGGAGACTGTGAAAAGTGTTAGCAGAGCCCAGAGTACGTTGTCATAGTGGAACTCATATTTTTTCCATTCCCTGGGCTGCGCCTCCACTTCATTTTTTTCGTAATCAAGGTACTGACCCCTAGGAAGAACAGAGATTCAGACCAAACAGGAGAGTTGCACCTTATCAGCCATTTACCATTATTTGCTGAGGAGTATCTTGAAGCCCCAGTTACAGACCTGTGCTACATCTTGCATAAACAAATTAGGAGACAGCCCACAGGTTTATAACATAAGTAAAGGCTAGAGGAGCCACAGGAATTGTACCTCAAGCATAGGCATGAAAGAAATTTTAATCAGGGCATTGACTCATTAGGCAAAGCTGGCAATTAACAGCATGGTAGTCCTCAAGCTGTTTGAACTAACACAAAAATAGGTAGTTTGATGGAGAAAGTTCTCTGGATCCTACTTCAGAGTTGGATCTAACTTCAAAGTCGGTCTTGAGGGGCAGAGGGTAGGAGAGAGTTCCCTTGCAACCTAAATTATTCTATAATTCTACCTTTCTTTCTGTAATAAATCTGTTTTATTGAAAGAAAGAASTTCAGTGAAACCCTCCATCACCATGGCATGCAAGGTGCATGTTATATATGTGCCCTGCACTTGTGGGGCCAGCAGAAGAGGGTTTGTCGAGGCAGACCTTGACAGGACTGAGGACCTGGTGCCTTGGTCTCAGGTGCCAAGAAAAAAGGCAAGCAGGAAAGATATATATTGTGGTGGAGAAAACACCTTGATAAGCAGCTGAAAAGGACAAAGCAAGGCAGTAACTGGGCACGATAGGGCCTTTAAGGTATTCAGATGCTGTCCCATTCTGTAGCTAATTAGGCGTTCTTTAACCTCCTACTGACTCATTCTTAATTATTTATTCATTCTATATTTCCAATTCACATGAGCCCTAAAAATCAAGGCAGCAGGCATAAAGAGGAGTCATCTACCCCTTCAAAAGTACTTCCTGTGTTCACCCTTCAACACACAATGAGCTCTGCCCAAAAAATACATCCTGCTCTCCTGTATCATTAAGCATTTGAGTAAGCATTTGCTAGATTGCAGACATAAATGATTAAGCTATTAAAACAACAAAAGGGAAAATTGACTTCTAGGGCAATTCTGCTGAAGCTGTTACAAAAGGAAACCTGAATTTCCATCTGGCAGCCCCTGCCCACCATGGTAGTACCTGCAGTCCTTTTCCAGCTCCTTTGACTCATCAGTGCAGTAGAAGAATCTGCCTTTGAAGAGTTGCACAGCAATGACAGCAAAAATGAACATGAACAGCATGTAAACTATCAGGATATTGAGGACATTCTTCAGGGAATTCACCACGCAGTCAAAGACAGCCTGTGAGCGAGGAGGGGAACAGAGAGAAGGGTTACGGCGYCAAAAGAAAGGGAACTCGTGTGCATGCATGATCCGGACACCCAACAACTAACTGTACTTGGGAGTAATTACCCAATTTACTATCGGTGCACAGTTTCTTCAACTTGTATGCCAAGCATTTCTGCATACTCCGGCTGTGAGAAATAGCTCTGGGTTGCTATAGCTTCAGGCTTTCTCGTGCAACTTTGTGCCACTGAATTCTAGAGTGCTGCCCATAGAATTTGCAAAGATAATTGCAATCTAGATAAAGGTTAGTCCTAAGCAAATATTTTCATGGTTTACTGAGGAAATGAAAAACATACTTGTGTTTAATTTATTCCCCATGGATAGGAGAAAACCTCATCAAATATGTTACTCATTGACTATTATTTGAATTGGTTGAATAATAAGGAAAAATACCAGATACAAAATAAGCAAATGCTTTGAACAATATTTTTCTAATGAAGTGACTATCAAAATTAACAGTGAATAATATAGTCAGCACATTTTACTAGTGAACTGCCTGCAAATAACTTCTCAAATACATTTATTATTAGGTTGTTAGTCACTAATTCATTGTTACAAGTAATTTTCAGTTTAATTTCAGTCTGAGAAATTTGTCACAATGGAAATGTGAGCAGCGTTACTGACTGAACACGAGCCTGGTACAATACTGTTTCTATTTCTCCGAATGGATGTGAATAATTCACAGAATTACATTCCTGATGTAATGCAAAAAACCTGAATTAAACACTGGAAGTATCTCTAATCACCCTATTAATCTTGCTATTTGCTGCATACAAAAATCACATCCAGGAAAAAATAAAGGATTTTGAAGACAAACCATGTGAATAACTTCTGCTTCACCTAGAGATTTCTGAAYACTCTTTTAGAAATGATAAAATTGTTCTTTAAAATAGCTTGAAAATAAAGAATACATTCAATAAAAAGCAACTGTTCTGCCTTCTGCAGTAGGGTAGAGCTAATATTGATGATTTTGTGACCCAAGAACTGTGCATTTTAAATTTCCAAACAATAAAGACAATTTTCTACATTGTCCAATATTACTCTTCCTTATCTTTTGTGATGAATTTAGTACACATGAAGATGCATGAAAAGAAAATTATTTGAGCATGAATTGTAATTAGGGACAAAAGCAAAGCTTAGTAATAGTTGACTCTGATTTTTACATTGCCAAGAATATGACAGAATAGTTCCACTAATGCAAAAGCACCCATCTTTCCCCTGCCATCTCACATAGAAAAAGAGCTTGAAAGCACTGCTGTTACATGAAGACATTCTACAAGAACACAGAGTTCCCAAAACTCCAAGATTTAATTGTGTAACTTCTTCCACTTTCTACTTCCAGTGCCTGGCTGTATCTCAAAGAATTCTTGAATTGATATTGAATAAGTAACCACAGGCCATTACATTCATTTTACTTTGTAACTTGGTATTCTAGAGATGAAAGGGTACTACCCTGCAGTATATAGTCTTTAATGGAAAAGATGAGCAGATTAAAATTCCTCATAGAGTAATGACATTTTTCTTTAGACAGACTGTGCAAAATCTTGCAATATTCATATTAAGCTCTGTAGTGAAAGTCAAACACTCCAAAATCTATTTTTTCATTTATCATTTTTAAGGACATCACATTTATATACTCTAATTTAATTTATATGCAGATTTTTTCTTTCTTTCTTTTTTAGAAGTTTGATTTTCATGTGCATTTACAATTATTCATAAAATTGCATACAATGCTTGTGAAAGAAATGAGTTTGACATTTGCTAAACATCTGCATAACTATTTTTACAGATCTGGCAGAGAGATTAATTGCAACAAAACAAAAGGAACAGAATTAACTTGGACCGAGTTTACCCAAGTCAGCTTCCACTCAGGTTGGTTGCAAATCTCCACAGAAGGAAACATATGTGGTAAGTCTCTAACCTTTAGTTTTGGCAGCCGTTTAATGGTCTTCAGCGGTCTTAGGACCCGCAGCACTCGCAGTGACTTGATTGTGTTGATGTCCTTGCCTTTGGTTCCTCTGCAAGGGGGAAAAGGCACAAGAACAACAGAAGGAATTGTTGGGTTCTCAGGTCGCTCACTAAAATGCCTACAGATACCCTAGGTTTTACATGTCTGGGATTGCCACCTCACCAAGGATGCATGCAGTACTTGTGAGGGCTGCAGATCAGCACCCAGGTGAGAGTGGTGGTAGTCATGATGCAGAAGGGAAGCTGCAGGCAGGACATGGCCATTGCAAAGTTCAGTTGCTCGTGCTCTACAGCCTTGGCTCCCTTCCCAGACTGTTCCAACGTGCCAATGAAGAGCTGGTGACCTTTCTCCTCCAACTTCCCACCCAGACAATAGTCACAGCGGGGGTAGAAGCACATGTTGGCCACAGTTATCAGGACAGAAGCTGTGGCACGTTCATCCTAAYCACAGGCTGGAGTAGGGAGAAAGACACGCTGGGCTCTCATCCCTCCTTCCTCACCTCGGTGAGGTGGAAGAYGTTCCACTTTCCTCTGTAAGGAAGGGAGACATTTCTCTGGGTGCTTCTTGCCCTTCTCTGGTGTGGAAGTTGTGTCTATAAAAGCAGGCAGTGACTTGGAGGAAAAGGCCCCTCCGCGGGTGAAGGGATAACCCTCTTCCTCTGGCCGAGGCCAGCTTTCCATTTCTGCTTTTTGCACGCCCTAATATCATCCTCAGGCCTCCGCCGGAAGGCATGCCACCAAACCCATGCTGGACCATGTAATATGAGGCATATTACATGGCTGAAACGGTACGAGTATACCTTCCCAGTTACACATGCAGATGCTGTAAGACACATTTTACTTTTAGTTTTTGTTAAAACTACATGTGAGACTTGAGACCATTCCTCTTGTAACAATCACGAGGTTAAACGGGAAGGTTAGAGTTTCTTTCCAAGTGCACTTCCGAAATAAATAAAAAAGAATTATTTTTCTTTCCTCAAAGACACAGTTACATCTTCTTTCAACCCAACAGCAGAACAATGGCATTCCCCTTCATTTCATATGAAGTGAAAAATGGAATGAAAATCTTTAACAGACTTATTCATGACTACAGGCTTGGGTCTGAGGCTGCACTGACGTAACGAAGGTGTGAATGAATGAATCATATGTTGAGTGGATGCTGAAATACTTCCTCTTCTACTCTCTACCAGATTGCTAAACAAGATTTATTTTTCCAATAGGAAAGCAATAAAAACACAATCCTGGAGATGCCAAGGATCCATGCGCAGACAGCGGAGCGCCATTCCTCCCTAGCAGTCAGGCAGCCCTATATTAAGGATGGGCATCTAAAGGGAAGAGAACAGCTGACCGACCAGGCTGAGCCCAGAAAGATTCTTTTTGAAACATATCCACTAGTAAAAGACTAATAATTCAATACTAAAGAGCAGTTAGAAGGCAAATTTTGGTCAAAAAACAGCTAGGCCAGATTGCAATCTGCAACCTGGAAACACACATTCCTATCTCATCTCCAGTCTTTTTTTCTAGTTACCCACCCCTGCAGCTGCTCTGAAATACAATTATCAGTGTGACAGAAAGAATTTTTGGAGGGCTCTAGGTTGTATCCCAACCACCTATAACAGAACTTACTTTTACATGTACATGCTTTAATAGATACGGAGGAGAGTGGGAACGGCATGGAGATTTGCATGTCCTCTCCTTCTCTAGTCTTTCAGGGCAGTGTTAGAGCCAGTTCAACCAGCTGTAGTTGGAACCTGACTCTGCTCACACTGCTGCAAATTCAAAGCAGTTCTCATGGAATTACAGTGGCATATAAACTCACGTGAAAAGGTTACAGGCAGAGAATCCAAGTGCTGATGGACTGTTAAGGTCCAGCACTACYGTTTGCGGATAATATCTCAGCTATAGGTTGATAAAGTCATCACAGCTCCACAGGCAACATCACAGTCTGCGAGGCCATGCAACCACTCTGCAGCTGGGTTATCATCTAGAAACTCAATGCTAATGAAGTCGCATCCATCTACATGAAGGTAGGAGCAAGAACCTTGAAACTCCCTCTGCAGAGTAATCCCCACTCAAATATAAAAGCAGTAAACAAACCAGAACATACAGTTTGCAAATCAATTTTGCAATGTAGGGAAAAACACCAAGGCAGAGCAGAACTTTTTTTTCTTTTCTTTTTTTAAATYGTCGCTACTTCTGCTTGCGGCTGACTCAAAGGCAAGCTTTTTCAGAGGGAAACAACACATTTTATCCCTGTGCTTGAGGCCCATTGGCTTCATATCCAACTATTCCAATGACAAGAGCTGCTTCTCTCAGGACAAATGCCTATAGGCTGCACGAATTTCCCCACATGCCAACAAAGAAGTCAGTGAAGATCTATGTGGATAAAATTCATGGTCTAAAAATATTTTGGGCTTCATCCTGCTTCTGCTGATGGCTGCAATAAAATCACATCAGTCCAACAGGAGAGTGAGGGGTCTGATCTGTCTTTCTTACAGGAGGAAGTATAGGAGATTAACATTTAACAAGCAAGAGGAAAAGGCTCAACCTGTCGAGGCTGCAGCCATGGACGATTAACCTYGATGCCTTTGGAAGAGCAATACACTGATGTCTGGAGGGGGCATGAACCCAGCAGGAGACATCAACAGGAGCCAGCCACAGCCTGGTGCTGCCTGGCGGGGACGACTGGTGAGCTGCCAGGAGCTCAGGGGTTTAACTAATTAGCAAGAAAAGCAGCAGGCAGCAGCCCCTTACTCAGCTCCGCGGAGAAAGAAGGCCTTCGGAGAAGGGCGGCTGGTTCACTTGGCAGGTGCCGGCATCATGTGCTTCTTCTGAGGATGGCAGATAGGAGCAGGGAGAGGGAGGCTGAAGCCCATCTGGCCTCGCACATCTATTACAATTCAGCAATAGGGTCAACAGATTACCTGTGCTGCTGATTCATAATATGCTAAATCAGCCCGAATGTTCTCAGGATTGATTTAATGTCTCAGAAGAGCTGTTATATATTTAAAAGAAATAATTTTCAATTTGCATTAAAAACCCTTTAATCTATTTCAGAAGGAGACACAGCAAGTGTAGCTTTTAACGGCTCTTGCTTTAGGTTTTAGTATAACTGAAGATCCAGCTCATGTTTACCTTTGCACACTTACTCTCTCATCACAGCTCCTAGCAAAGAAAGATCATGCTACAGTCACTGTTGCCATCTCCCTGTCACCTCAAGCAGGGTCAGCCAGACTGGCAGTCCCCAAGCTGCGTCTATTCCTCAGATCACTCTGTCTGCTTCTTATGAATGCCACGGCTGCAAACCACCCAGGGCACTAGGCAATTTGTTGAGCCTATGGGGGAAGAAAACAGCAGCAAAGAAGAGAAAATAGGTTGCCACCTGGCTACTAGGTCTGTCAGCCAGCCCATCCATGGGGCTGATGGTCAACCAGCATGAGTGCCACCACTGAGGCTGCCCCACTGCTCCCGCTCTCCTCAAAGGCCAAGCAAACTGATCAGCTTGCCCCACGTAGTCAGGACATTTAGGGTTTTACTGGGTGAGGAAGGTAGGGCAGAAAGTAGGGCAGTTGCAGGGGCTAAGGACATAGGGGTAAGAAAAGAATGAAGGTGAGAGGATTAAGGAATGTATGATTGGGGCAAGAGGAGCGGAAAAAAAAAAGTGGTGTGAAGGAGATAGGGACACCTTAGCCCAGAAATATACTCAATTCTCGCTCATTTGAGGGCAAATTTCTGCTTTCCAGATTAACAACTTCATGGCCCAGCTTAGCAGCACAGTCACTTTTAGGTAGCAACTGAACTAAGAAACTCTGACAGTCCCATCTGGTTTCAGGCAGAACTACAGAATATTTCTGCACTGTGTCTTCTGACGCTCTCATTCCAGGAGATCTAAAAACCTACTTAGCACACCACCATGTCTTTATGCTAAAAAAGAATTGAACTAATAAGGTCTCTGGGAAGTGAAGCTACAGAGATGGGGAACAGAGATACCTCCTGGCTCTGGAGGAGCTTGCTTAGGTCTTACAGGGCTTGGCTCCAAACTTGAAGCAATAACCTCAATGAACTTCATACTTCCAGGAAGGTCAGACAGACTCGGGGACCAGTGAATAGACCAGGCAGAACAAATCCTTCCTGGATGTATGAAAGAAGGTATTGTTCTTCTCTCACACAGAAAAGGATGCCGATTACTACACGGGGAGTTTCAAACCAAAGGGAAGACAGCTCCAGTCCTTTAAAATTCCTTCTGCCTGAACGAAGGWTACTAAGAAGGGTTGATATGGGTCTTTTTTAAAAAAAAAAAAAATCTTGCAAGCACTTAAGTTAATAAAGAGCATGAGCTGATTAAAAGTTAATGGGATTTATGATTTAAGTCATATAGAGAATTTTAAAAAATGATACATATTTTTTCTCATAGTTAGATTCTCGCTGAAGGCGAAAGCTTTTTCAAAGGACTGGTACTAAGAGCTAGAGCAACGTAAACTGCATTTTGATCAAATATACCTTTCTCAACTAGTCTAATGTGTCAAATAAAAGCCTATAAAATTGTTTGTTTTTTTGAGGAGGCCTACCCCCACCCACCCCTTTTCTTTTACATCACTCTACTATAAAGCTAAATACGCCAAAACGAGGTCCAGATAGAATCAGGATTCAATTAAAAGGTGTACATGAGCACACATTTGATCAGAATACTCATAACTGCATATTTCTTACCACAAAAATAAATTGGTATGGAAGAAAGTTCTCAGCTGAACTGCAGAATAGCTGCAAAATTCAGAAGAGCTATAGGAAAGGAAGCAGGATAAAGACAGATAGCAAACAGAAGCCTTGTGACTGAAAAAAAAAACACAAGGAAAACAGAAAAATTGCATTAGGTCGATTTTACTTGTATTAGGCCAGTTCTGTTTTTCCCRGGGCAGTTTGCTGCTCATTTATTCAAAACAAAACAAAAATTAAAAAGAGCTTTGTTTGGCCTTTTTCCCTTTGATAAATAAATGATCCTTTAAAAAATTAATAGTTTTCTAAAACGAAAGCTTCTTGTTTTTGTTTCTCCTGCCAGCAGCTCTGATTTCACATACAYGGGCCTCAGAGTCAGCTCATCAAATATTCAGAGCGGGGTGGAGTCAGCCCTCCGCAACCGCCTGAAATCCCCAAGGCAGAAAGCGGATTCCTCCATTTCAGCCTAAACGAGGTCACTCCTTTCCGCCCAAGCGCAGCGCTATCCTCTTCCAGCAGCTAAATGAGATGGAAGAAAGAAACAAGTACCCAATTTCTTGGACCACAAAGACCTTTCTATCAGTCCCTCTCATTGCATTGTGGTTAGCTTTGGTAGTAAAGCCCACCAGAGCTCCTGCCCTGCGCGGGACGCCGTGGCTTGGCTGGGCAGCTCTTCTCACTCCCTACACAAGATCCTGCTCTACACCAGCAAGAAAACTGCCACGACCCAGCAGAAGGTGAAAGGCAACCTTTGCCACCTCTTTCATTAGCAGTTTCCTCTGCTAAGCTCTTCAAACAGCTCTCGACACCCTGTTTCTATGCCAAAGACTTTTTTCTCCATTTTCAGAGGTGTCCAGCCAAAGTCCAGGCTGCCTGCATTGCTGAAGCCACTGAAAGTCAGGCCTGAAACTCCCAGTGCTGCAGTTTACAATGCCCAACTCTCTAAACGAGAGCAAAATTCCTGCTGTAAACCTAAACTGAGTTTTTTGTGAATTACAACTCGCACATTCGGATGCACTAAGGATGCCCAAACCTTTTTGATGCAAACATATCTGTTTCTGACTTTTGGTCAAGTACAGCAATTGTCACCTAGCTTTCTAGTCTGCTTCTCTCCTCTGGCTAAAGTAGGTTGGGATGAATGAAAACTGTTAAGGGAAGATACAGTTCACTGAATAATGAGTAATAAAGGGACAAAGGAGTCGATGCAATGGGTGTAACATGGTTCATTCCCACAGTGGCAAGTGTGTGTACACACATTCGACAGGCATAACAGTGCAGCGAGAGACAGGAATAACGTATTACCCCATGAAACTCCTAGAGAGATTCCAGCAAGAAGAAGACAAAGAAAGAGCAAAGTCAATGACAAACAGAAACATAAGGCTTATCAGTGTACCCCATGCACGTACAGTTATGTGCTGGCAAATAATCTCGTCCCCCTGTCCCGCACCCACCAATTCAAAGTTCATAAAATAAAATAGCAAGAAAACAACTATACAGCATATACTCACACATACCCMACTGTTGCATTAGCCCTTCAACTGACAAGCAGACAGTGCAAATATACTTTCACCCTGCTGACACTTTGGGAGGTAAATAACTTCCGTTGTTTGGCAAATGCTATTAAAATCATTGATTTTTCAAATAGTACTGTGAAATTCCATGCACCTCAGCTATTTTTCTGCTGTTGAAAATGTAAAAATGCAATCTCTCTGTTCCTATCCATCAACTGTTTCTATCATACCAGTAGATTTTACGCTTGGAATTGGTAAATTTTGATGACAAATTTGGTAGTTTTCCTCAAGCTTCTCCATTTCCTATTCCCTAAAGACTAAAACAAGTCTATGTATGAGGCATGTTTATCTATCTCTAGAAGAAGGTATTTCACTTTGAAATACACTGCCACGYGGAAGACAATTTTATTATTGTTATGAGTATTAATCTTTCTAGCATGTCACTGGAGACCTTGCTTTAAAGAATGGTTTTTCAATTMCAGTCAAACAGAAAAAACCTTCTGAAAAATTACAGACAGAAGGTAGATTGATATCTAATTTGCAAGGTTGAGATGAATTTTATGTACCTTGCAAAAACAACTTTTACCGTCATCTGCCTAAACAAATAGATTGTTGCAAKCTTCCTGATGCCAGCATTTCAGGGAGGTCTGTTCTTACTAGGTTTTCAGTGATGTGTCTATTCGGCAAGAAATTAATTCAGATCACCTTTATTGGACACCAGTGAGGTCAAGAACATTCAGGTAGTGGTCAAAGGGTAATCGTGAATCCTTGCAAACAAAGACTGGTAACAGACACACTAAATACATTTTTACAGGAACACTGATGATGAGTGACAGGACTTCCAGTATTTGCTAGTAAAAATTCCACCAACTAAACACAAGGATTACCCAGCTCTTTCACCGAAAGCTCATTTTCAGGATAATCAAAACTCATCAGGTTCAGTGTGTCCATCYGGTTTGACCAAACAGGCCTATTCCAGTGCAGCTGGGCTAAAGGACACGACTATCTAAATTTCATCCAAGCTGTCTGAGGCTTTAAGTATTCAGAACTGGAATCGCAGGCACCRAGAGTAAGTCATCTCATATGAATGACTGGATTTCCTGCTTTCATTTTAGACCAGAGATACTACAAGCATTCKCTGAATTGCGTGTCAACACCCACACTGCCAGATGAAATATGGACACGTAACAGAAGTCACAGCCACAATAAATATCTTAGGAGAAATTCACATTTTTTCAACCTCAGAAATAAGTTTGGTTTGCTTTTAATCTGGGAGATAGTAAATGGGCAGGTTTTACTCATTCATTTTCCATAAATCCCTGCTCAGTACTTACTCAAAGAGCATGTAAAATAGAAACAGCTTGGGGCACGCTATTATGCAGCGCAGTCAGGGGATGTACAAGTAATTCATATAAAGGCTGACGAAGTGCTGTTAGAAATTCATGACCCAATGTAAGCAATGGAAATCCTGAGCAAAAAAAGACTCACAAGGATTAAAAATAACTTCTTTTAATCAATAACTTGTCCAAAAGAAATTCTTGTTCAAAGAGAAGACATTTTACAGGCCTACACTGGTGTTTGTTCTCACAGCACATGGAGCAGCTCTGAATGATTAAATACCACTTCGCTCAGCCTKCCTTGATAGTTTGAATCCCTAATGGAAAAGGGTTTAGGAAATTCAGAGTGGACCACAGACTTTGGGCAACATTGCTTTGAAAAGTAATACTTGTGACTAACATTATTTTTCTTCCATCTCTCTTCAAGTTTTTTTTKTTGTTGTTGTTGTTTTTTGTTTTGTTTTTTAAGAAGCTTTAGCTTCACTCAATCTTATCCCATTCAGATCTGACAGATGTTATGGCAATATACTTCATACATAGGGACACTGAGCCACAGGCATATCTAGCCAAGCTTTAAAAACAGGCTTTGCTCTCTATGCCCGATTTTAGGTAAGCAAGACACATTCACCGAAACCACTCAACTCTTCCCTCTCAAAACAGCCTTACCTACAACAGAGCATCCACATCTTCTGAAAAACAAACTTCTAACATGTAGTGGCRAAGTGTCAAAAAGACAGGGGACAGGGTCCTTCTGAAAAATTTACATTGGATGTGACTTGCTCCAAAATCAAAACAATTCTTTTGGGCAGGGTTGGGTACAGAAAGCCTAGACCCCAATGCTTCTATTCAAAAAATTGTCACTGTCCTCTCCACTGAAGGACAGCAAGTGATGCAGCTGGATTAGCTAACCATTCACAGGAAGGCTCTGGTCACAGCTGATTCAAAGTACAAGTATAGAATTAAAGAATTCAATTATATGACTTAAGGTCCATTCCTCTGTTCCATCTTTAATACATCCTTATTGGAAAGGGGGGGCAAAAGAAAAGTGTCACTCATCCATTGATTCAAAAATCATACCAGCAATGCCAATCCCATATCCTTCTGTTTAGAGACCACACGGCAGGAGTCAAAGCATCTTAGATGCTTTTTATCCAGCATTTGCTACAAAGAAGAATTAAAGATCTAAAATACAGACCTCACAGCCATAACGGGGAAGAAATTTTGACCCCTCAGAAGATGACAAACTTCTGAGAAACTTTCCAGGTCAACTTTATCAGAAAGATCTGGTAACTTTTTAGTCTGCCAAGGACACAAAAGCATTTTGCATCAGCAAAGTGATGCACAGTCACGTAAGAGGAGCAATAGCTAAGGCTGTCTGCCTAAAAATTACTGTCAGTCTGAAATATATACAACACAATTTCACTCTTCCTTGCCAGGTGAATGCATTTGTTCATTAGCAAGTAAAATATTGTTAATTTCTTCACCTTCATTAATCATCGTGTTAACAAACAGGTGAGCGAATTTGGGGGGCACAGGATGCTAAGTGTTCACTGTAATTATACAAGGCTAATTTATCAGAAGATTAAACTGGACACATCCTGTAATCTGACTCCAGGTCACTTCCTAGAATTTCCTAGGAGGACGGAAAATGTTAGCAATACAATTATGCAGTTGCCCAGAACTATGAGAGGAACATTCCTTTCCAGAATCCAACTCAAGCTCTCCAATTTCTGAAGAKTCTGCATTGCTCTTCCTACAGTCTGTTCCAAGAAAGATATTCAAACTGAAAACTAATTTTAATTTTTTAAAACAATTCATCAGTGTCTGTTGCTCAAAATCCTCTGACATTAAAGGAGTACATGGAACATTATTTAATGTCATAAATAGAGAGCAGTGACTTGAAGAAGGGAACAATTAGCATTACAAGTGGCATTCTCACAAATACCCTGAATGAGAGAAGAGTACAAGAGAAAAATGCAAAAGGTATATAAATCAGAAACACCCGTGAATCTAAAAATAATGTTTTGCAAAGATTTCACTGAGATGTCAGCTGATCTCATTAGCTATTTTTTCATAATAAGAAATATTTTAAAACAATTTCCTGGATGACTATCAGAAACTGTTATAWTATAAGTCCTTGGAAAGAAGTTGGCCAGAAGGTCACAAAAATCTTGGCTCACATTTGAAAGAATAGAGAATGGACTCACCATAAAGTTGGGAGAATTTTCGAGAGATWCTACAGCTTAAATTTAGTAATTTTCTTCCCCCAGCTTTGAGGTGATAAGAGGTGCAAACTGAACATTTCACTGAGAAATGAACCACAAACTCCGCACTTCAACTAGCGCTGTGCCAGGGTCCTGCCTGCCTCTGTGGCATATTTCCTAGAAATTTGGATTTTAAGGAGAATGTACTTACGAGAAGGCAAATGCCACCAAGGCCCCACTGACCACAATGAAGTCCAGGATATTCCACAGGTCACGGAAATAGGAGCCAGGGTGGAGCAGCAACCCCAAGTCAATCATCTTCAGAGGAAACACATCAAAACAAGAAGTTTTAAGAAAACAAGTACTGACTCAACACTGCTGAGGTACAGCAGAGAAATGTGCTCGACCAAATGACCTTTCACCAACTCTTCCTCAGGATTTTACAAACAACATTGATTTTGTTCATGATAGGACTCAGCAGGGGAAAGAGATTTGTTTTTGTTGCTTAAGGTGGGGGTTAGTTCTTCTGAAGTAGATCATACTGGCACGAGTCAGCCTTGGTGTGGGCAGAAGCTAGGGGAGGCCCCATATAAAGCTTTGCAAATGCTCTCCATGGTTTCAATCATGCCTAGAAACATCTCTTCGTATTTTAAATCCTGGCTTTTACTATCAGGAGATAGTACTCCTRCTCTCTACTATTAGGAGAACTGTTCCAACTACATTACAGTAAAACAGATAATATGCTGGGAATGGGGCATCTTTTCCCTCTTTTAGAAATCAGTCTTCTCATAAATATATATACGTCACTAATATTTCCTGGCTTGTTTAACACACGTACATTGACTGTGGTGTTCTTCAGAAATCTGCCATCTGCCCAAAGCAAAGTTTTCATTATAATAACTTCCAGCAGAGCAACATCTAGTCATACTTAATTAAACTATCTGTCTCTTACAGGCACAAAGAGCTTGGTCAAAACCTAAGCTGAAGTGAATAAACTGTAACCAAAACCACAACAGACAAAAACATTAACTGCTATATAGGAATCTTTGCAGACACACACATTAATTTATGGGAACAACTGTTCGTGTGAAACACCCAGATAGCTTACTTTTATTCTACCCCCATCCAACAAGATTAAGAGGAATTAAAAATCAGAAGAGAATATTACAGAATAAAAAAAGCAAAAAGAGGATGAAAAGAACCACAACAAAACGCAATAGCCAGAAAGAAAAATGCCCACTCTGAGCACTCGSTGACAGACGCTGCACAGAGAAGCAGCATTGCTGACTTCTGCATAAGACTCTGTCTCTCTCCTCACAACGCTGCTAAGGATCTTTTAAAGTTGAGTCTCAAAATGCCTACTAGTGATTCCACCTGATTTTCCAGGAGCTCTGCAATTTCCTTATAAACTGTTTTCAGAGAGCTTCAACCTTCTTATATTGGACAAATGAGAGAAAATCTGTTTTTTATATTGCATCTCCTTTGCATCTTTCTCTGAAAGTAAGAACTAACTCCATCATTGCACCAAGACAAAAGTTTGACTTTACTAGACTTCTGCTTTCTGGAAAGTTATTGCCCCACAGTTTTAGCACTTTCTATTGTCCTGCTCAGGGATGTACCAGCTACAAAGTAAAACCTTCAGCTTTCTGAAACAAGATAAACCAAAAATCAGTTATTAATATTTCTGATCAGCATCAGAGAAGAGGAAGATCAGAGCTGCCCAGTAAGGTGCATCAGCCGGGGCTCAACCCTGCCCTGAGATGAACGGCTGTTGGCACGCAGCTGGCCTGATGCACAAGGTGCACGCACAGCGAGCTTGCACCTGCCTGCAGGCTGCTTCCAAGACCTGGCTAACTCCATGGATACCTCAGTCAGCATCACAAGGCCTCTGAATTAGTACCCCAGGGAGATGAGCGGGGTGGGGGGTGGACATGTGCCAAAGCTCTTTTTCCAAAGATACTGCTCCTGTGTCCTGAGGCACGTACAGACATCTCTGTATCAGGCACCATTCACATTTCTTAATCTCTTMTACAACCACAGCTACTTTAGATTTCCTTATTTTCCTCCATGAAATCAGAGATGCTAAAAAGAGGAGATATGCTACAGAAAAGCATCTGGTACACACTGGCTACTTTGGAGTGCTGTTCCTGAATTAAAGCATCATTAACTGCTCTCTAAGCACACCAGGAATCTATGTCATGCTTCACCGTCTTTCTCCAGGTTCCCAGAAATAGATGAGTGTAAATCTACATGGGCTTGTGAACAGTACAATTTGGAGAAATTCTTACCTTGATTACCATCTCGAAGGTAAAGACACCTGTAAATATATAATCCAAGTATTTCAGAGCCTAAATTGGAAAGAGAAATTTATATTAGARGAGACTACGCACAGAAATAATTGGCACAAAAGCAAAGTGTAAAAATRCTATTCTAGCAGTGGTCTATTTATTACAGTGTCAGTGGATAAATTTCCTCACACGGGAGGCTGTGAGATAGTTTAGGCACAAACCTGAATCATCTAATTCAAAAAAAAGCAATATATTTTCCAATTTCAGCCAGAATGCAGTGTGTGTGTGGGGGGGGAAGAGGGGTTGCTTCAGCATATCTATGTATATGGAAGATATAATAAGGTAAAATGGCTAAATTTCAAACGAAAACCTGTGAATATCCCCTCCTAGGGAGCTCATTTGCCAGCACTTATGTAGAAGTCCGGGGTTTCTCTTCTACAATAGTTGATGATGATTCTATTAAAGACCTCAGGAGAGCAAGAGAGTGATAAAATCCTTTTGGTAAAACTCCTTATTACACAGCTATTAAGGATCAGGAGGAGATACTGCTTGTAGGTACTTCAGCTCATCACTGATACAGGGATTCTGGGATCCTCCTCTGAAAAGGCTAATGCTGGCCAGATTGAGAAGAAGGACGTCAGACCAAGCACTTCTTGTTCTGGCCTGGTCTGCCAACTTGTACTCTCAGACAATTCAGTTCTTCAGCCTGTTTAAAACACAGGCTCCTCAGCACACACCTAGTATTTGTAAATGCAACACCAGTTAATTTAAATATCTATAGTCCTGCTAAATCTTAACATAATGCCACAGATGGGATGCATTTATTCATAGTTAGATTCAGTTGACTATATGCAGTGAACGGATATTAAATCAATGTAAATCCATACAGGTAATCGTGACTCAGCCTAAAACAACATAGAGTCAAAAGCATTGCACTCAAAAAAAAAAAAAAGTCTGCTTCTGTAAATGTATAGGCAGCATAAAATGACTATGCACGATGCTGTGATGAAGATATCCACRTTAAAGCATCCAGATCAGACAACTGCATCTCATTGCTTCTAGTCTTAATCTTCAGTTCTGTACAACCCACAGAACTGTGGGTTGTAGCTAGGCTCGGTGCCGGTGCCCTCACAAGCATGTGTTTGAAAACTGGCACCCAGCTATCAAGTTGGAGATCCACTGCTAGGCTGCGTGTGCTCACGTAGAAGGTGGCACACTCCTATTTCTGTGCAYGACTGCACTCATCTGTGAAGTCTCTGAGTATGGCTTGACATCCATGGATCAGTACACTTTCTCCTAAATCTGGGAGACTGATATTATGGCCCCACCAAGACAAAGAGCCATTCTCATACCAGGTTTTACTTCCTCAAATTCCGCTCTAACAGAATAGGGAATCTTAGAGACAATGTCAGCCCTGTGTTGTGACCGGGGAAGCACTTCTCATTGCAGAATAGTGCAATTCTTCTGGCTATTGCAGCTACAAAGTTTTTCAGGTGTATTTCACTTAACTAGTATTGCCCAATTAATCAATCATTTACAGATTCTCAAGCTTGACATGATTAAAACAGCAGCAAGGGCCAAGAACTCTGAACATTTTGGCAGGATAATGATATAATTAGAATATGTTATAAAAGAATAGCTTCTGTTCCTGTCTTTGCCTGCTAAAACAAAGTCTTAGTCCTCAAAGAAAAAGGTTCAGAAGAACTTGCAATGCCTTTACTGCAGACTAACAGCACACTCATGAGCAGCCGTTCTTTTCTAGTAACAGGTTATGAATTTTGGGCCCTGGGTCATCCACTCACTACTGCACTGTGATATCCTTTGGGATTGGGACAATACAGACGTGCCATGTGCATAACTGCTGGGAATGACTTTATTCTGGCTGTGTTGTCAGTACTCACATCATTCCTTGGTGACTCAGCTTGGACAGGGTCTTCCGCAGCCAGGGCAATGCTGCTGAGGGCTATAACTATGAGGATGACCATCTCAAAATAGCGCAAGTTGACGATGTAGTGGAACAGGCGCCGAATTCTGAAAACACCAGAAACACACACAGCTATCGTGGGTGCTGTAAGGCAAGCTCTTTGCTGTGGTACAAAAGACTGGCAGAAGGATAACATTCATCATGAACATCCCCTTTTGCATTCCTATTCAAAAAGTGTAAGAAAGCATAAATTGGGGTTAATGGCTTTAAACTCAGGTTTGCAAAAGATCTGTGGTGAGATTCAGGGCAAGACATTTAACATCTCTTCACTGCACTGACTTTACCCTTCTGCAGAGCAATGGCATCTACCTAAAGAGCACCGAGAGCTTTTGAGCATTGAAACTCAATTCTACAAATCTTATTTATATGCCTCTCAATCYCTTTTCACTTTGAATTCACAGGCAAAAGTCCTGAGAGATTCAAAACTAGTTTTGAAATCCTTTTAAAATCAAATAATCTCTTTGAAATGGAGAACTATGCTGTGTACTTTGGGACTCTGAGGTAAAAYTGGCTCTGTAACTATAAGTATTATTTCTAGTAATCTCTCTCTTGCCRGGCACTTCTGTGTGCACTTTATTCTATGCTGTTCTTTACATATACTTTACAATAATGTATGTGATTACTTTAACCTAATCATTTTGTTCACAAATTGTGTGCAAGAAAAGTGACAAATGTTCAATTTCTAAGTAATGCAAAACCATTCACAAATTTCAGCAAATAACTCTTTATCTGAGCACAGCTCACAAGTATTTAACTGCAAACACAGAGAATTCTACATTTGCACTCTACTTGTCAGTTGAATAAAGCACTTCTGTCTGAGGATCAAATTATGTATGTAACCAACCAACAACCCTGTTAGCTGAGAAAGTAATTCGGTACTATATAGCATTTTCTTCAAGCAAATATCTAAGAATTAGATTAAAATTCTTTTTTCACTTCTGCTTATATACTTCTTTTCTCCAGATTACCAATGGATGCAGAACGAGAGCGGCAAATATCAGAGAAACGGATTTGATATGAAACGACAGAACAGTGGCTCCTTTAACTCCAGTTATCTATCTGGCAGGAGAGGATAATCATCTTCCTGCTCTACGAGTCCACAGAAGTGAAAGGCAACATTTTCAACAGCATTTGTAGCTATAATTCACACAGAAAACTCTATTCATCAGAGAAATAACAAGTCCCTATTTTTAGATCTTCATTATTTGTAACAAGCAATGAAATGCAGGAACATTTGTAAACTGCCAGTATTGCTTAAGAAACCATTTTAAATGCATGTGCATGTTTTTAAAGGGAGGCACTTTAAAAGTAATARATTTCTATTTTGTTTTTCAGAACTCTTCTGTCCTGCCTGTAGCAGCATCCTGGTCATGCATCTCCCATGGAGTTTGGAAGGGAGTAATTTAGAAATAGGTATGGTGAAAAATCACATCTCAGGAAAGCAGAAAGACCTTTCTTGAGAAGTTAGCACCTGCAGTAAGATCTGAGGGGATCCCACTGGGACCACATCTCGATGTTGTTGATATTCATAGGGTTTGGTCCTTGTCTTATTTCCCTCTGGCCCTGTGTAACAACGACTCTGTTYCAGCAAACTTTCAAAATTTTATTTTAATGATCTTTTGAAAGAGCTATTTTGCAGAGGAAGGGGGGCAGGAGAGAAAGGCAAGGAGGAGACAGGAGCAACATACCAAATTCTGGACTATGAGGCTCACAAGGTCCTAACTGTGAGACAAGGTGAGAGAAGAAAAGAGAAGYGTACATGCAAAGTGAAAAAGTCTTGCCGCGATTCTACCTGCCCAATCCATTCCTCAGCTTACATCCTTCTGGGCTCAGGGCCATCTAGTTTTCTGCCTTTGCAACGCTGTCTTTAGCAGCCATATTGCAGTTAATGCTCATTTTTGGTGGTCATGYCAAAACAAAAAGACTTGAGCCACCAAACGTTAGGAACAAACCAATGTTGCTTTATCCAGTCAGATAGGGTCTAAGCTCCATAATTCAWATGCTTCCTATTTGCGCCAGCAAGTTCATCTTTATTTTTTGCTGCACTTTCTGCACAGTGCACCCCATCAGTTAATGCTCTCCCCTYCTATTCACTATATTTTACATAAATTCAAAGAATATGTTGCCTTATTTGAAATTGCACAATGTGATTACAGCATTCTGAAAAAGGAAAACTTTGTAGGCTTCTGGCTCGGTTATCCTAACCTATTATGAAGTCTAATTGGCAGGTGGCTGGAGAAGACAAAGAGGAAACACAAATGTCTCTCTTGTGGGCTTGAGACAAAGGGGCACATGTTGCGTCTTCAGTTCATTTCCTTTTGGAGATTAGATCAGTGGTAATTTGGGGTCATTTTCCCTCTATTACGCCTCTGCTGGCATTGAAAAACAGCTTCCAACTTTTCCCACTGATAAATTCCATCTGTGCACACACTCATAGCTACATCATCCTGGAGCACGYAGGGTTGTAGCCTCAATTACGCAGYTGGCACTGGGTTTAAGGAAGTGATTCAACCTTCCTACTATCCAGGGGTGCCAGACCATGGCATCTACCACAGATGCAGTTCTGATGTTGAAGATGAGTACTCTGAGTAGGCAGCGTGAACGTGGCCCTGTTTTGTTCTACTGACTGTTTAGACAGACGGGATCTGACAGTCCTGCAGAGTAGATGGTCTAGAATCACTCATCAATCTCTTGAACTGAGTTGCTCAAGGAAGGGCCTGAGTCAATCTTAGGTATCTGAGCATGCAGAGTCCAACCACAGAGGACAACAGCTAAGAACTGTAACAAGTCTAGCAGAACAAGAGAGAAATGCTCACGTCTGCTAGTAGCAGATCTCTGGGTTGGCAGAAGTTTCAAACATTCTTGTGTTGCTCTCTGTTATTACTTAAAATGACTCACAGGCCTTTATGCTAGAATTATTACAACTCCTGCTGCACTTGTCTAGTCCTGCAGCACTTCGAAGTGACATGTTCAGTATTTACAGGCTTTGAGTACAAAGCTCCCCATGAGGCAGAGATGCCTGAAGCAGAAGAAACATTATAATCCCAACAGATCCCACAAGCCGTACTCTCAGCCTTAGCAAATGAAAAATATTCGCATCTTCCCAGAAGTTTGAAGTTTTCAGTGATGTGAGGGTACTAGTATGGAAAAAGCACAAACTCCAACTGGGGAGCCTGCAAGAATTTGCTGACATCAAAAATACCCTGCAGCAAGCTTCTCCTGGTAATAGCTTTCCACAGTGATATCTTTTCTATACTCCGAATCACGTTGAGCATGTTTCCTTTATTGATCTATAATTGAACAATTACCTATCTGACCACCAGTAGGGCAATTAGAAAGAGTCTACCTAAGTCGGTCTCCTTTCCCTATATTGTCAGTTTATTCCCATAGGAGAGACCAGCTGAATGGCAGCATCTGGTCTGCAACCTACATACATATTTATTCATTTTTTCAGTGTGTTTGACTGACAGAGATGAAGATCAAGCTAATGTTATTTCTCTCAATACCCATGCTTGAAGTACATGTAACCCATAAGCAGCATTAGAGAGTCAGAGGACTTACGGATTTGTAGGACTTAAGATAAACATAGAACTGTAAGGCAAGATTGGTTTAGGCCCGTTTTTCGTCAAGTCATCAACATCTTTCTTCTCCTCTGTTTTACTTTCAAATTCAACGTTGTTCACTGTAATGTGAATTTAAGAAAASAGAAATGAGAGAGTTAAAAATGTATCCACACCCTTCACACAGGCTGCCTGCAACAGCTGGATATGGAAACAATGCAGCTGGGATAGACAAGAGCAGCCTTTGAATACGTTGATTAAATGTGATGAACAATCATTTGATTATTATCATAGCTATTTACAACCATATGATATAYGCTGCAATTACATTGCTCCTTAACGACTGCACTGATGAGCACTGTATCTGAAATGGCCAGGAAATGAAGATACCCAGTGCCGATAARCACAGAAACCTTACGTTTATTTACTCAAGAGCTGCCAAACTGGAGATTGAAATCCCATGCCAAATATCGTAAATAATTAGGGAGAGAGGATCAGCTGGTGATCCATTAAAAGCAAGAAAGACAGTAACTCTAGCCAACCTCACAATTCCGAACCCTTCCCTGTAAACCAGCAGTGGGATTGGCTTTGGAACATGTAGCAGAGCAAATTCGTAGATGAGCTGTGATAGTTTGGGGGCTAAGGCTGGCTAAACTTCATGGTATTAGGAACATAGACTTGGAAGGCACTTGTTGGACCATTCARCCCTGTGCCTACATATTGCACCTCAGTTTTGGCACAGCTCCCCTTGTATGAATATGCCAAGCTCCAGCTCACATTAGGTTTTTAACTTTCATGATCCCCTTTAGATGACTGTTCTGAACTTTAGTCCCAAAAGGTTAGAAATACATTCCCTAATTTCCATCATAAGTTTGCTTTCAGCAAGTTTATAGGATAATTTACTTAAAATAATGCTTAATATATGAACAGGAAGACATTTTATGTTGTAATTTGTTTTCTTGGACAGATATATACACTTGTTTATTAATTCATAGCACCTGGAATCCAAAAACCCTCCCACTTATAATGTGTTAGAGGCAATTTTATTATTACTTTTCTATTTTGCAAGAAAATGATGTTTTCATTGAATGACATGTTCAATAAATTCTTTACTGTATTTCAAGCCAGACATACAGGAATAGTCAGGAAAGGGAAATTCTGATAAATTGTGACTGATAGGAACTCAGTATTGCAATACAGTAAAATTACAAAAAAAAAAGAAAAAAGAAAAAAGAAAAGAAAGAAAAAGAACAAAAGAAAAAAATCTCATGTGGCTGACAGAATACAGTAGAAAAGTATATATAGAGACCACTAACTCTTGGCTGTGCCTCTCCGAAAGTACCCTTGCTCGACTGAGGCAAACAGCATTGCWGCAAACGTGATAATGCAGAGGGGAGTCCTATGCTCACAGCAAGGGTCTTGACTGGTCTGCTGGGGAAGGTTTGCTGCTCATTTTGCCGCCTAGCTCTTGATTACTCTGCTCTGCTGTCTCTCTTGCTCTTTGACACTGTCYGGGCTCCCACGGCTGATATACGGACAAGCTCTGGGCATGCCATCTTCAGGGAATCTCTTACACAGTGTTTTCGAGACACACCAAGTAACCCTCACATTTTGGGTTCCTGCAGGCTGCATGAACTTTAGAACCTAGGTTAACACTAAGTCTCCGCATCCTTCTCAGCGGGGATGCTCATGGCCAGGAGAGCTCATTGCTCAGTGCAAGCGGTAGCTCTTTAGAAAGGCAGCTCTCTTTCCTGGTACTTCGTAGTGAATAGCAGGGGAACAAAGGCACTCACTTGGTATGACGGTGGTTTCTCCTGGAGGTGCGGTGATAGTAACAGGGATGTTCACAGTGGTGGTTTTGTCCAAAGGTGGTTGAATCATCCGAGTCACATTCTTCTGGTTGTCAGCATCTTCTGGCTGCTCCGGCACTTTTTGTAGATAGGTGCTGGGAAGAGTGTGCACAGGGACAACACTCACACTTCCACTAGCTTCTATCTCACACTGATTCTCCCTAAGACAGAAAAGCAGAGTTTATTAAACATGATCTCAGCAGGTTTAAGAAAACACATGTATCATGATGCTGCAAGATGCTCTAGCTAGGTTTCATCAGCWGTGTTTCACATACAGGTTCTTTCAAAAAACCCACACACTGCAGGAAACCTTACTGGTCATATCGTATGGGACCTTTGCTCTTTAAGACCTTCTGAACCAATGTCCAAGMACAACATTAAGAGGAGCTGCGCCACGGAGAGTAACTTTTCCTTATTTAACGAGACCCAGAAGTGAGGTTTATAAGTAAGAACTATGTGACACTCATGCAAGAGTGATACTAGCTTTCCAGCATCAGCTAGTTTCTGAATGAAGTCTGACATTATGCTTCTGTGTTCTCCTGCAGGTTTATTTAAATTTAGCGATGTGCTTTTCCAGTCCTAAACCACGCTGTAATGTAATGCAAGCTGCTGCTTTGCTACTACTACTGCTTTCCACTCTAGCAGCAGCTATATTTCAGTGAGGAGGAAAGTGGACTTGTGCGTATGATCAGTCTAAGCAATACGCAGTGTTTTGTAACCCATCTGAAAGGAAGTTAATACAGACAGCAAAAATACTGTACCAATGCCCTTCATAGTTCCCCATGGTGACAGGCACTCAATGCTAAGGATTCCCAAAGAAATTTCTTTATAACGTTAACAAAGCTGAAAAGGCAATCTTAACTATTCTTAACTATTCTGAATGCTTCATGGGTACTACTTTTCTCGCTTGACTTGCATAAGATTTAAACAGAACAGGACACACCATTGTTTTCTATGGAAGTAGTGACTTTCTTTGCAGTTGTGTGCTATGACAACTGGAAATACAACCTATAGTATGAGGAGGAAAAAAAAAAAAAAAAAAAAAAGTCGTCCAAAAGGATTGTAAGCAAGGCTGGATGTCATTTAAAAATACACAGCTCAAACACAAACTTCCTTAAGATGGCTTTTGCGTAAAGAAATCTATTTTCTTTTTTTAACTTGAGCTATTCTGTGGGCTGGACCAAAGCCATCTTTAGGAGCCTCRGTCATTACTGATTTGAATAAAATGGACCACAGGTTATACTGTGCAGCAAGGCTGGTGCAAGTTTAAAAGGAGCAGCAGGGAACACGACAGGGAGGTGAATTAATTGCTTTCTGAATGGTGTATGGGGTCTGCTGCCCCCTGAGCTGCCACAGTGGCAGGTCTAGTTGTGCTGCGTTCACTTACTTGGCCTGGTGATTGCGGTGCTCTTTCTCCCCGGCCTCCCCCTCCTTCTCCCCATTTTCCTTCTCCACCGACTCGTATGTCGACAACGCTCTGCTCCTGAACCTGTGGCGTCTGTGAGGCTCTTCGCCGTTCTCTCCCTTTGAACCGGGCTCTCCTTCCCGGTTCCCAGATCTCGATCCTCCCCGGTGTCGGGAACGCCGCTCGCTCCTGGCCCCGTTGATTGTCCCATTGCCTTCCTTGCCTTGCCGTTCGGCAGAATGACGGTGAGTCCGATGTCTGCGGTGCTCCTTCTCCACACCTTCTTCCACCGACCCTCGGCGATGGTGTCTCTTTCCCCCTTCCTGACTCCTGTTGCGATCACTTTTCCCTTCCTTACTGCCCCCTTCCACCTCCTTGCTGCGGCTCCTGTGCTGTCGGTGCCGCTCCTCCTTGTTGTTGGTGCCAGACTCCCCATTCTCGTCCTTGGCCACATCACCTTTCTCCTGCTCTCCTAATTTGTCTTTATCCCGATGCCGGTGGTGTTTTCGGGGAGCCTCTGCACCATCAGTAGAGCTGATTTTGGTGTGCTCCACTTCCTGCACATCCACTGGGCTCAGCTTACTGATATTATTCCTTCCTTCACTCCTTGGCTCAACCACCAGAGGTCGATCCAAATGAGTCTTCATGTCYGGCCGGATGTGAAGGGTGGTAGCATAACGCACCCGCTCCTCCGGATCCAGCTCGTTGTATAGCGCCTCACAGCTGGCTCGGAAATTGTGCATCCGGATCTGGCTGGTCCTCTGCTCCCAAACAGACTTGGATTTGGAGGAGTTCTGCTGTTTTCTATGGAGGGGAGGAAGATGAAAAGTCAGTATCCAACTTTGCACATGTTCTCTAAAAAGCATTAAAAAAAGAAAAGTAACAGGAAATTTTCAGCTGAGAGGGGATTAGAGGGTTGAACCAAAGAAAATACAGGAATGGAGAGAGAATGGCTGGCGGAAAACATGAGCAGGGAAAGCCAGCAGGATCATCAGTGTTAGTTTGTCCCACGYGCAGAGGCAGCTCAAAACAGGCCCTTTGGAATGGAGTTATCTYGATTTCTGAAACATGGCCATCCCGCTTGGAAGCCTCATGTAGAGACTGAAGGGTTAAAGTCACTGCTTACAAAAATCATATAGCACAGCCAGAGCTTTTAAACAGCCTATAAGGCTTCCCCACAACCGATAGCACATTTCTCCACACTTTTGGATAAGCAAATTAGCGGGAAGCAAGAGGAGTTAGACTGGAGGAAGGAGCAAGGGGGAATGAAATCTGCTCCTAAGAACCACAGTCTGAATGCCCTGCCACCAGCCCCTTCCCTCTTACAACCAGAAAGAGGTGTTGCTCTTCAGGCTGGACTGCCTTGTAGGCTAATGGAAGAGGAGAGTTGTTATCTCTAAACCCAAGATATCTTTCCAAGGTGAGGATGAACCATCTAGCCCAAGCATCACAGGAATCTGGCAAAAGTACAAGCAAGAAAGGAAGACTGGTCCGGATACTGTGAAAAGGCCTCAGGGAGTGGGAGAGCTGCACATAGATCCAGAGGCCCTAGACAGACCTGGTCTTTTTTATATCATCTCTGATGATGAGAATACCTCACRTAGGCAACTCCTTAATGCTTCGCTCTTTTTAGCACAGCATTTGGTTTA
Source organism: Rhea americana (assembly GCF_003343005.1). Taxonomy (NCBI): domain Eukaryota; kingdom Metazoa; phylum Chordata; class Aves; order Rheiformes; family Rheidae; genus Rhea; species Rhea americana. The sequence goes on from NW_028186768.1 coordinate 3,399,080, forward strand.
TAACCACAACATGTCAACAGATCATATACTTAGTCAATACAGCAAAAGGAGGGTCTTTTTTTCTTTCCTCCAGAAGTCAAATTTTGCTTTTGCATAAAACAAAGTAAAGCTATTGGCTTCCAGAGTGGAGTTCTAGAGACTGGATCAGGTTAGCATCTTCTTTTCATTAATGAAACTTCCTCTAACAAAGACAGGAAAAGCATTTTCCTTCCATTGACTTGCTCAGATCACTTTTCATTTGCAACACTTAAATCCGACCTCTGCAGCACAAGCAATACTGCACGGGGCTTGCAGATCTCCAGCCCTTAATGCACACCCSAAAAGGTTGTGGAAATAGGAAAGCAGACACATTTTCCTTACGCGTTGTCTGGCTTCCCCTGACAATAGAAGAAGCCAGCTTCTGAATGTGTCCGGGCTGATTCAGCCTGTCAGGGTCTGTCGCCATGCTCAGACCCTCTGGGAGGCAGCACTCAGATGGAGTCACGTAACACAGTGGGAGCTGTCGGAAAAGCTTTGCATCTCAGGGCTTCGCTGTAGGGCTTTTAAAAAAAAAATCACTGAGGGTGCTGTTGCTTGGTTCTGCTAAACTGGCAAAAATGTACTTAAACGTTCACTGCTGGTGGGATGAGGGCACTCAGGTGGATGTGAAGAAATCTGAATTTACCCAGAAACCAGAGTGAGCATAGCTAACCATCAAGATTGAAAAATCTGAGTCCTCTGTTCCCAGGAGGCACATCCTGGACCAATTTACCACCGAGTGCACCATTTACATCACAGCATAATGATGGGTGACAAAAATCACAGTTCTAAACGTAAGGGATATGAAAAGATACTGGGGACGTATCTTAGAGCCCTCTCCCTCTTAGAGAACTCACCAAAAAAGCCCACAGTGTATGGAGAGCTGGCCCCTCTTGAGAGGACACCACCCCAAGCTGTCCCCAGTACAAGATATTAACAGCCTCCTCATAGCAAGCAGTGACTAATGKTTTTTTTGGTGTTAACATTGTGAAAGATTCAAACACTATCACGAGACTTACTTGATTTTTAAAGGAATTAATGGGTAACATGCAAAGCCTCCTCTGACTCCCCAAGACCTCCAAGCCCTGGACATGGGTTTCCTATCGAAAACCTCATGCTCTCCTGCTTTAGAGCTCATCCTCTGTCTGGGTGGGGGGAGTGCAGCAAGAGGAAGCTTCCCAGGGAAGGAGCACAGAGGGTGCTAGAGGTCCTGCATTTCCTCCAGGATGGACAGAGTAACATGCTCCTCTGTGCTCCAGGTCTAGTGTTGCCCAGACTGAGCCATGCTGGGAAAAGAAATCTCGTCCTCACCACACCAGCTCGGTGGAAGCAAAGTAGTTTGGGTCTGCATATATGCATGGCTGAGTACCCCGCATATTTACTCGGTGCAGTCCACCAAACACATTTGCTCTTAGGGGACATTTCTCACTTCATATTAAAGTCCTTGGGCAAGGAGATAAGAACTGGGGGGGGGGGTGTTTGTTTGTTGTTTGTTTTCTCTTTCTTTTGGTGCTTTGTACAGAGTGAGCTCTCAAAGCTAAAACGGTACCTAGCAATAAGGGGTTAAGTCAGAGCTGAAAAAGTGCCCTAACGCTGAGTGAAGCTTTCAAATTTCCTACAAACGGAGAGCACAGAGAGGAGCATATCCAACTGCAGCATCCTGTGCTCCAGCTCCACCAGAGAGCAACCATGCAGAGGTGGGACACAAGACCCTGGACCTCCCTGCAGAGACTCCAGAGAAACACAATAAAAAGCAGGCAACTTTCATGGAAACTGCTTCTCCATGAGTGCCTGCACTGAACCCGTCAAAGCCAAACTYCTAAAACAGACTGGATGTGGTGATAAGGAAGGTTAAGGATGTGGGGCTGGTATTTATCACACAGCAGAAAGTGAGTTGAGACTCTTAAAACCTACTAGCACTGGCTGGCTGGAAGCAATGAGCAGCTTTGCTATTTAGCGACATGATTTCTTGATGAAGCTTATAAATAAAATTCCCCAGAAACGGACCCATATTTAAGCCTTCAGAGATTTTCTTTCTAGCCTACGCAGATGTTCACAGGGGATTTTCAGATGTTCCCAGTATCAAGGTTTGGGTCATTTACCTACAAGTACTGAAATCTGCTCTGCCAAAAGCTGTGTCATTTGAGAAGGGGTATTTTTTTTTTTTTTTTTTTTTTTTTTTTTTTTTTTTTTTTTTTTTTTTTTTATGCCAAGAATATAAACCAGTCATTAAAAAAATAATTATCTCTGGGGTGCAAAAGCTTCCATTGTGTTTGAATCATGCACAACTGAAAGAAGTTACTGCTAAGTGCATATACAGCTGTGAGCCTGGAGAAACCAATAATATGCATATTCACGTAGTCTATTTTGCAGAAGTTCCTTTCTTAAATGAGACACTGAAACTACAGACTTAAACTTCTCAACATGTAGAACTACCTGTGATATATCTTTAACACTGACAAAATTACTGAAGATGATTTCCAAAAGAATACAGCGCACAGCCACCCACTAGCTTTGGTTACCAATTAAACCAAAGACCAGGAGGTTGGAAGTAATGACTTCATCCTTTCCTCTTTCTTTATGACAAGACAACCACCCCCACCAGCCCTGAAAAAATCACCATATATATAAAGCGCAGGAAAAACACAATCCCGAAAACGTGAAGCCTGCCTGCAAGCTCTTTACCATATTCAAATCAGTCAAGAACATCAGGAGCAAATGCCAGTGCACATAAAGTCCTGTGCAGGAAATGGAAGTAAAACAGCAGAGCAGGTTGGACCCTCTAGAGACATTGTTGAGGGTTTTTCAGAGCAAAAGCGGCAGCAACTGGAGGGAAAGTGTCGTATACTTGTCCAGTTAAATTTATTAGACTCTTGCTTTCTACAAGTTCTCACAGCAACTGAACATGGACATATCTGACAGCTTCTTCTCTCCTGTTGCTCTCCCCTGCACTTCTTCACAGAGGAGAGGTTTTGAACTTATCTGCGGCACAACAGGGATGTCACCTCAAAACAAAACAGAGTTTCATTAAAACTGCCTGCATATGAAGGTTCCTTTGCACAGAACTCAAAAAACTGCAGAAGAAACAGAAAATTGTACATAGAGCAAGATCATTCCTTCTAATGTTTCCTCCAGTGTTTGGTTTGGCTAATTATTAGATGTGGCATGAATCGGGACAGACATAAGCTGTCTACAATACAGAGCCTGATAAATAGCAGTCTAGTATGACCTAGACATGACCAAACCGAATAAAATGAGCCTTTATGATAAGCATTTCTTTTCTCAAAAGAAAACTATCTCTTTGTGATTCCAGTTCCATATTTAAAACCCTTAATGTTCACTGTTTGCTTCTTAAAATTCTTCTAAAACCACTAATGAAATTACATTAACCCCTCTGTTTTACACACACAGGAGCAAGGTTAATGCTCTCTAATTCACTTTCTTTATGATTACTTCCAACCTCTATTTTCTGTCTACAGAATATTTCAAATCCTTCAAAGGGGCACTGGCAATATGGTCAGGTTTCAGATCCTCTAGGCTTGAAATGTCATAGTAGATATTACTGCTAATGTGCTTTACTGGGTAATTCCACCATTTTTGCTTGAATTAAGAAGCTAACATTCAAACAAATTCTGTGGCTAGAAAGAAAAGCAAAGAATTTATGTAGAAACAAATAAAATTCATATTAACAAATCATTGACTAATATTGATAGAAATAAAAAATACAACYGATCACTGCGTAGATTGTTCAAGAAAGGAAAGTACACTTTTAGCCATACTCTAATCTTAGGGAATTCCTTAAACATCAAAGATTTCGTTATCATAACCTTTTAAAACACTGCTTTACTTAATGGCATTTTGCTTCCCAGAACTACTGTTTTAATAAGCTGCACAATGACAATMATTAGAATTTTGCTTTACTAAATAATGAATGAAAGCTGACTATAAACATAATAATTTGATATTAAAAATACCTYCATAATAGGTTGTGAGTATGAAGGAATGCGTTCAGATTACAGGGGAAAGGAAATTTCCCGTTAAAAAATTTTCACCAGAAAATGTGATATTAAAAAAAAAATCCTTCAATTCACATTCACATTTTCTGCGCATAAATTTGGAAAAGCTTTAAAAGCTCGGAAAAACTTGGAAAATAAAAATCAAATATTTTAGTTTGGGGTAGGTACACACAAAGCAGAACACTCTATCGCTGTTTGGTTTGAAAAAACAATTTTSTTTCAGCTGAACTCACCACTAGTGTTCAAATTTGTTTTGCCAATGACCCCTGAGAGTTGCTGCTTGGATGCTTAAGCACCTTTTCCTCTTTATAAGCTACATTTCCTGCCTGAACTCTCTTGCAAGATGCACTGTGCTCTCCCACTGAGCTGATAACGCCAGCATACATCACAGAAATGCTGTGACCAAGGACCATCAAGAAAAACATCGTCCAGTCTCTTCTAGCATTATTCTTGAATTAGAATTTGGTTTTACCTTAGGATTTTTGATATTTCAGTTTCTCCGAAGGAAAACATTTTTTCATAGAGCTGCTCCTGATTTCCCATGGACTAGAAACTCTAAATTTTGAACACGCTGTAATTCCAATATAATACTAGCCAAGTATCACTTGTTCACACTCAGAAACTTGCTACTGAAATTTGAACCGCCTTTCAGACTTTCATGGGTGGTGACTTCTTARATAAAGAAAGTTCACAAAATACAACAGTCTGAATTTTCCAATATTGCCATTCTCATAGAATTGGCCACTTCTTTTATCTGCTCTTTTAGACAATACAGTGAAATGTGAGTATAGCCACATCCCTGCAGCCTGATTGAACTAAAATCACATCTAGGTTGTTCAGTACGTGGAACCACTAAGTTCTCCTAAATCCAGTCAAATGTCATTTCTTTTTAAATCATGTGTTTTTCTCTAAAGCATCCACATTGCACCCTCAGGAGGACATTCTAGCAATTACGTAGTAATGGCACAGTTTTGGCCAAAATCGAACTCTTAGCTTCTGATAAAAGCAAGAGAAAACACACTAGGAAACGAGGTCATAGTCACTTTTTTGCACTACGAGGTTGGAAATAGAGCAGAAGAGCCAGAGAGCTAATTTATACAGAAGCAAGWGATATGGATGAAGAATGATTTGGGTGCTTGGGTGGCAAATGACAAATTAGGCCTGGTAGGAGATACGTAAGCTTTTCATTTCTGTTCTCTACACTATCAGCTTGTGGATGCAACAGAGACATGCTGTAATGGTTGGCGTGGCGAAGAGCTGCTCCAAGAAAAACAAATTTTGATCTTCTCCATATCATGCAAAACCCAACTAACTTCAGCGCAAAAAAGCACTTCCATCAYTAGCGTTTCTGCCGTCGTGTAGGGAGGGATGCTACCCCCTAAGCTACCAAATTGGCTGTGTTTGCTCATACGTCAGCTCTTGCCACAGGCTACACTGAAGTCCGAGAGGCCTGTGGCAGGGGCAGACACTCAGCCAGTCTGGAGGGAAAAAATGAAAAAAATAGCTGGTGAAACAACGGCTTTTGTTTTATTTACCATTCTAGAAAATGCCTTAAGAACATGCCATTTTTCATGTCCATGCAGTGGCTGATACCTCTGGGTCCTATTACAAACAAACAATAAACAATAGCAATACAAAGAAAAACTCAAGTGAGTAGTAAAAGTATCAATTTGGATTCAAGCACCCATTAAAATAGAACAAGGATCAGTATCAAAGTCCGGCCTCCCAAGTAACTGCATATCGTGGATGACTGAAGATGCCTGGCTGTTAATAAAATAAATCTCAAAATACATCCTGATATTAGAAAAATGCAACATAATTACTCACTTAACTGTGTGTTCTCACCTATCTGCCTATAAATTAGCTGCATTTTATATAAATACTGATTTACTTAAAGAAATAGAACATCTCTGTATACACTTAATTACCTCTATTCAGTGAGTTTAAAATGGATTTCATACTGCTTGCAGTGCTTGTATCATAAATTTGTTACAGCACAGAAGTTTGGAATTAACAGCAGAAAGTGACTCACCTTGACTTTGGGGAGGGGTAAGGGGGGGAGTTAGCTCAGGTATTTTTGCCTGTAGTTTTTCACCAAATTAGAAAATCCTTTAAAAATTAATCAAAGAAAGAATATGGAAAAAACAYTCTTCCATCTAAAAAGATTTTTGAATGAGTTTTATTCTTTCAGAATGTACGGATTTGTAGCTCCTGGTTCTTACTGATATTAAGCACATAAGGCATTTTATGCTGTTTGAGCAACCTAAAGGAGAAAAAGGAATAGGGTCTTTTTAACGTTTTTTAAAAGTTCTTTTGGATGACTAGACTGTTCTTCAACTTTTATGTTCACACAAAAATTAGATCACTTATCTATTCACTGTAATTACAGTAACAGATCTCACAGTGGGTAGAAACAGAGTGATATAAAGGCATCCTGAATCTATACAAATATTGCCCCAGCGAAAGGAGTCCCTAACACCCGCACGAACCAAAGAGGAGTTGTTCCAATTTATCTATTTGAATGCAAAATAAGAAAACCACATTTCTAGCATAGGTAGGCCTATAATAGCAACTCTTACACATAGTTCTGGGCTCCAGTCATTCGTTTAACTAAAACAAGTCTTTTGCTGAAGAAATGCTCTGTAGATACCCACAGAGAAGAAAATGCACACCAGGCTCGACTGTCAGAAATGGTCCTTCTTTTCATGGAAAGGACCTGACTATAAATGCCCAGGCACTGCATAGAGATGTTAATCTCCATCGCATCTGTATCAAGATCTCTGCACATGACTGAAGAGATATAAAGTGGTTTCACGTACAGAGTTTTAATCTGTAGTGATTTGCCAATATGGCTGAGACAGGAGAACATGGGAAAAGAAATGTCTTTAACCATTACAGACATACTGAGAAACATTCTAATATAGGTAAAGCTACATTTTTTTGCAGTACAAATTACTGTGTCCAGGGAACAGAGGTGAGCTATATCACCAAAGGAATCTTTCTAAGACGCTGGCGGGACTTAGCAACAGACCTCAGTGGCAAATGCCTCTAGATGCAAGTAAATCTTTCTTCCAAGGGGATTTTGGTACCTGTGATTTGAATTTATCCTTTTGAAAGACAGCTGTGTCTGGCAGATTGGAAAAGGGTCCAAATTCTTGATTCTTGCAGGCTTAGTTTGTGCAAACATTGCCTCAGATTAGTTTGGTGCAACTTTTAACTTCTGCTGGAGAGAAGTAAGGTCCTGGGAGAGAAGCTGGGTCAGCAGCACCTCCCTTTCATCCCATTTTCCCCACAGCACCCATGCTGTGCTGAATAGACCTCCTCCTCCATCTGCTGAGGGTGAGGCAGAGCAAACTCGCTGGAGCAAACATGCCCAGCAGCCTCGATCCAGGCTACACCCTGAATTTTCAATGGCCCAATCCTGGCAGTCAAGGGGTAAGAAATGAGATCTCAGACTGGCATATCTGTCCCACCAGAACACCTCAGACAGACATGTTTGAACTTTTGCAACTGGCCAAAACAGGTCTGTTTTGGTCACAGAAGCTAAATCCACATATTCCAATAAAATATTCTTAACGCAGACATGCCCAGAATCCCGCAAGGCCGAAGACCCCCAAAACAACCAGGGACCCAGGGAGCAAGGAAGATGGCAGGAAGCTGGTGGAAAGCCTCCTTTGCTTTTCCATGCCTTTGTACACTGAATCCTGCTACAGTGTACGTAAGGACAAACCCACGCATGTTTGAATTGCACTTACTTGTCTCTCCAAAAGCATTACAGAAGAAAGCTAACGTCAAGCGGTAAAAGCATAAACTCAGAGCAAAGACACTAAGATGGGTTGATGACAAGTTGATGACAAGTTTTGTTGTATTAGTTGGCAGGGAACAATGGTATTTTCTACAAACCTGCACTGGTGTCAAATCACACCTGTGATTCACAGCAAAGCCAGCAAGATTTGTGTGTTAGAAAGTGTAGGAAGTGAGTGGAAGGTATACCACCATGTTCGCTGAACTAAGGATACATAGGAGCTTGCTGAGTGCCTCATTTTCACAGAGATATTTGTGGCTTTTAGTCCCAGCTCAGGATGTTTAGAAGGCACAAGCATAACCAGTGCTCTCCTGAGTATAAATTTCCCAAGGATATTTATAGAGCGTTTTCAAATTTTGTCTCCTTGGGCTGTTTCCAGAAGTTAGGTGCTTTTAAAGTCCTTCTCCAGCATCCATTTAAAGAGCACACTCATGGTAGGCCCCTTTCTCCTATTGAACCATAAGTGCAAACACTGGTGGAACATCAAAGCTGTTAGCCCAGTGCACAATAAACACAAAGAACAAAAATACTAGCCAGAACAAGATGAACCATCAAATGAGGGCAAAAGGGAGAAAAGGAAAAATAACTAAGAAAGAACAAAAAAAAATGTTGGGGGGAAGGACAAGAGAAAGAAAAACAAAAGGAAGAAAGGGAGGAAAACATCACAGTCGATGTGCAAAACACTACAGAGTTGCTCACGATCAAATCACAAGCATTATATGGCAATGTTGCACACCTTCCAGTCCTTCCACCGTATGTTGGTCTGGAGGCTTTCCACAACGATGGGAATGAGTTTTGGAAAAAACAAGAGGAAGTGAAGGTACCAGGGGAATGGGAAGGAGGAAGGTTTATAAATATAGATATCATAAATCCATTTATATGAATATTGTAACAGAGAGCAACTCACGGTGAATTTACGCTGGAGACTGACGAGCTGCGAGATACAGTACCTCGAGTTTGCTTTACAAAACTGCACATGCAAAAACAAAACAAAAAAACAAAACAAAAAGTGAGAAAAAAAAAAGAGAAACTATAAAAGACATCGGGAGGAGACTCATACAGGCTGTGTCCTATTGAATGCAGACTGCAGCGTGCATCTCGGGAGGAGACCAGGCAAGCTTCAGAAAGTTTGGAAGCCACAGACACACCACCTTCTAGTTAACAGGAAGACAACTGAAGAATCAAAATGGAACCAAAAGGGAAAAAAATTAAAAGGTGAACCAAAAGCCACAAGATGATATTAAGACTTTATGCCTCCATGTGCCATACTCACATAATAAAAGTCCTCAGCAGAAGTCATCTTTAGGACCTTGGGGTAGAGGTCTTTTTAGACACAGTTGCTGTTTGTTTTTACAGCTGTGCTGCAACTCATTATTTCAAAGTGGGAGGAGGATGCAAGAGTGCTAATTCCCACTCAGGCTCTGTGACATGCAAGGAAGAAGCCCTGGTGCAGGGGCCATTGGGAGGACCTGGGCCACTTCCAGAGAACCAGGATCCACCTGAGCCCCAACAGCTGCTCCCATGTGGCTTCCTGCTTGGTCACTGCCTCAGCTTCACTCCACAGAGGCACCTACCTCTCAATTCTGCCTTGGCTCAGGGATGCATCTTAATTCAGCTCATCCGTGTATGGCTCACCGTGTCTAAAAACCACGGCTTAGGCAAGGGATTACACTTCAATTAAAGGAGCTTGTTTCCATCCACATTTAATTTTGCAGATTCTCCTCCATTCAGTGCACGTCTGTACAAATGCCATTATATGTGGGGGGTTCTAAATATAGAAGGAGTTGAATTAAACTGAAAAGGTTTATTTTTCCTTTGGCAGTAAATTTTCAGAAAACTAGGATTCTAAATATCTTGATAGATCTTGACTTGAGGTGCTAATTTCTTCATAGTTATAAACAATAATTTTGATAAGTCTACATCATTTGTGGAACCCTCTCAGAATACTGAAAATAAAATCCCTTCATGTCCTGAATTTGCCTTTTCTGTTTAAGCATATATATATATACGTGTGTGTGTGTGTATACATATACATACACACACACACACACACACACAAGTGTATATTTCTTTTTTTACTTCCACAGCTTCCATGACAGTTTTCATCCATTAGCAATCAATGATATCAAACCAGAAAGTGCAGTTAATATCTAATGTTCTTTGGATATCATGTAAGTTTTGCTTTTATATGAGTTTTGAATATATATTTCATTAAAATTAATAAAATATCCTAAACAAATTTTGGCCCAGGTGAAGTATATAACAGGACCATCTAGAGGCCAAGATACCTAGAGCATATATATGAGAAATTACGAAAGGCATTTTCAAAAGTTTTGCTTGAGCAAATAATCTGCTGAACAGTCAGGTAAAGTATTCTGCCTAAATTTCAGCATTTTTACATTTGTGCTGTGCCAAATGAAACAGGAGTCRATGTGCAGTCAAAAGGAGGTGGTCATTCTTCGCGTGTTTGCCAGTGAAACTACTGCTTCCAGGTTGCTCAGGTTGGGGACCCCTTTGCTTCCTTGCTGGAATCCCCAGGCTGCCAACTAAAACTGAAGAGAAGAATCTGATGACTGCACCAATGCTTTAAATATAAGTATGAAATTACTTGGGCAAACCGGGCGTAAAACTGATGATGGAGGAGAATGTACAGGGTTGGCTTAATTTAGCTGAGATTCAGAATCATTATTTTGCACTGATACCTGGGGAAATTTTGCTTTTAATTGCTGAAAGCAGACCTCAGCTTCCCCTGGCAGAAGACTTAAATGATCCTTTGCATTTATGCTTGCCTCATTTGGTGCAGTGCAAGATGCAGGCTGCACTGATCCTGCCAAATATCCTTGCAAGTTGGCTAAACAATATCGTGCAAATTCTGCAGCACTTTGGGTTCATTTCTCTGTTCTTGTTGTTTGAATCCCCTTTTTTGAAACTGTAACCAACTAAATTCATACTGGAACTGCGGATTATACAGCCAGGAAGCAAAGACAGGCTCCTTTGCCAAACCAAAATGACAGAAGTATTTGAGCATTGCTTGGTGCTACTTACCATCAGAGAGAGAGAGAGAGAACAAGGGACTGTCTTTCTGTGTAGCTGTTTGAGTCACCTTTACACCAATAGCAAGGGCAAAAAGGTAAGCTAACAGGAAGAATCACAGTACCTCACACATCAACACACTCGGGAAAAAAGAAAGGGAAGAAATCACAAGCCAGCAAGATAAAAAGAACACCTCTTCTAGTCTACGTCATCGAACACGGTACTTTGTGCTAGGTGTTCAGGCATACATAGGGTTCTGTTGGGTATTGACAGCCCAACAGGGATTTTAAAACAGACGATCGTATTCCCAAGACAAAAGGAAAATACAGAACCTCTGAGACGGATAAAGTCCTGGAGAGACAGAGCAAATCCCACCCTTCATCCCCAAATCTGTACAAAAGGGACAGCCGCCTCTGAGATGTCATTGTGAAATGATGTGCTACCTATATCTGCTCTTGGCATTTTTCTAATGAGTAGTCTACATGTGTTGACAGGCTGCATCTCCTGCAGGCATTCAATTAAAATGTAAACTGCTTTAAACAACCCTGTGAGGGACCAGCAGAAACCAGTCAGGGCCTGGAGAGAGGCAGAGGTCTTTAGAGGTTGGAAGATCCTGGAAAGCACGTGTAACTTTAAAAGGATGAAAGTGGTCAGTCCTACAACAGTGTTTAGCTCTGGTACACACATTGCATGAACTGTCTCTGCCACAACTATCACGTCTGGAATAGCTCCTCCCATCCAGAACTCATACCTTATACCTATGCTAAATCATTTGTTTGGTCCAGCTACAACTATAACCCATTACCACATGGAATCAAAAAATCTCAGGAGTGACAAAATACAAAAAGTTTCATTTAGCCTGACTTAGGCATAACTACTTACCAGAGTCCTACAAATTTAGCATTCAACTGCTTTTGTAATTGGTATTTTAAGACTCTTCCTAAGAAAAGCTAAAGACAGGCCATTGGAAAAGGCACAGGAATAAACAAATACAAAGGTTATTTTAACCACGGGTTCTGCATCAGTAGCCCCTGAGTGCTGGTGGAGAAGACGTGTGTGCTGGGCCCTCGATGCCCTGAGCAGTCGTGGCTTGCTGACTCCCCAGCTAGTCTGCTGGACTGTGCAGTGCCTGTGCTGTGTGTGCGGTYAGTGCAGCCCCTTTTGTACACAGCATTGGTGCATCTCTGGCTGGAATAGAAGAGGTGGGCGAGGATTTCAAACGCAGGGAGTTTGCCTTCGGATTTGTCAAGAGGCAAGTTCTTTTACAGAAAATAAAACTGTTTTAAAATCGGGTCATTGTGCTGCCCACAGAAATAAACCTGAGTGCTGCTCACCCCACTGGTACCTGTCCAGCGAGGATCTCGCACACCCACTGACCGAGCTGCACTCTCTGCAGGGAGAGCGCGCAATTGCCCCATTTCCCCCGCTCCTTCATTCTCGCCGCCGAGGAAGCTGCACCAATGGTTTGCTCTAAAGACCCCTCGCTCAGTACAGTCGCTCAGCTCAAGAGRCTGAGTGGTTTAAAGGTTGTACGAAACAGAGGGTCTTAAAGACAATGCTGGGCAAACTGAACAAACCCAGAAACTCACCTCCAGAAACAACAAAGCAAGGAAAATGCTAAACAGAAAACAAAAATCACAAAAATAAGAATGAAACAATGGGCTAAAATTAAAACGCAACAACATACGTTAAACCAATATTTTGTTTTAAACCAAACACTGCAACAATGGCAAAACCAATGCACCATCCTAGCGTTTAACCCTGAAAATCACAAAACAAAAAGGCCCATTCAGGATAGAGTTCACCAGGTGAAAAAGCAAACTGTGGTTAGATCAATCCTTTCATTCAAGTCCCTTTGGTGGAGCAGAAGACAAACCACAGAAGTCCTGGGAGACYGACGAAGTGGGAGCTACAAACTGAGTGCAGGTAGAAAATTGTAATAAAGCACTTTGAGTCAGCTACAAGATAGATGATACCTTGACTCCACTGTAATAATCAATAGATTATTAAAACAAATCTCCATGTCACAGTAGCATTTCACCACAAAACAGTTCTTGGCTTATATAGCAGCCTATTGCACATGTAAATGTGAAGATGTCAGTTCATGTCCTCCAAGAAGGCTGACACACTAAATAAGCAACCAGTTTTTTAAGCCTAGGAAATTACATTTTGCAACTGATGCAATAAATTGAATGTTTCCTGCAGCTCAGCTGTTAAGGGAGGCTCAGATGCCACAGAAGAGAAAAAGAATCACCGCAGATAAACTAGAGGCACAGGAGCAYAGAAAGCAAGAGTGCACACTGCAGGCACACGGAAAAAATGGCAGAGGTGGAGAAAAGGATACTACAGAGTATGAGATGGATTGAATTGAGCCAAAAGCAGGGTTAGATGAAGATAAATTCATGCTCCTTGATATAGCACTGACAAGGAAAAGTAGCAAAACAGCAAGCGCAGCATCTCACTCTTCAAACAGAACCACCACTGCTATGACTTTTCACCAAATCCAACCCCTGTATGGCTACATGCATCCCGGGAACATGAACATCACTACCAAGAAAATGCAAGTCATTATTCTCTGTTCCCCCCTGACCCTTGAAAGACTGATTTTGATTGAGAGAAGGCAAAAAATAATCATGTTTTCTCAACATTGATATGTCACAGCTGTTGTCATCAAAATTAATTTTCACACATTTTGAAAATAAAATTTAATCACAAAACAAAAAAAATATTATTTCTTAAGACAAAAATACAAACCAATGGGATAGATGCACAAAAGGATTCACAGCAGCACCTAGGTAGCTTAGTCCAAATTTTTCACTATCCTTGCTCACCACTCACCTAGGGGTGCCGAAACTCTGCAGGCACCTGCCTTTTTGATGTCCCCATCATCAGCCTTATTGTACTGGCATAGCTAAGGGATAAGTGCTGCAAACCTAAAAACTGTAGCAGCTAAGCCCTTCAGAGTTCTCATTATGGACAAATCTACACATTAAACAAACCACTTTGGCACCCATTCATTAAATATCTTTTGGATCATCAGCCAGCAATCCATCCATGAATCTATTTGTCTCTCTCAAAACACCTAGGTTCTCTCCTGCCTTCCCCTTTCCGTCATTAGCCATTTGGTCATCAACTTACTGACCTTCTGCATTTTCTTCCAAGCTACTGCGCCCCCTCCATGCCTTGCCAGTGACCTTGAAAGCATCTCCGATGCCATAAAGCAGAGCCAACTAGAGGCAACGTGGCAGCAGTTAAATTGCGGCCTCTCATATTGCATGCACGATGTTGGCACTCTGAGTAAATGYGGAAGCAATTGACTGCACTTTCAAATGGGTTCATTTGTAAGCTTAATTACCTGTCTGTATAAATGAGGCAGGTAGGGATCTGGGCAGACACCATTTGAGGCACAAAAAGATGAAATCCTCAATTTTGTGCTCTCTTTCAAATGTGGTTATAAAACTRGAGCTGTGATATTGAAAACTAGGTGAAAGCCTGGTGAGAAATCATGGAATGAGGTTATTTTTAGTTACTAGCAGTGTAGTGTGAAATCYTGGCTCCTTTCAAGTGGATTTGCTAATTTCTAAGTAATCCTCATATGCGCTATACTTTCATTAAAAAGGAAGAAGAAAAAAAGCATCATTATCTTGCATTTTAAAATAACAATACCAGGAAATTCATCAAAGAACAAGAGCAAATATCCTCATATGAGTCCTTTCTGAGACTGGATAGGAAATCCTTGTAAGAAAAGGATTGTATTTAAAATCCGCAAACAGACATGGCATAAATAGGAGCTGATTAAAGCAATTGTAAATTGCAAAATACAATGGTAAAATAATAAAATAGTTGTCAAACTAATATTATTCTTTTTCCTCCACGTATAATGAACTGGCTCCATCTGGTCTATTGTCTTTGATGAAGTTGCGCTAAAGTCCCACTAATAAAGGTCTCAGGAGATTGAGTTACACTGAAGAACCAAACGGGGATTTTGCTGCATTCCAGATAGTTTGGAATAAAACYGAGCACACAAACTTCCTTTTCTAGGCTTCTTCTTTCCCAGCCCTTGGGGTCTTCCCTACTAGAGGTAGTTGGAAAATACAAGTAGGTCTCAGCAAAATGTAAGATTAAATTTTTTAATGTCTATAGTCCTGATGCTAAAGCTCCTGAAAAGCTCTATGAACCTGCCAAATAACATGTTTCTCAATAAACCAATCCAAGGTCCAATCCAAGGTAGGCACATCTCAAACACAGGACCCATAATCCCACACGGGCAGAACTTGCGCTGACCTCATCAATATCTGGACTAGTATTTCTGCCTACATATAAATGCTTCACATCAGCTTAGATCAGTATATATGAAAAGGCAGGCACTAAAGGAACATTTTGGAGAGATTCTTCCAAAATGGTATCACAGAACCAATGCATATGTCCATACCCATGCACTGAAAATGAAAATTGACATTTCTAAGTGCAAACCAGTGACTGTTCACATATGCATTTTTTTTCATCCCAATACACTTTCAGAGAGCAAAGAAAGAACATTCAAGTCATTTTTTCATTCTGATATTTAGGAGGATATCTTTATGCTTAAATTCTCTAAGCAGAGATTAAACAGTAGTTAATATGTTATACACAAACATACATCTCAAAGTTAAAAATCCAAAGTGAAACGTTGACACTTCACCTGGTGAAATCTATCCTAGGACACCTTTAAAAAAAATCCTTCTAATATATAGTTATTTATAGCGAGGCAAAAGATGAGACATTACAAACAAAAACAAACTAAAAAAGAAAGTACTTAATTAAATACACGGTTAAGTGATCAGCACCAGAGCATTCAGTTACCCTAAAGCCCAGTCAGTAACGGAGACAGCATAAAAGGATGCTGCAGCTGAACAGACGTATACCAACACTGAAAAACAGAAACAAAATTTCCCAAATAATAAAATCTAATGCTTACGCGGCTATGGAAATGTTAGCTGCAGACATGGGGCTGACTTCTGCTACTTCCTTGGCCTTTTGCAGAGCAAGCTTTTGATTCGTAGCTTCTTCCATCTCCTCTTCATCCTATTGAAGAAAATCAAGACAAATCATGGTGTGTATCACATACGGACAGTAACAGGAACTCATCGGAGACACGAGTGGCAGGTGTCTGTCACCCCGTGCTGCAGAAACTGCGGAAACTCATCAAAATGAAATAAAATCCCGGGACTTGTTGCGAGTCCCTTCCTGAGCTGGGCCCCTCCACAGGGTCCTGCTGGTCGAGTTGAGAAAAGCAAGGCTCGGAGAAGCACTTTACTTTCGGTGCATTTTACCGAGAGCACGCTTGCCTCTGCAGGCTCTCTCACCTCTCGGGGACTGCCTCTTATCACTTCACGTTTACCCAGGAGACCGAGGCACAGCAAGGAGAGCACTGACGTGAGGCACAACATTTCTGGGGCAGAGGAAGTCCTAATTATCTCAGACTTGCATGCATAAAAGCATTCAAAGGCCTGCATCACACTGAAACATACGGGACACTGACTCCCAAAGCCTTCTTGACTTCTAGCCAAAAGTAACTTTTTAAAGCAATAAATCCAATGAACAACCAAGGATCTGATGGAGACCGCTCAATCAGTTTTACCCCAAATATTTCCACTGATTTCACCTGCAACAGTGTAGACATACAGAGCGAAAGCAGAAAGGAGAAGCTGCATTAAAGTGTGGTCAGTAAATTAAAGCGCAGATCACAAAGACGGTTGTGCTCATGCCTTCTGCATACTCCACAGATCACATATGTGGTTTTTCAACCTCTGTTGGCATTACAAGTTCCCACAGAGTAGAACTGTGATTTATTTTCTCCTTCCTGGTGTACTTTCAAGGAAAATAACAATTAAATTTAAAATGGATCTTTACCAACAGTATGAAGGCAAAAGGCACA
Organism: Rhea americana; assembly: GCF_003343005.1. Classification (NCBI taxonomy): domain Eukaryota; kingdom Metazoa; phylum Chordata; class Aves; order Rheiformes; family Rheidae; genus Rhea; species Rhea americana. The sequence continues at coordinate 3,415,869 of NW_028186768.1, forward strand.
GAGTCAGACCGGCTCGATTCCAGGAGTCATCTTGGTTAAACTTCCTTTCAACCTCCTAGCCGGTTAAATTCGATAGTAAAATCATGGCAGGATAAATACAGGCACTGTAATGGCAATGTCAGCATCACTGTTCAGGGAATAAGTACACTAACAGTAGGCACGGGCTCTTCCATCAAACTTTATGATGGATCTAACTCTGCTCTTCAGACGTAACACRGTGAAAGAGTTATGCTTAAAATAATCAAAGTGGACAATAAGACAACTAACTTTCATATGGGAAGTCATAAAGATTTATCCATCCTGAATGCCATTAACATGAATAGTTCCTCACTCTAAATTCAGTGTTATTTGATTAAACTGAATTATTTTGAAACCGTTTTCTCCTTTTGAAGTAAAAAGATATGGTGTGAAATTAATTAAATAATAGATCTGCTTCCATGAAAGTTTCAAACTTACTTTTTCCCTTTCCAGATTTGCTAATGCAAATCTGTAACAAGTAAATTTCCACTGCAGTGAATAAAAAAGGAATTTGAGGCAAAAAAGCCTTGTTGAACAGCTATACAAAGTCAGTAGTCAATACTTCTCAACCACCTACTTCCAATAAATTTATCAATGGCTTGGAAGCTTACTGTAAACCAAAGGTATCTGTAGAATATGAATCTTTTGCAGAATAAATTCTCCAATACACCATAATTTTAAGATGACTTTGAATGTTTTCCTTTCATTCAGAAGGCTCTTAAATCTTTTTTTTCTTGAGGACTCTCTAGCAGAGTTAAAATCAGTTATGTTCAAATGCTGTTGATTTTTATGCTGTGCACCTCAAGCACTGTGTATAGATTTTGTCATCCTTTTAAAACTTCTTGCTTCTACTCCAGTCTCACCAGGACATCAGTAAGTTCTGCTGAATTTGGCAGCTCAGAATAACATCAGCAAACACCYGTTGTCTTTAGAAACACAGCAGTCCATAACGCAGAGCAAGTACAACATTTAGCTCAATAATATTTCTGCAGCTCTTTCCATCCGGTGATTTTACCTTACTTTACAAATATTAATTAATTTTTTGCCAGATACTTACAGTGTGAGGTCTTGCTGGGGCACAGACTCATTTTGGTCAGTGTTGGAAGTGCACAGCTGTCTGACAAGTGCACAATTCAAGAAAGCATGGAGCCGTGATGGCAATATAAATTCCAGCTCTCACTAATACTGTAGCTCTGGGAGCTCAATTATCACCTTCGTTGTGTAAATGCAAGTACAGAAAAGRCCTTACCGATAAAGACATATAGCTCCTATGTTCCCTTTCTGTTTTCCAGGGCTCTAATTTTCACCTACACTACACAGTATATCTCAAGGTAACACMTGTCTTTGGTGTTATCCATAATCATGTGCATAGTTAATGCCAAGCGTTCAATATTGAGTTCACCCAACTAAAGTTCGCTCCGCTGGGAGGCAGGAAAAGAAATCTTCATAGCTGTTAGACTTTGTTGTTTTGCCTGTGCAATTCAAYAGTTCTGAGGATTTCTGGACTAATTTTACATAAAATTCACACATCCCTCCTATTCCACATTACGTGATTTTATACTGCTTTTTCAGTGACGGCCAGAAGTGTCCTGAGATCAGCGGACGCACTTTGCTCTCAGAAGGGACTGTAGGTTATTCAGGAAGACGAGGGTTTCCCTGGTCACCCTGAGATGATTTACATGTTGGTTTAAGCAGGATAGAGAAGAAGATGCTGTTCGGCATCAGAGACAGCGTAGGACTGTCAGTGGAGAGATTTCAAAAGCAAACTTTTGGGAGAGTTTTAGATTCCCTTCTAAATAAGTAGACAGAGAAAAAAATGTCAGTAGATGGAAAAATGGGAGAGCTTTTCCAAAGACTTGAAATCCAAAGCGCTTCAGGAATATCTAAGAAACCACTAGAAGCAAAATTGGGAGAGTTTAAGTCATTCATAAGTTTATGCTAGCACAGAAGGGTGGAAGAGAGAGACCTGGGAAGGGAGAGAGGAAAAGGTAGAGGCTGAAAAATAGGTTCTTGATATATATTCTAAGCAAAGACAACTTTTTTGCTGTTTTCTGCCCTAAAATGAGTCATTCCAAAGTACTGGTGAGTTTTGTAACAGATACATGATCATGATGAAATTAAATATAGTTGCAATTCTAATATTTCCTGTTATAGGTCACAAGGCCCAGCTAAAACTACCAAGAAATGTTCARATGCTATGATAAATTAAGTCTCATTCTATATCCAAAACTGGAAGTGCTGGTTGAAATGTTTCAGACATGAAGGTTAGCTGGAAAGCTTTCCATCTTTCCAAAATAGAAGCAGTTGCAGGCTGCTTATAGTTTTCCCACATTATATGCAGCGCTGATCTTGATTAGTTTTACAGCATAAATGTCAAGAAAATCTCCTGAGATCAACTGACTCCAGAGTAACTTAATTATATCCCCAGGCCATTTTTGATTTTGAATGATCATATTTACTTAGCAATAAATCCCTCAATTCATCAGGTATGCTATATAATTGAATTACTTTTATCTTTTTTCCTCTTCTTTTGAAAGCCCCRGTGATCTGGGGGGGATCATAAAGAAAATGAAAGCAAGAAAGAGTTTCACAAGAAGCTTTATGATTTGGCAATGTTGCTGGATCCATCAATATTTAATTATATTTTATAAACATCAACAGTCAGGTTTCTAACCATCCCAGACAGCTGCTGAAATATTCAGAAGAAAGCATTAAAAGGATTAAGAAGTAGGATGAGCTTCATTCTCCAAGAACTGTGCTGGGCTTGATCTCTCAACACATGGAAGGGTTGCACCATGAATCTCCTGCTAAGGAGTGCTAAGAAGGTATGTACCTCCAGCTGCAGATTTCTGCAGCCTCTAGAAAGCACAGAAGGAGCTGAGCGGCTCTAAGGGAAAAGACTTGCCCAGTAGAGCAAGGGACACCCTAAGCACACCACTGAGCTGAATTACGACAGAGGAGGGATGCAGAACCGGTGACCTCGCTGACATGGGGACATTTGTACCAGCCCTGGAACAGCTAGCTGGTTTGGTCTTCAAGCATCAGCAGCCAGCGTGGGAGAGGAAATGAGAAATTTCTGAGTAGCCCTGAATTGCTACAGCAGCTGTGTCGTGTCTCTATGAACTACTGCACTTTACTGCAGTTCTTTAAAGAGAAAGCATCCCTACAAACTGCTGAATAAGCACCTTCTTGCCCTATAAGGAGTAGACAAGCTAAAGTTTGTGAAATATGAATGCTAAGATGGACACAGGGCTCCTTTCTAAACTAACGGGTCACCACGAGTTATAACAATCGGACAAGCCTAACAGCTACATGTGAATATTTTTTTATCTGCTTGGTGAGAACAAGCCAGAAATGTGCAAACAAAATCTGATGCTGCCTTATAAACATGACATTCTACAACAAGAAATCAAAAGCAATAGAGCATTTGGGCTCCTTCCTGCCCAGTATTTAGGTTATACATTTTTTCTCCATAAGGAATGCTCCAATATGAATTTGAGCATACAGTAAAGCTACATTACTGTCACTGCCAGCTCTTGTCAGAATCTGGCTTTCCACCCGTGCTTTGGCTGGTGTCTCAGATTTCTTTTGCACCTGGTGAGAGGCAGGAATGTTTTAACATCTTGACTTAAATTTCACAATAACCTCTTCAAGTTGCTTCCAAGGAGTTGATTAGAGAATTTTAATTCTTTGATTCATCCCGAAACTCAGCAAGGTACAAAACATTAGCAYGAAACAGCAAAAGCAGCAATATGACACCTGCATTTCCTTTCTCTTAAGCCTCAAATATATTACTGAATCAGCCAAAACYCTTTAGATGTTCTGCCTCGGCTCCTGAAAACTGCAGATGCTAGGAATGCCGGCGCACTTGCGCACAGTAGCAACAAGAAAATGCCCCCTACGCACTCCACGATAAAAGAAAGCTAAAGAATACGAGATGGCTCACCGAAACAACCCTCTATAACGAAGCCAAAGTGAGTAAGAGTAAACCTCCAACTCCTCAGCAAAGCACTCAGCAATGCCGATTTGTAAACAGATACCACATGAACAGATTCTTTAGGAAATCGGGGTGTCTGAAGGGGGGTAAGGTGCACTGCAGATCCAGCAGCTGCGGTCTAAGCTTGGGTGCATTTGGGGAGGGGATGGGGGGATGTAAGAAATCTCAGTCACTCTGRGAGAAGGGAGACAATATGCTACAGCACTTAGCGAAGTTTGAGGAAACAGAAATCTTATACATACCTTTGTCAGCTCTTGTGCATTTGCAAGGTTGTCAACAGCAATAGCCAAGAAGACATTCAGCAGTGTATCTTTCAAGGAGCAGCTAAGGAAAAATCTTCACACAATAAATACACYAAATAATTCCTCCTGTGCTGCCAGTGCCCTGCTTTCCCCACTTACAATCTTCAGTATATTATAGACTGACCCTTTGCACCACTGTTTCCTTTTCTTCATTTATAATTCACTCACTTTTGCCAGGACCTAACTCTACAGCATAACAGGTATTGGACATTTGTCTCTTCACCAGAACACATGTCCCAGCGGGGATAAATTCACATGCTGAACAGATGGCCTTTACAGTACTATAAGTGCAATTCATATGGGATCCTATGGTGGTATTAAAACATGCAAAAGTCCCTGTTCCTTCTCTCTAGGAAATCCACACCCATGCCCGTACATASAGGGGTTTTGTCTTCTGTTTTCCTCTCTTAATTAGAGAGCAACCAGCACCTCCTGGGAAATCAGTCATTCTAAAGACAACACTTGCATAATATAAATACATAGCTATACACTCGTTATCATGAAAAAGTTAAGCCTATGTCACTGCTGTGTTGCACATCAGTGGGAGGAAACTCCCATGACTTATCACATTGAAGTCAATATGGCAATCAGATCACTGCTGATACCTTCTTTYCTGAATCCTGCAGTATCACGCAGAGCACGTCTGCAGAAGAGCCTGTTAGCAGGACTCTCCACTCGAGCTAATGAGCTTTGCTGAGAAACAAGCTGTTAGGCTGGGCCAAATTGCATGCTAGCCCAGCTATACGACCAATACCCACACTAGCCTGGATCTCTCTGCCTAACTGTGTTATTAAGACAGCATTATTATAGAAGTTAATAACATTAGAACATAAGATTTTCCTACAATTATTAGTTCATTTATTATTTTTATCCTTGGCCCTTAATGATTTTAGCTATTACTTGTCCCTTCACACATCTTACAGTTATTTCACCTACATGTCTACAAAACAGCCCAAAGGAAATTGTAAATCAAGTAGTTTTGCATACCAAGGGAGAGTKTGCAAAGTAAAATCATGTCTAAGCTACTGTCCAAGAAAATGCATTTTGCTTTTGTACATTACCTAGTGACGGAAGACTCGCTTGCTCTACCATTGCTGTGCTAAATATGAACATACATGATAACGAAGATGATCTTGTGTGTATTTACTCTCTGGCCTTTGTCCTCACTAGAGCAAAGTCAAACATGAGTTTGGGACCAGACACAGCTCTCAATAAGCCGAGTGAAAAGACTGCAGGAGTTATAGGCAGATAACCAATCCAAAAGAAAATAACCAGAGGYGTTCCCTGTTTTGGTCCGGGTTGGAAGTGAGGTACAAAACAAYGCTGCAGTGGCAGCATGCCGGAGAGAGCAAGGCAATCCACTTGAGCGAGGAGTGAGCTAGCAGGACATTGCTAAACCCACAATAAGATTCTGAGACACCTTGGCCTAGGCGCCTCTCTGACTGCTTTCCGTTTCTCAGAGAACTACTCAGAGGAGGTATCTGAGGTTTCTCATCAAACAAGAGGAYCCAGGAGTGGTGCCAGGCTGACTCATTGACTCTGGGCTAATCATGCCAATCGCCACATCTCAAGAAAACCCTTTGCTCCAACGACATCCAGGCAGAGTGCTGTCTCGAGAGCCACCACCACCAGCCAAGCTTCTTGGGAGTCTTACCGGGAAAGGCAGGGACYGAGATTTGCCCAAACTATCAGCTCAAGGCTTCTTTGCTTTTCTTCTTAAGAGCTTTCAAATGTAATTTGATCAAGAATTTTAGAATCAGACACCCATGTCTCTAATTACCATCAAATCGAATGTCTCCAGAGCCCAAATAACTATCAAAATTGGAGTCTTTGCTCATGACAGCAGGAAGTAGGGAGTTGTATTCAACCAGGGAGCTACAGGACAAAAGAGTTTAGGATCTGTCAGCATCCTAGCTGCCAAGCCCCATGGGGGCTGGAACCCAAGGGGCTTCCAGCATTTCTGCTGCCAGAGGCCAAGTCATCATGTTTCTTCTTGAAGTAACACAGGAAGGAGGATTTTATTGTGTGCAGATGACTGCTCTGGGTCTGAAAGAGGTTTGAAATGTAACCCCCACTGATTGCTACTTCCTCTGTTCAGGCAGGACAGCAGGGAGCATAGGTGAGAGCACCCACTGAGCCAGCAAATAATGAGCAAAAGGGAAAGAAAATGATGCTGAAACAATGATTTTCCACCCACACTGCTGTCTCCTGAATGACTGGCTGAAGTAAGAGCTCCATCAACTTTTCATTTACAAAGATATTAATTTCTCCATTTCCTTTTAACTGCAAACTGGAACAGGGGGCTCTAATTTCCCAGGTCAGAGTGTTAGACACGGMGGCTGAGCCACCAGGGCCTGCAGGCACTGCTGCGGTCCCAGGCAATGACGGCTGTTTGGGTTTCTTCCTCTGGGGTGCTTCCAATGTGTTAGAAATGCTTCCAAGCCTCCTGCTCAGGGAATAAAAGTCTCACTAATAAAACTATCTTCCTACTGCTGCTTCCTACACACCCATGCTGAAAATGTCTCATGTAACATAATCAACCACTGGAAACACATATATTTTTAACTGGCCAAGCTGTTTTGATCTATCTCCAAGCAGATGAAATCTGGTAGAATTGGGATTTTCTGCCCAAGAAAGGTCCCTCTGTCCCTTTCCCAGAGCTCAGGAATTCCCCAAATATCATCCAAACTCCAGCCTCTGGTTCAGGCTTCATAACCTAGACAGGTTCACGAACCTTGCTCGCTAGCCGAGCCTGGCAGCCTGTGGTTAGTGTGGCTCTCTCACGCTGCAGCACAAGGTAAAAGGCAGTCAAGGCCTCACTTGGGAAAGCCAGCACTTTCTAAGCATTTGCTGCATTTCATTTCAGGCTCTTCTGCAGAGCTTTTTTTTTTTTTTTTTTTTTTTTTTTTTTTTTTTTTTTTTTTTTTTTTTTTTTTTTTTTTTTTTNGGGGGGGGGTTGGCACGAGGGGCTTCATGTCTCTTTTTTCCCCCCAACAGATGTATCAATTTACAGGATAACAATGAATACAGACATAGTGTAATTTCCTAGAAAATGGGCCAAATCCTGCTGTCACTCTAATCATACTACTTTCATCAAACCATTTAAGACACAGAAATCTGGCTCCGCACAGACTTTGTGGAACTGGAAATGTAATATAAGAGATCTCCTTCTTATAAAAACAAAGCTTCTGGATCTTTTCCTTGYAAAGTCCCTTGAAAATATAAACTGATTCAAAGAAGCAACCGAGTTGTAATACGAAGCAGGGGAAGACTGTACCCACCCACATCTTTCTTTATGAAGAGGAACAACTAAAAAGCCCCAAGCAGCTCTGGGAGGGGAAAGGAATCCCTCCTGCGTAAAAAGAGCAAATTTTGCAAGCTGGCCTAAGATCAGTAACGCTCCTTCCCTAAAAAAAAAAAAAAAGATTTGATCCAGTCCTTCTAAGTTCTTAAAAGTGAGCTCACCAAATGCTGATGTTAAAAAAATGAAAATAAAACCACCCCAATAGAGGAACTGAAATGCCTTTTGCTTGGCTGCTGCTCAGCCTTCCAGATGGGGCTTAGGAAACCGATTTCAATGTTAGTGATGTGAGAAAATAAAAATGAGAAGGCCCATGTAAGAAACRGAGCTGCACTGAAAGCCTGTATAGGGAGGGCTGCTGGCAATTCCACAYTTGACACCTGAAAAAAATCCATTATGTAAAAAACACATATATTTAAGGCTTTTTTGAAGGTTCTGCAAGTTGCAATGTTTGTGAAAATCAGATTGACTATAACGTTTAAATCTCAAGTTAGAGTAGAAAAGACAGTTCACACTGTAGCTAAACGGTGAGCCAGCCAGTGCAGGTCTGCTCTCGATAGGGTATCCGATAYGCAGGCTACAGGGTTCTCCCCAGGAAAATACATGTCGGGTTAACACACATCTTACCCGCCGTGCACTTGCCTTTTCCTAACGTTATTGTGACACTGTAGCAGCAGCACTGCTAATGAGTATTTTACTTTCTGCAAAAATGCAGAACTATGTTTCTTCTGGCAAACTGAAATTTGTTTTCAGACATTCAGATGTTATATTTTGGCAGCTAACTTTAACACAAGCCACAGGTCAGCTYACCCTCAGCACAAACACCCTCAGCATCAAAACCGTAGCCAGTGAAACACAGCCATGACGCGATGACCTTACTGAAATACTGTTTGAAATAGCACAGACATCAGTGGGTATATTGCTGCTATATTCACAGTAAACAAAGAGCAAAAAGACTCAGCCCTGKCCTTCTGCAGACACACTCTAACCTCGTTCTTCTCTCCTGCCTGGRGCCTCAGGAAGCTTAAAGGCAAATATGGCCATGCACAATGCAGAAGTGCACTCCCAAATTCTCTGAAATCATGCTGGGGCTCTCAGATTGACCAGTTTCCACAAAGGAAACCTGGCTCAGACCTCTGAGTCCCCTACAAGGATGTAAATCTCCACAGATTAGCTTCAGGTTTATAACAAGAAGTGGTTGAAGAAGTTTTCTCTGATCAACTTGCAAGGTTATAAAATGGTTTCTCATCTTTTCTTTCTCCCCGTGCCCAGAGGCTCAGTCTGGCTGCACTGAAGGGCTGCAGGCAGCGGGGACTATCCTGCACAAGCTGCAGCTGAGTTTCTAAGGGCTCTGGAGTCCACGATCGCATTGACTGCCAAGCACTCAAAGGAGAAATAAAGAAAGCCACTGCAAATAATAAATACTGAAAGAGCTAGTTCCCTAAAACGTTTTTTAAAATGCACTCCCCAAGGTATAACCTTCCTAGGAACCCATCTATCAGCTCAAGTGGAACTTAGATAGATGCACGGTTTTGCTCTGCAGCATAAGGTCCTCTTTATAGGCAAAATGACACTGATAGGGTTTGCTAAGCCCATCCGTCAGTCAATCATGGCAAAGGGCTTCATATAGAGAACATTATTTTATACTAACCCTTTACCATCTGGTCTGCTCTCTGTCTTGATGAAGTATTTCACAGATAAACAACATCAAATTAGGAAAACTGTTGCTATAGAAGATTTCAAGGCTTCCCCTTACGGTGTTTGTGTACRGCTATAGATGGCAGGGAGGTGCAAAGAGTCCACTGATGTCTCAGATGCGTTTCAAGAGGAGTGAAAGCAAATTGCTRTAGAGAAGCAGGTATGGGGGGAAGTCTTCTTACTTCCCTAGCAAGGGGATGAATGTAACTCATGCTGCGTGTGAAGATCACAGGAGCGACAAAGKATAGAAAAGGCAGGTTGGTCCAGTAAGGCCAGCACTAGGGGTTGCTCTAGTTTACAGCAGCCTGAGTTTGCACGGCTTTGCCAAGTGTATTACACCCCCAGCTGCAAGAACACAGCACATTCAAACACTCCTCACCTCCTCTGGCAGTCTATTCCCCCAAATCAGCCATCTCACTGACTCCGAAGGAGGCTACGCTGAGTTTCCAAGGAAGCCACCTCCTTCCTCTCTGCAGCAGCAGCATGATGTTYGGGCAGAATGCCAGGATGATGTTCAGGGGGGTGTGTGTACAGTTTTGGCTCACCACATCGCTTTTGCCACAGCAAGAAGCAAATATCAAATCCATTGCACCAGCAACAGGTGAAATGGGGCCTTATTTCCTCCCCTTGAACTCTCCCCTGCTCTTCCTCTTCTAATGAAACCTAATAGACGAGGGAGAAGCTCCCTCTTTTAYCAAAAGGGGCAAGAACGGATTTTATTATCTGTCCCTTAAAAATGTTGGATCTCAGTCACTCTCTAAAGTTAAAAGTCTCTCTCTCTCAGCCCTGCTGTCAGGCCTGCTTATAGCTTAATCTCATTTTCAAATGCCAAGCCCTGAGGATTTAGAGCTCTCCCTCCCATCCAGCTCTCCACTGACCCAGTTTTTAAAAGCTTCATGTTTCTAGAAGGGGGCATGTTGCCTGCCATGAGGTGGATGTCTGAGACTTGCTCCCAAACCAGTCTGTGTTTCACACTGTTGCTCTGACAGTCCACACTAATGGAGCAAATTCCGCAGAGACACACTTCTGTGACAAGTACAATTCGCATGCTGTCTGCTCTGCTCTTCCTTGTCATGGTTTCTCATGCTTCATGGGGAGATTTCATGCAAAACAAAGGACAAGAGTCCTGCTTCACAGTCAATGCATGCTTCTGCCCYGCATCTTTTTATCTCAACCCCCAGCTGAAGGAATGAACAAGTCTATGTGTAACTCTTCAGTGAAAGTATTGTCCTCAACTTCCCCTTCCYCTTTCATAGGAGCTACCTAGCCAATGTTGCTAGCCCAAATAAGACTCATAGGAAAAGAAGACCACAAGGAACTGTAAGTGGCAGTAAGGCTGACTCTGCTGGGAAACCCTATGGAGAGCTTTCAGATAGATCTGCAATGCTCAGCAATATTATCCCTGTTTTACAGAATAAACAAATCAGGTAAATTGCCTCAAAAGCACAAGAGCTTTCAAGCTTCCATTTGCAAGGATGCTCTATTTCACACCAGACAGCTTATATCCTCAACATGCAAATGTCTCATCCTAACAATTTTCTAGCTAGTTAACAAGAGCGATGCTGTACAATGCCATCTCATCAGTAGTCACCACCACGAAGCAGGGATAGAGCCATCACTAGTATTATGCTGTGCTGGCTCTCCTAATCACACACAGCTTTAGTGCTGAGAATCTCTTTACTTGTTTTTATATAAATCTATATAAAATACACCTTCCCTTTCAAATCCTTGCTTCTCTTGACTTACTTTCTTGCAGTCTCAGAGATATCTGGGGACATACACATATCACAGAATGTGCTATTGGGGCCCCAGCAGGCACCAAGGAACTTCTAGGGGAGGCAAGCTCCCAGCTTCCTGTTTGCCCTCAACAGATTTTCATTACAAAGCAGAATAAAATAACTTTCACAGATTCCAGGTATATGAAAATCGCGAACATTTTCACAATTGGAACATCGTTTTGGAACATCACCTGATACTCCCAGAGCCCAAAAGTAAAGATCTTGAAGTGAGTCAAGTTTTAAGCACTTGTAGAGAGATAAGACAAATTAAGGTATTTGGATTATCAGTAGCTGGTTAAACATGTTGACATGGGCAACTTGCATATGCCTGCTTTAAACTTGCTGGTTCCAGTTCTATAAGGAGTGAAGCCATAGCAATGATCTGGTTTTAAAGCATAATGAGGGGGAAGCATATAAAATAAACTAGATACTTCTAGCAGTTCAGAGTTAAGGAGCATGTACCTGGATTAGAGAAGTAACAAGTGGTAACTTTTTAACTCAGCTAAAGTGCAGTTGAGCATGCCCATGTCCACAGGCCCGGCCCTGTGATAGAACGAGTAATTCAGGAGTCCCTCTCCAGTGCTGTTCCACCCTCCAGGCTGGTCACCCCTAAGTGCTGGGGAAGAACGCAGGACACATTGTGCCACTAACACAAACCAGCGTGCAAGGATACAGTTACCAAACAACGTCAGGACGATGAAGTAAATGGAGGAGAACATTCCCGAGTGGACCCCACCTTGAGATTCGATCCCGTGATACATCACCGCGTTCCAGTCTTCCCCTGTCAGGATCTGCACAGTGACATTTGAGAGAGAAGGAGAATGGTGACACAAAGAAAAGAGAAGCTAGAAAAGGCCTGGGGACCTAGGCAGTTAGATACAATCCAAGACCGACCTATGAGGGGAAAACAGACAAGCAAGCTGGTGTGTCAGACTGCGGTGTTGGACATCAGAGCCCCTTGGCTAGACTGGCTGCAGTTTTCCAGTTTTTGCTGCTCTCTTACGTAGAGCGTGGATGTACTACAGGCACTGTGCTCTCAACACACCCACACAGTCTGGTGTCCTTCAGCTCTGACATAGCCAAAGGAGGGTAATGATTGCAGAAAAACAGGAAAAATGGGTAATGCTGAACTCAGCTAACACCTCTGAGAAGGCTGAGGGAGCCAAACTGGAGGGAGTGCCCAGCCTTGGGTCATCATTGCAGCATGGATAGGGGTTGTGTGACATCCATAAACACATGTGCTGTGCCAGGACTCCTCTGAAATGAGGTAAATATGGCATGCCAGGAGGAGCAAGGGACTTTAAGACCACTAACAATGGAGAAGAGTTGCATCAGGTCCTGCCCGCCCTTGGTTGTCCTCCTGATTGTAGATTCCCATGCAAAAACAGCAATGCAACATTAYATTTGCATTCCTAGTAAAATTTCTCTCCCTGTCCATTTTCAGGTTGTGCAGAGATAACAAAGTTTTGACAGCTCCATGCATGGCATTTCCTATAGACAAAAGAAAATTGACTTCTACGCTCAGTTTCCTGAACACGATTCTATACTACAAGTCCTTTCATCTCCAGGGATAAAAGGCTTTACCAAGCCCCTTGGGCAAGCCTACTCCCCTTCCCACAGAGTTACAGAGTTTAGACTATATGCAGGTGGATATTAGAGCCTGGCAGAAAGTCCTTCCATAGGCAAAGGGCAAACTAACATAACTAACAACTGCAGATTCCAGATTACCCATCAGCTGCTGATAGACAGAAAATTTCTTGCTTCAGGGGTGATCCTGATAATAGCAATAGGATGACAACAAGTATATACACAAACACATATAGTGCATATGCAAACTTGTTTCCTAAATACTGAATCTGGCCTCAAATAATTCAGTGCAAGCCTGGAGCAACCCACACGATTGGACTTGCTTTGGATTTACACCAGAGTCACTGAGGCTATGGACCAGGCCATTAGACCTTCAGCTCTGCACTAAATTACACAAGACTGTTCACAAACTTGTATACAAATCATTTCCATGAATTTACAACTGTTCATGCTTTCTGAGAATATTCATAAAGTGATTTCTATCTGAATAAATACTTACTGAAAGAGAAACTCATAGGAGCACTTCTATGTCCTGCACAAGGCCAGGAGTCACGTATATCACTAATTACAAGCCACACATAAACAAACCCAGCAGGATGGGGACTAGTTTCAAAAATCCAGATAGATTAGTTTGAATGTGGAACAAAATCTTAAAGAAAAAAAAAAACGTTGTTTTATGGAACTTTTTCAGGTAGGAAAATGGTCTAAACTCAGTGGACTGTCCACTGAGGATATTCTCTGAGGCCCTGGGGAGAGGATGGACACCTGACCCAGTGTCCTTCCCACYATTTGCCCCATCAGTTGGAGGAATTACCTCAATAACTAGATAGTGGCCCTCAAGGACCAGAGCTCATTTGGTTAAYAGAGGTCTTTCTGGTCTGCAAGAGAAGATGAAAGGACAGCACAGCAGAGGGGGAAAGGGATGAAAGCTCTGGAGTAAGGTGAAGCCCAAATACTTCGTTTTTCCCTTGGTCTAAAACTGCTTTTTGGCTCCCAAACTGAACACTTTTTCCAGTGCAGCTCAGCATTTAATATGTAGGTTTGACTGAGGAGCTATCAGATGATAGAATAAAAACAACTTTTAAAAACTGCTATGTAATCTTAATGGCCTAATGAGCACATTAACAATGGAAGACACTCAGCTGCCAGGAATCAGTAAAGCACAACTTCAAAGGGTTGTCCTGAAAGGTGGATGCTTTCCTGAACTGGGGCCTCACTAAACACAGAATCGCTTTAACRCACTGTCCACCATAGCTCACAGGCAGGGCAGAAAAGAGCACAGCTAGGGCAGCCAGGACACATGGTCATTAAACCAAAGGCAGGCAATGCCTCCCAGACTTCAGCAAGGTGTCCTTCAGCAGAACCCATGTCTGGTCACATCCTGCCTCTAAGACTCCTCATCCATTCAAGCACTCATCACTGGTATACTCCTTAGCAGCTGGCACAATTTAATTATTTAAGTAGCAGCCTCCAAGGAGCAGAGCATGTATGCTTAATAGAGGTCTTTCTGGTTTATAGAGTCTCTGTGTATGGATATTATGAATACTCCTAGCTAAATGACTTCTGGTATAAGGAGACATAGCAATTTATTTTTCATGCATATAGATGCACATATATATATATATATATATGTATATACACATACACACACACACATATATATATATACATATTTAGTTTGCATGTCTGTATTATATATACACAGCTTGTCATTCAGCTCACAAAGACTTTCTCAGGAGCCAGAAGCCACGGAAAAACATGCAATAAAGGGGACTTCAGGGGCACTGGGACTCAGCTGAACCCAATTCTGAAGTCAGCCAGCTGCCAAGCAGACAAAATCTGTCCTGGGAGGCTCATGACAGAGGCATACAACCCAGTCAGGTCTGCTAAGATAAAAAGGGCTAAACCAAACTTCTGCAAAAAGGCTCCTGTTCCAGACCTGTGGCTCCTAAGAGCCTTGCTGCCTGTGGTTCATCTGCATCTCAAGTCTCTCAAGTCCTCCCCTTGGTTAGCCAGCTCCTTGCCTAGCATTGCAGCACAGCAAGCCCCAGGCCCTTTTGAACTTGCAGACAGGATCTGGATGTCACAGCATACCTACAACATCCCAGAGCTTCCCTGAAGCACTTTTAAGTGCCTTCTGTTCAACTTTTCCCCCTTGTCCTGGCTTGAAGGGGCCTTGACACAGTGCTTTTAACTCAGGTGAGGTGGGAACAAACTGGGAGCAGAGGTTATTGCATTGCCTCACTGAGATAACACTGAGTTAATTATGTGCTGATGAGTTTGTTGGGTTTAATTCACAGCTTTGATAGTCTATACAAATATTGTAAAAACAACAGTGTTTTCTTTTATCCCACAGCCACCCTATTACAGGAGCATTCATCTCAACAAAAGAAAGGAAATATTTCAGCTAAGCATTCTCAAGAGGTGGCTATAGTCCCAAATCAAAATAGCATCCAAATTTCCAGATGTTCATATCCGGAGCCTGACTTTGGTTCAGTTCCAGCTCTACAGCAATACCTTTACATTTCTGTAAGCATTTTCTCTGATGACTACCAAACTATTATGCAAATATTAATCTACCATGATTTCCAATATCCTGTGAGGTAGGTACTATAGAACCTGTTTCACATATGGAAAGAAACAAGATCCATGTGAAGCTGCCTACTCAAGGGTCACAGGACACATTTTCTTTAAGATACTTTCTCTATTCTAATTCAGAAGTTGTCGTCAACCCATTTTTCTTCCTTTTTCAGGACATGACACTGAAATACATAATTCAAGCCTAGCTGAAATCCACAGAAGCCTGGATCTGGGGTCAAGTCTCAGCTTGAGCCCACAACAGTTTGTATAAGACAGCTCTTGTAGATGGAAGCAGGTCTTCTACAGACTTGTGAAGTTTACTTGCTGTTTCCCATTAAGCAGGGTGCAGCATCCCTAGTTCTCTAGTGAAACATCTGAGCTAGTGTTAAAAAAAGGCATGTAAAGAACAGCTGCAAAATTAGGCTCTTAAATTTGAGCTTTACATACCCCAGAACTCCTGCCTTCCCTACCATTACATGAACTTGCCCAAGGCTGACGCCTCTTTCTGTGCTCCCCTATTGTTTCTAATTCTTATCCAGTCTTATCTTATCTTTACACATGATGGTGCAAAATGCTACATTATATCCTTACTGCCTGCAGCCAGCTCGGCCACTCTCCTCATTAAATTATAGTAACCACAGGAGAAAGTGAAGCAGGTCATCTGCACGCTCGCTGTCAGAGCTTCCTGCCAGGAAGATTTAAGTGGGGCACATGCAAGTAGTTGCCATTGCAGCACGCAGTCCTGGGGAGGGAGGTGGTGCTCAGAAAAACTGTTCATAGGTACACGTGGTCTTCAAGCTATCCACTGAAATGTCTGCTTTATCAAGATTTATTCCCTAGAAAAAAGTATTTTTTTTTCTAATTGTAATTCCATAACATTGATTTTTAATGATACATTCATTGACCACTGTGGAAAACCTTCTTTCCTAAGTTCCACAGACTTTTGGGTACCTCTCTGATTGGCACCAGCAAGAAGAGATTCCCAAGAATTTCTTTGCTAACATTCACCTAGAACAAGGAATATTTTTACCTGGAATACTGTCAGGATGGCAGCAGGGAAGGTATCAAAGTTTGTGGTTGGTGTTTCATCTTGAAAGTTGAATCTAGGGAGATGCAAGAAACACAAACAAAAACAGTAAGGGACAAAGCACTCAGCTGCATTCTTATAATGTCCTGTAACTCGAGTCAGAGCASATTTGTCCTACCTAGTGATAACCCAGGCAACTGCAGCAGAGGACATAGCATCTCGAGGGGAAATAGTTAATAAAACTACTACAAGAAACTGTATTTTGGTGCTGGAGAAAATTGTGATGTTTTGAGATTCATTTTCATTCACAGTTCAAATGAATAAACAAAATCTCAAATAATTGGTGGGACTAGCAATTTCCAGAAGTTTCTATCCACCAGTGTAAAACTCAAAATCGAAACTGCCCTCTTAGTATGTCATTTTATTTTTTAAAAAATAAAAGTTGTTGAAAATTCATTTTTAAAAAACTTTGTCATTTTAAGATCTATTTAAATAGCTTGTTAAATTTCTTGTATCAAAATTCATCGCAACTGACATTTCTTAGTCAAAAAATTCAGGTTCAACAAAACTATATTTTCCAGAAGAAAAATACTCCAGGTGAAGAAAATCCTGTTGCTGTGGCTAACAGAGAAAGAATTTACCTTTCCCCTCACAGCTGAAAAAGTGCTGCCTCTTCAGATCATATTTCAGAGGTCTGGTGTACATGCGAATCACAGAATGATATAGGAGCTCTGAAGAAGCTATGAACTACAGTAACTAGAAAGAATTCAGCTCTTAGACACATACAATACTCCAGCAAGAACTTTCCTGATGCTAAGTATGCTTTGTTTTTATTTTAAAAWTGTAAAAACATTATGCCAAGATGCTAAGCTGACAGCCTTAAAGAGTTAAGTCTTCTATTCATATCTAGCCAGGATACAGCCCTAGAAATAGATATACCTGTATCCTTACATCTTTCACTGGCCTGCAGTGCTGAAGCAGCAGTTTTTACCTTGTTGTTGTCCTTCTGTTGGGAAAGACACCAAGACAAGAACTTGTCTCATAAAAAGCAGAGATCACTTAACTGCAGCCTAGAGCCAAAAAGGTTCTGTATCCTTGATGCGAATCTTTTGAGCCCTCCAGTCCCTCCCAACTTTGTGTATTCCAGGTGACTGCTTTCTAACAACCACTGAAAGGACAATRATTAAACTTACTGTCCTCCAAAGAGCTGCATCCCCAGCAAAGCAAACACCACAATGAACAGGAACAGCAGGAAGAGCAGACTGATGATGGATTTCATGGAGTTCAGCAAGGAGACCACAAGATTTCTCAGGGAATTCCAGTATCTACATTGTGTATTAGAGCAGCCAAGAGATAACATTAGTGGGAGAAGAGCCTTCGGTGAGAAACTACTACAATCTCTTTCTTAAAAAAGGAATGGCGGTAAGGGATGAGAACTGGAYGGTGTTCTTCAACACCCCACTTGGCCTATGTTACTGGAAAATACAGCTCACTGCACGGTAAAATCACACACAGAATCACAAGGGCAGAGACGGTTGTCTCAAGCACATGCCCATCAGYGTAGGGCAAGTGCCTGCAGAAAAGCCCTGGGGGTTTGGTCGGCTCAGTTTCTCAGTAAACCCTTCCCTGGTATATATTTCTATCGCTCAGCATATTCTCTTATGTATTTCCCCTATAGCACAGCAGTCAACAGCAATGTCAAGATCAGAGATGTATCATCAAGATGAGACTGAACCTGAGCACTGTGAATTCCTTGCTTGGTAAGACATAAACTAGGAATAAACAGCTCATTTCCCCAATCCCACCGCCAGGACACCTTCATTAGTGTGTACTTCTAAACTCACTGACAGCCCTGTATTCACAAACCAAATCAGAACCCCATATTCAGATGCTTAAACACTTCTCTAAAGGTTTAAAACACACACTTATGCATCTTTAGTGTATAGGTGCCTTCAGTCTGGGGGCATTTTGGTCACATAGTCTGAGYGTGCAGGGCCACAAAACCACAGAAGATCAAAACTCAGAGAATATGGGATGCGAGTTCCAATAAGACAAAAGGGAATGACTCAGCCTGAATCCCAGTTCGCACACAGCAAGTCACATTTGGCCGGACACCGAAGCTCAGTTTCCTTCCACCTCCCTCCTTTCCCTGAGATCATCCCTGATTTCATCTCTTCTCACTCCCGGCCTGCACGCGCACAGGGCAGGGCAGGCGCACAGAGCCACAGCGAGCCTGAGCACATCCTCAGAAATGGCACTCTTACCCTGTTTTACTGCCCTGCTGAGAACAGGCAGGGAACATTTATATTAGGAAAACTAATGAATCTGAAAATGCAGAAATAGCTATTAAAGCAGAGGAGATCTTTGACAATCTCTTTTTGGACAAACAGGCACAAGGAACAACAGGGCCAGAACAGGCAATATGAAATGAGTGATTTAAAGCCATTTCACATGTCARCTGTTAATGGTTTTCAATTTGAGACCATGGGTAGGAATTTTTCCAGCAAATTCTCTCTTTTTCTCCAATGACTTCTCTTCTTCCCCTGCCTGGCCCTAGGAACCACCATCCAGAGGCTTGTTTCCATAGCAACTTGCTCCTCGATGCTCTGCATATCCTCCAGCAGCATTTTGGGGACAGACCCATGACCTGAGCTGCTCCTTGTAGAACAGAGGCGTGTCTGACAGAAGAAGGCTTGCAGATCTCTCTGACCCACTCATGCAGARAGCAACTCACAGGGTAAGTTAGAAAAGCAGAAATGCTCTCCTTTGTCTTCTATTTGTCTCCACTTTCCTCCTCTTCTTTCCCCACAGTGTAGCTGAGAGGACCAAACTGCCTCACGTTTCCACACACAGGCATGTCTCGGGCACAGCCAGTGGACTGCTCAATGCTAAGAGGAGCAGGATCTTGCTTTCTTGCTGCACTCGTTCCAAGAAAAGGTTTGTCCATAATACCRTGACAGTGGGTTTCATGGCAAATTCCGATCTCATGGGAGAAACTCTTCAATTTGAACAGATGCAATCAAGCCTACTCAGAATTAGCTCCTAAGTAAAAGGGGCTAAACTGCTTTAGCAATTTCCTCCTTGGAGAAGGAGGAAGAGTTTTGCTGATAATGTTGACTTTTCCCCTGCTTGACACAATGGCTTCAGGCAAAATGTGGCACAGCGTAGAGTTCCTACCTCTCAGTTAACCCAATTGGATACTAAATTCATGAGGAGGCTCTAGACTGTCCTGGAATAGCTCAGCACACATTGCTCATTTCAGTAGCAGACCACAGCTGATTACAGAGCTCCAGGGTATAATGAGGAGTTACATTCCTACAGATGTCAGTCCCCATTCAGCTTTGTCATGACAAAGAGCAAAACATGTTAAGCTATTTTATCCTTGTCTTCCTCTCTGAAATTCAGTTCCTCTTGGATTGTGTTCCCTCTTAGTGCATCCTGCTGTGACCTTTATGGCCTGCTGCAGTTTAACTTTATAACCAGCACATTGCTTTGCCTTTTGCCATCGCACTGATTTGGCACGTGTGAGGAAGAGGCCTTTGAATCAAAAAGCCTAATTCTTCCAATTATTCAAAGCAGAGTGGACTGCAATTGTCTTCCGTTGAACACATTAAAGGAAAAAAAGGCAGGAAGTTTCACAGAAAATCTGCTGTGGAATATACAGAAGAGGGCGACTAAAAAATGCTCAGGGTAGGGTCTTGCTTTCACAGTAAGACTGGCAGGAAAGCAGGTGGGCAATAAGTTCATGCCTAGTGCTATTGCTTTTGCAGCTTTCTAAACTTCACCCCACTGCRAACTGTGCTGGAATCAGGAAGCGCAGCTCAGACACTGGGCTAATGTGGCCCAGCACAGCCGAGAGATCCTCCATCTGAGCTGAGAAGGACCACCCTGTTGGTGAAAGGATGAACATATTCCTGTCATGTCAGGGGAAATATTCACCCAGTTAGGTCAAGGGAAATCCACCTTCAACATGGTGAAAATTTTGCTCACTACCCTGAACGGCAAGACAGCATCCAGCTTGCTAAACAATTTGTTTCATTAAGGAATAGCACAGTCTTCATTGTGCTTTAATTTGGGCTAAAATCCTGAATAGTCAAAAAATAGGTGAAAACTGGCAGGAGACCATTTCAACTTACAAAAAGGCCAAATTTTTTGAAGAGTTCTATACGCATTCAGACATAATAAGTCCTAGTAGTCTGAGGTAAAATTAACTGCTGAGAATTTATTCTTACACATTTGCTACAAAACATGGATTTTTCCATACATACGCTACCGAAAGGTAGGTTAAGTGAGGTTTTGAATCAGGCTCCCACCTTCTGTTGCTGGACGTTTACAGAACGTAATGTTTTCACACCCTCGTCTCCCATAGTTCGTCAAATGACACGCCATCACACATGAATTCTGCATCTCCATACTTATTGACAGATGTAAATCAGCTAAACCCTAAGGAGCTAACAAAAGCTGTGCAATTGAATAGTCAGGAAAGTACTTGGTTTCTTCAAATGACTTTTGTTCAAATATGTGACTGTCTGTGCTTTTCTGGTTTTGTGGGAGTTTATTTCTCCTTCGGTCAATTCTAGCCAAGAACAAGCAARAAAGATGCAGAGAGGGGAGATCTGAGGAGGTAGTGGTGTAGAGAAAAACAAGAGCAGAAACTCTAGAATATTTGATCAAGTTCCACTGTAAAAATTKAAAATCTTTCATAAATTGCTGTAGATAGATTTATAAATTGCACGGTAGCTATTTGCTAATACCAGCACATGTTAACACAACACACGAAAGTGAGAACAAGTGAAAACCTGTGGCACCCAACCTCCAGTGAACATCCAACTTCATACCCCTCAAGACTGAAAACCTTAAACATTTCCGTTTCAGGTCGGCACAGGCAGCAGCAGCACACACTCTTCTCGTGTCAACACAGTAGTTTAGTCTTTAGGATTTGTTATCCGGCAATAGCCAGGGTAGCGCAGTTCACCAGGTCTAAACACTTAAGGAACTATCACTAGATAATTTCCTTCTACAGTGGCAGCAGGTAAGGTGGAAAGTTGGTAAAGCTTAAGAAGTGAATAGGAATCAATTCTTTCTCTTAACTCAAGAAATGAAGAAGTACTGCTGGGATCTTGGGGCGGTAAACTTAAAATCAAAGGAGGCAGGAAAAAAAAAAAAAAAGTATGTTCTCATGTTCTCATGTAGCTCATTACTACACTGTTGAATTCAGTCCCAAGGCTATGAAAGGGTTCAAAAAAAAGTCAGAGCTGTACACAATGCTGGGGCAGGGGCTGTTAAAAGTTTTTACGGATGCAACTTCCAGCTCAAGAACTCCCTAAACTTTTGACTGCAAGAAACSCAGAGAGCTCATCTAAAGGAAAGACAATCCTGCAGGTATAGTAGTCCGCTGCTTACTCAGGCCATTTCACAAAGAGGATGTTAGAAAAGGCAGACCTTGTGCTGGCTGGAACATATATGTATGTATGTTTATATATATATATATATATGTGTGTGTGTATATATACATATATATATATATTATGAGCGTGAAAAGCACTACTATTGTCTGTAGTGTTGGTGATGTACACTTTCATATGGTGCTAAAAATCTAGTGGAAGCAGAAAGGGAGCTGGACTTACTTTGTTACTTTGAAAATCCTCAGGAGTCGAAGTGCTCTCAATACACTGATGCCGAATGAGGTACCAGGTTTCACTGCAGCCCAAATAACTTCAAAAATACTTCCTACAATCACCTGCAAGAGGAATCCAGTTTAAAAAAGACAAAACATCTGCTTAGTTCTTTGTGGTGCTCCTAGAGAGTCTGAGGCCAGAAGAAGAACCATATCTTGGGCTAYAGTGGTTTTCTTATGAAGGCCATCAGCATATTTGCAAAATCATGAATTAGCCTTCCCTCCCCGAAAACAAAACAAAACTGGTTCCAACCCTGTAAATCTGTAATATCCAGAAGTAAGATATACACACAGGTAGTCACAGGTGGGAGCTTGTTTCTTTCATCTTCTAATAAGCAGACTACCTTAAAATAGCCTTTTTTGAAGTGCAAATTATATTTTTTCTCTATACTGGTTCAGCTACAAATGCAAGCACTTGACTTCTCATAACTCAGAATCTTTAGGAGGCTGATTAAGATATCAGCCCTTAAGAGATCCTGAAAAGCCTCTAGCACGCACATCCAATCTTCTGTCAGGCCTTCTGCCTAGCTTATTAAAAAAACCTGTCCCTTATCAAGGATTTTTTTAAGGTTGGTTCATTGGTTTGTTTTGTAAAGTTGGCAGAGAATAACCTCAAGCTATAAAGAAATCTCTGAAATCCCTCTATTACCAAAAGGACAAGATAGTAATGGGGTAAGTACAATTGGAAAGGGCAATTATATCAATATAGGTTACAGCATGGTTAATAAGAAAAGACAGGCATTTCACTGCCAATTACTGTTATTATCTGTATTAAAATAGCATTTCAGAGCTCATGTAGACCGATGTCCCCAGTTGTACGAAGTACACTATAAACACATTATAACCAGACTCAAACGAGCAGCTGGTTCTTGTTGCAGAAAGGAGCTTTAATGGAAAGTCACGACATGTAGAACTACATCTGCAAGTACCTAAGTAGTGCTGTGCAAATCTCAGCAGCTTCAAAGATCCCCACCGCCCCGAGCAGAAACCTGGACATTTTTTTTTGAAAAATACAGCACTGCTCATAGTAGCTCTGCAAGAAATGCTGTACCTTGAGCTTCAAGAAAATGTAGTGAAAAAAAAAGGGATGTGCAACAGTCACTCATCCGGTCATTCCCATCACAAAAAGAAGAAACTAAAACTTCTCTCCACAGCATATCACTCTGAGGAATCCCTCATGAATCAACAAAAACCTTTCCTCAGGCCCTCCATATTTTACACTGTTAATTACTTTTCTTGGCATTTCAACATAACCTCTTGGGAATTGTTCCCCATAAGACCCCAACGGACTATTCCTCCCTAGACTGATGTCRCTCTGTTTCGTGGCTTTTCTCTTTGCGTTTGAACCATTTCATCTTGATGGTTTGTCAAACTAAACTGACTACAGAACTGTGTAGTGTTCCAGTGGGGGTGAAAAGCTGAATTAATACAGAGTGTTGGAAGGTGGGTGAGGAGGAAAAAACACAGATGGAAGTAGGATCCTAATGGATTATTTAGAAGAGGAAGAATTAGAAACAGATCAACAGATCCAGCCTTGCCTCCTGGGAAACACACTCTGCCAAGCTCATTGCCAAAGCTGTGCTCACCATAGCATGACAGAGGACAGAAATACCTGGTAGATTTATTTCRTGCTTAATGCAAAGTTCCTAAATCATCAGTCCCTGACTGCCTGGTACAAGTTCTTCTTGTTGTGGAAGGAGCATTTGTCATACAAGAACACAGAGAAATTAGCAGCCAGCATGGGAGAAAGTTGGCTGTACTGCATATCAGATCATACCTAATCYATAATGGAAGGACATCAGTCTAGCATCAGTCACTAGACAACGCAAACAAGGCAACGATGCCTTAAAAAGCTAAAATTAGACAATATTGCATGGCTGCCTAATGTCTTTTACCCAGCACACAGATCTGGGTCCAAAGCTGGAGTTTTTAAGCACATGCTGAATTCAGTGAAAGCTGGGTGTCAGCCCCCTTATATGCTGTGGGCACACTTTTCATCCCAGTGTTTGCAGGACATCCATTCCTACCAGTACAGTTGCACCTTGCCATGGGTTGACTGCCTTTAGCTGAGGGAAGCCTCTCTGGCTCTTAGATTAGGCCTCAACACTAAATGTCAAGATATCCAGTTGTCTTATGTTCAGGGAATGAAGAAATGGAGATACAATACTGCACTACTAATTATCCGTGCTCTGGCCTCCTCTCATGAAATGTAGAGACTACATACTATCCTTCAGGCTACGTAGCCTGAAAGAATGTCAAAATGCTATTCGATGCTTTGAGTCACGACTGGCTGCAACAGGAGCCASAGAGAGGAAGGTCCTACATAGCAGAGATGCCGCACGCTTGAGGCAGCCTGCCACAGTACCTCCGTCTGTTGGACACTGGTGACTTTTGCAGTGGCTGGTTTAATCTCAGAGCTCCCCAGCTCTGAGATTTCCTGCTGACGCTGCCAAAAAAGAGACGTTAGCTCTAGCTGTAGTCTTGGATTTAGAAGTGGTCACTTACCAAAGATAAAAATAGCTCCTCTCACCATATGGGAGCAGTGCTGAAGCAGTGATTTTAACCCCATGGGGGAAGAGGATCACTCTCAGCATCTTAGCACATAAAGATTAGAAACAACAAACTGAATCTACCTTGGAGAGAAAGTCTGGAGGAAGGATCCAATGAACCTTACTGTTTTTCCCTGCTCATTGSCATGGTGGCATCACAAGCTTCACAACTGCTTTAGTTAAAGAAATGAGACTTTAAAGCCTGAGGCCTGCTCTGGGATCCAGTGTACAGTCCACACTAAAGATAAGAAAAGCTGAATTAACATCTCTGAGGAAAGAGTATAGCGTAATAGCTTTTAATGGATAAATTAACATCTATATACAACATTTGTTATTAGATGGAATCAAAATGGGCCCTGTTCTAGTCAAACTTTATAGCTATTGTTTTAGCTCAAAAGAGAGAACCTGTACCTTTAGAATAAAAGGATCTGAGTTACAGCCTTTATGTCACCTAATTATGTGTTTAGGCTTCTACTTCTGGGAAGTCATGTCTGAAAAGTGCTGGCTATGTATCTTGAGGGAAAGCCATTAAATGCATGATGGGGAAAAAGAGCAGTAAGATGTGTGGGTTTTTTTCTCTTTCAGTCACCTCATTTAAACGAGAGAGATAATCTAATAGCAATCAGAGCATTTTCCAGTGCTGATGTTCTGAACACCCTGTAACTCACCGAAGAAATGAAAATCCTGCCTGTCATTTCTTCAAGAAAAAATGATAGGTAGGGGAAGCTTAATGTATTTTGTTGCAGCTAATTTATACGACGACWGCTCCCTGGGAAACACACTTGCAAYGCCATTTCCCATGCATTCCCATACTCACCCTTCAACACTGAACCCCATTCAGTAATGGGGCAACCGAGCACTTCATCCACTCAGCTGATGCCTACTCACCCCAAAGTCAAAACAGTTGAATGAAGAATGGAAGTAATTTCTTGGCCCCAGTCCATACATCTTCAAAGACATCTCAGTAAGGAACAGACCCAGAAAAACAAACTCTGCAAAATCTAGGAATCAGAAAAGAGATTAAATTAGCTTGCAAGACCTTGGTAGGCAGATCTCTTCATGCAGAGAACAGTCCTACTTCTTCACAATACAGACTGCCTCCTGCCAGAGGAAAATCTCTTTGCAATAGCAAACGAGACCCTGAGGACAGTTTCACACGATTATTTCTATATGCACATGAGCTGTATTCAGCCTTCAAGGCCTGTGAAGGCCACGCTTCATGCCTGTTGTGGGAAGGTTGGTACATGAGCATTAAATAATATTTTCAGCCTCTTTGAAAAAGAGTTTGAAAAGAAATTTCTGGGGCTAATAATCCTGAAGGTGTAATTTAATTGCACAGATAATGTTTTGCAAATGTATGTTTATGAGACTTCTGTACCTACATGAGAGAAGCATGTTTGGAAGTAATGTGTATGTTTTYGTAACATTCTCTCATGGTAAAAATACCTTCTCATCCAACAAAATTTCTCCCTCTGTGAGCTCAGACTCAGAAGTGTTGAGKCTACTGTGTAAACACAGAGCCACATTTATTTTTATTATGCCTGCATAATCATATAATTATGGAAGAGCAAGTTCAGTTCCTTCTGCTTCATRTATCACAAGCAAAGGAGTCTGGGAAGCTTTTGATGGGAAAATTTATCACCTGTGGTGAAACAAAGGGTAGAAAGAGCATAGCCATAGCTTTCAATTTCTATATCAAGCTTTCTGGACTCAAAGTTATAGAAGTCACAGTCTTTGGCATTTTAGGTCCAGCAAGTTAGATCTGGAGGCCAACAAGCAGCACAGAAACAATGGAATATTAAAACCAAACACAAAAAGGGTAAAAAAAAACCCACCACCAAAACTAACCAAGTAACACAAGACAAAACTCTTCCCCTGGGGAAAAGATGAGAAAAAGAATCAAGCTTCTAAGGGCATAGATTCACATTAACATGGTACAGTAAGGCTCCCAGTTACCGTAGCAAGCCAGATGCTTTTGGAAAGACTACATCTGTAACTTAAGTTTTATGGTTGCAGGACCCTACATAGAAGGGGAGGCCAAGGGAGCAGGATGAGTCCAGTCTTCAGAAGGGAAGGCCAAGGGTGCATCTTACTGCTGGCTTCAGCTATCGGATGGAAGGCTGTAGAGAAGATAGTACCAAACTTGCTGCCATGCTGACAGACAAGGGTCAACAGATACAAGTTGCAACAAGGAAAATCTGAACTAGATAATCTGAATTCCTAGGTGTTTTGTATGCCTTCTGAAACATGTGGATTTAGCTAGTAACTGTGGGGAAAGACAAGGGAGGGAATGAGGCTCTTTCAAATTACATAGCTTTTACTCAGTTCTTTGTCTTGCACATTGATATTGAGTGATCCCATTTGGCCCACAACCATCTCACATTGATGCTTGTCTTCTGAAATTGCATGAAAAAATATGGTTTCAATTATCAAAAAAAGAAAAGGGATTCTAAATTTTAAATGAAAGACGGTCGTGAAACATTGTGTACACGATGTTAACTGAAATTCAGGAAGCATTAGCTAAATGAGAAAGATTTTATTAACCCTCCAATGGGAAGCCTACAAAGACACTTCTGCCAGATATGCAATAGGTGAGGAAATACCAGGAGGGTRTTCATTGCACCACATAACCTAGTCTCCTTGAAAATAGAAGAGTCTAACAGCAACATAATTAAAGGAAACTACCAACAGTAAAAGCGTKCACAATTCAGAAACAAGATGACAAAACATGAGGCCTGCAAACTTCTCAGCCTTTTTTATACCAAGAGGTAGGCTCCATCCGCTGGTCTCAGCACTCAGAACAGACATGGTCACATGAAGGAGTAGAGCATCTCCTTCTCCCTTTGAGCCTGGAATGTGCTGGGGAGAAATTTGTTCGTAACTGCACCATCCTACAACTTTTCTCTCATTCCTGGCTTCATGTAGCAGCTCAGTGAGCAAACAGTTGTGTCCAACACACTTGATCTCAGAGTAGAAAAGAATCCACAGTTACACTGGCAATACATCCAACTATACAAATGCAGAAGGTGTAAGAACTGGGCCAGACAAAACAACGTCAGGCATAAAATACAACATCTGACAAGCCAGATACTGTAAGAATATATTTAAAAAAAAACCCAAAACTCACACACATGTTCAATGATACTGAGTTTTCTTGCACACATTGCAATTGCCAAGCAGCAAGAAAGTTAAGGTTATTAATTATCAATAGCTGGCCATATAAATCAGAAGTCTAGACCACAGCTTACGGGCCAGATCCTGAACCTCCCTGCTGTACCCTATATATTTTGGAAATAGTACAAACAGAATGCAAAATTGCCCTAATAGAGCAGATGCATCTTCTCTGGGTATAGAAGAAGAATTTCTGCTGTGGTTGTCACCTATTGCACTCATTAGCCCAGAGGGAAAACTTGCTCCAGCATTTCTGCTGACAGGAGCTGCTCCCTTGCTGGGAAGTTACTGCTCCCATCTTCGGTTTCATGCTCAGCAGAGTTCAGCAAGACTGATGGCACTAACTGGCATGACTTCAATGCAAAGTCCTCCTATTCTGTCAGAAAGATTGACATGAAATCAGTGCTTTCAAACTGGTGCCCTTGCTTAACTGGCAGACAAAACTTGCACGGAGGGGTTGTAGATCAGGCCCACAGAAAACCTTGTACAGCCTCCAATCTAGCAGGGAGATTTTCTTCCTCTTTTCAGGCTGCTAGACTCACCTTGAAGAGTCACATTTCAGGTACATGCAGGATTCTTTCATGGTATAATGAAAATACTAGATAGTTTTCCTATTGCAATTTTCCTCTATAGATCTCAGTGGACTATGCCATCATTTCATATGGAGGAAAGAAACAAGGGTTAATTTGCATAGGCATCCATCAAGCGTAAACAAAAAAACAGGTATCACCTAGTCCAATGCTTCATCATTGAACAGACATGCCCTGCAAGCATGCACAGGAAAACAGAATATGCTAGGAGAAAAAATATGCATTTTTACTCTCTAAGTAAAAATGAATGAAGCAATATTTCATGGAGAAGCAGAGCAAAGACACCTAAAACATGAGAGAAGTAGAACTTTCTTCTGCTGCCCTTGAAAGAAGAACCCAACACRTCCTTTCATAGCTGATGACTCTCATCTAAAACAGAATTCAAAACAAGCAGCAATAGCTATATCTCAGCAGATACCAGGTGCTACAAATCACAGCACTAGGAGGATAAGGGAAGGAGGCAAGGGTGCAAGGAAAATATGAACATGCTGGACTCATTAGGCAGAAGGAATTGACTCAGAGTGAATCAGTTTCTCCAGCTGATGGATCAGAAATGTGATTTCTTCGGACATGGCGCTGCCCATGTAATTGAAAATGTAATTTTGTTGTTTGGACCTCGTGGTATTCAGACCCCACATGTAATTTAATCTGCCTTAAACAGAAGCATTTTGTAATGTGATTTAAGGAAAAAAAAGTTTGATACAAATACTCTAATTTAATTTAAAATTTGTGCTATTGGCAAAGGCCATGGTGTTATCTTTTTGCCCCATACGTTTGAAATAGATAGGCAGTGTCTCTTTTTTGTCAATCACCAACAGATTAATTCCATTTCTGCACTGTCTGCAAGTCTGATGCCATTAGGGGCAGGTGCTGAGCCTATTGCTCCAGTTTCCTTTCCTCTTCCTTCTTGTACATTAAACTTAAACCAGGAGAAGAACCTCAGCGAACTGTACCTTCCTCCTCTCTGACAAAGTAGACATGAAATGTTCAGCAGACATAAATACGAYTGTTTCAGAAAGCCTTTGCATCTCAGTTGCAAATGCTGTATATTTAAATCCAGAGGGAGCTGGCTATCTACTTCAAAGGCAAACATAGTATCATCAAAAAGGTCTAATCGCATAAAACACATGGTTCAGCATAGTGTAGCACACTGGGGAAMAGTTCTTAGACTATAATGGCTAAAATATTGTTTTCAAATGTTGCMTTTATCAGTAAGGAGACATTTTAGATCATGTTTTTAGATGGGTACAATTTCAGAAGTAAGTTAAGCTGGAGAACCTCTTCAGTGAGGCCAGCCATAAGAAAGGGGAAGCCTGACAAGAGGGCTCCTTCCTCGCAAGTGAAACACTTTCTCATCAGATCATAAAATCTTCTCAGCACACGCTTGCCCTGGGAAGCAAGGGAACAGCGTACTCCAGTTCCAGTACCCCTTCCTTCGCATCCATTTTTCATAGCTTTTGCTGTGGTCAGAATGGAGGAGATCAACTGTTCTCCTCCACTAGCTTCTTGCAAGGCCCATGGTGTAGAAATACATTTGGTTGCTTCTACATCACACTTAAAACTTTTGCTCAAACTATAGCATATATTATAAAAAGGCAGTCTTGACTGAAAAACCCCTTAACGTTGCAGCTCCACTCCACGCCCAGATAACTGGCCTCATTGGTTTGCTATCCTCACTGTTGAAGATGCATCTTTTCTGTCACAGGACCTCAGTGATGCTTTTCTATGCTAGAGTATTGGGCTGTCTTCTGATAGAAACTTTTTCTTTCTGAGAATATTAGCAAAGGTGGAAGTTAATGCAAATTAATGGTGATCATAGAGGTGGCTGTATGAAAGATACACTCTATTGGGAACTACAACTTATTTAACCAAAGGTCCATGCTTTGGAGAACAGAACATGCCAGGTACTGAAGTGCAGCGTGAGAATGCTCCTATTGTAGTGTGGCACTGGAGTCCTTTCTGTACAGAGAAGGAGAATTAGATCTCCAGTCTAATTTGGGGATGACTATGGGGCTGCTATTCACCATATCCTGAGAATTCAAAGAATTTCTCATCAGGGTGAAACACAGGTGTTTCAGTGAAACTAAACAAATTCCAAGCCACTTTCTAAAGCTCCTACAATTYGTTTTTCAAAGCAGTTGCACAAAAGTGAAATATCAAGCAGGGAAAGCTAATCAGAACAATTGAACAACAGAAGATTAAACAAAAAGAGGAAAGTAAAATAAATCAATGAAGGCCCATAGGTTTTTACTAGCCATTCTTTAAGTAAAATTAATTTTTAATGTAATTAAATGTTTCCCCAGAGGGACAGGTATAATTGAATTAGAGGTGYCTGGGTACAGTTTCAGGGTTTAGTGGATCCTCCCAGACTTTACTCCACTCCTCTCTCTCCCGCTGCTATAGTTCACAAACCTCCTCACTAGTTCAATTATAAGCACCCTCCATGTAACAACATAATTAGAATCAGCTGCATCTCTCTTGCTCTACTTCAGACCAGCCAAGTCCTGCTCCTTTAAGTTCACTCATCACAGATTAACTTTAAAGTCATTTTTAAAGTCTCTCACTCCTACTCCTAAAAATTTTGCCAAGAATTTCCAGAAGCTGTTTAAAATCCCCTAATTTAATAGTATCTTGTTCTCCCTATATCCAATGGATTTGTGAATGAATCCTGGACAGAACAGGACTTTCAAGGGGCACTGCTTGAGGGCAATCCCACAAATGGGCTTGTTCACAAATGTGTTTGATGCAGGGATTATGAGGCTGGTTGCAGTTCAGTATATGCAGGAGTGAGAGGGACCAAATCCAGCCTGAATGTAATGACAATAACAACATAATCATTAATTGACACGTAGGCCCACATATCTTAAGGCATAAAATAGTCCCTGCATTCAGTCACAAACTTCAGACTAGTCGGAAAGATTTCACCTTGAGACTTACCCCAGGAAGATGATCAGCAACCTTTAGGACATTACCAATGAAAAGACAGGTCTAAATACATATATTACAGCTTGTCATGTTAAAAGGTTGGGAGGATTTGGAGGTGTGGGACACCTGTAATTTAAGATGTTGAACTTGCAAACCATTTCAGTTGACTTTATTTTTTTAAGTAGTTCTTTGTTCTAAAAAATGATGTTAAATAGGTATCTTCTCAGCATTTCCATTTTATTATGCTATAAACTGACTGCAGATAATCCTCCCCAATATGAACCCATGGCACTTCTGCTTCTAGTCTTAAAGAAGGTGACTCAGTTTTTTTGTCTGTGTCACCTCATAGCACTTAACAGTGTTGTTTCCAGTAGTACATACCTGTATCTACTATATTTCTTTCACTGAACCTCACGGATTAATTTGTGAAATGCCTCCCCAGTTGTTTCCTCACTGGCAAAGACTTTACTAAAGTCTCATAGAGAATGGCAATGCAATGAGGGAAAGCTACGTACAGGGCAGAACAGGACAAATRGGAGACACACAGAAAGAAAGTGGCCATCTGGGAAAATACTGAATATTTAACTCGCAAGAACACATGGTTCAATGACACAATACAAATTCAGCCTTTCCTATTCTTGTCCTCAGCTGAGGCAGGTTGGGAGCATAATTTATCACCTCCATTCTAGATACATTTCCCACTCAGAGATGTGCTTTTAATTCTAATTAATTAAAATACTCCTTCCAACTCTCATACGAACATTGAAAGCAATATTGCTGACTTACAGATTTCTTAATGTTCTCTTAGGAAAGTAACTCCATAAGGTGTTCCCAAAACTGAGTTTGGAAATTTGAAGTCTTCTTTGAGTTGAAAGGCTTAAAAGTGTTTTTTTTTTTCCCAGACATTTAGTCCTAATTCAAGAGGAAATCCTAAGCCTCAAACTTCTAATTATTCTGCCAATCTAGCTTATTATTTCCTCTATTTAATTTAGGAAATGAATAAGCAAGACTGATTTTTCTGTGTGGTCTGTCTTCCTTTTCAACCTAAATCTTGCAGGAAAAACAGAGTTGAAAGGAATTTATCTCCTTCTTATGCATCTCTCACTATAGCTCTGGTTACCTGGTGGTATTAAATATTTCAGCAAACATTAACAAGAAGAATTTTGAAGTCAGAGTTGTTAGTAGCCTTAACCTTTTAGGTCTATGAAAAAAAAAAAAAAAAAAAAAGGTACTTCAAAAGTTTTCTTCTTTATAATAAGGTAAGACCTGAGTGTCTCAAGCTAGAAATATTTAAGCATCTAATCTATATAAAAATGAATGAAAGTTAGGTAGTTTAGTATCTTTAAGGACCTAAGCCACAGTTTTTAAGTCAGGCAGCTTGAAACATTTTGGGTCTTTTCTATTCTTCTTTTGATTTGGAAGCTTTGCCTGACAAATTCTGAATTAGCCACATCTGAACATCAAGGGCTGGACAAAAGATTTGATCCTGTTAGGATCTAGGCCAACCATTCTGCAGGTTCGGAGGTGGCCAGTACAGTAGCTCTTTCTTCCAGAAACAAACTCTCCAACCCTTCCCTTCCTTTCCTTTAAAAGGAAAAAACTGCTATGTCCCACTTTCAGCGTCACCATATTCTCAGTTTATACAAACTTCCATTTTTTCAGCTCTGGGAGGCATAGACTAAAACCTTCACTGAAATAATTAAAAAAAAAAAAAAAAAAAAAAAAAAAAAAAAAACTTTATACTTCCTCTCTACCTTTTTTTAAAGGAAGACCTCACAAGCAGGGCTGCCGCCTCAAAGCAAGATCTAACCACAAAAGGCTGTGTCCATTGACTATTCATTATAGGACAAAACAGGATGCAATTAAAAAACAAAACAAAAATCATACCTCAAAAGCACTTATCTGAAGCCTAACCTGATAGGTCACTGCAGATACCAAGCTAAAATAAAGCTTTTGCACAAGTACAATATAATCTGCTGTATGGTATTACCTCTATCAGTACTGCACAAATTTTCACAGAAGAGCATCATGACATTTATCCCATCTGATCACGCATCATTATTATGGAAGATATAGTTATCAAAAAAGGGTTTCTGTAAAAGYACAACCTTTTAAAGAGCATGACAATAATTGCTAAAAGTGTAGTGAATTATTTTATGATTCCGTAAACATCATACGCTGTTTTTCTACCGAGTAACACTGGCCAAGGCACATGCTATCATTACAGTGTCAGTGGTGCTGGCAGAGATTTATGTATTTCCACAACACAAACCATCCAAGGATGCAGATCAGCTGCAAAGTAGCATGAACTCTGCAGTTCCCTGGACAGCTGCTAATCAGACAGGTGGAGAAACCCGCATTTACCACAGTGCATATTTCTTCTCCCTTCTTTTATAGCACCTGCTATGTAACAAATCCTCCTGTGGTGTTACAACATCTACATACGCTCAAACCTGAAGTTCCAGGTAAGTCTAAGATCACATTCCTACGTCATCTCAAATCAGTATCATGTCCCAGTGCGTTTTTTCTGAAAGACATGACTCAATCTTGAGTTACTAGAACTCCTCATTAATGCATTTGCAACTCTCATGAGTGAGCCACAGGAAGCTGCAAAAATAGACCTCAGGCTGTGAACTGATGAGGATATGATAGAATTGTCAAAAACACTAGGCTTCCTGAGAAGAAGGTACAGTCCTCGGTACTCACATAAAGCAGTGGTGAGCTTCTCCGGCTGATCGTAGTGCACCATGGCAACACAGAGCGTGTTGAGGGCAACCACACAGAGCACAATCCAGTAGAAGCTCTGAGCTTTCACCATGCGCCGAATGAAGAATCGGAACATTTTCTCTTTTCTCCGGAAGTAGGAGGAGCTCTCGTTCTTCCCGCTCTTCAAACTGGCACGGGCGAAAGGAGACCCTAGGCATTGAGGGACAGAAAGAACCATCACCATGCCACATCTAAGGGGATGAAAAGGAGGAGGTGGTTCACAGGCATAAAAGCTCTCTCCCAGTCCAGACGCGTATCTGAGTAGAAAGCTCATCACACAGAGAGTTGAACCAGGAGATTTTGCTTGCAAAGACATCATGAGGGATGAAGGCTAGGATTTTAAACTTTATGAATTTACGTCCAGCTCTGCCATCAAAAGAAACTGGGCTTCTAACCCCTTGAGTGCGACTATGACTCATAAACTTTGAGCTCCTGGTTGACTAGAGTGACAGAAACCAACAGCCCAGAGGTTTTTCCTCCCATGGTAGAGAGCATGGTGAGACCCCAGCCAGCTATGCCACATGCCCAGACAGTCACATGAAATACTGTGCTGCTCAGGAGCACCTCAAGTCAACACACAGCACAGGGGCTAGTGAAATCCCTTCCTATTGTCCAGAGACACTGGGAGCAAAAACGCACATGAGTTTTTCTCAGCTCCCCACCACTCTCTGCCCAGAGCAAGGGGAACAGCTCGTTAGTACTTTGGAGAGGAGACAGACACAACTCCACTATCTTAGCATTATCTAACCAGAGRGGAAGAGCTCTGGGTTTCCTCTTGAATTTCAGGGACTACACTCTCAGGGAGCTGAGTGGCAACAGTAAAACTAGCCCCTGCCTCCCCYACTCTGGTACTAGGCAGAGATCCAGCCCTTTTACTATTGAAAGGAGAGAAGTCTCCTTATTTTACTCTTCCACTTCCTGCATCTTCACCTAATGGGGCTTCATCTGCTTTTGTCCATCAGATTTGGGGCACAGCTATTCATTTGTACCAATTCTGCCTCTACCAGCTACATTTCAAGTCTAGTCTGAAACCCTGGAACAGCATCAAATGTTTTAACAACTGGGAACTGATAGAAGAAATGGTTTCTACAGTAAGCTCTCCTCCTGAGGTAGCAGGCACTGTTGAAAAGAATGATGAAAAGGCAATYACCAGCCAGTGCTGAGGCAGGAGAAATCATCCCACATTAGTAATAAATACACTCATCAGTTGGAGCACCTTTGTATCAGCTGCAAACACTGTTGCAAGCAGCGCAAATCCTGGTTGCTGCAGACTGTCCGCTACCTGTTTCGTACTGTGCTGGCATCCCTCAGAGATTGCTACCGAGCCTTGTTTCAAGACGGCTTGTGGTAAGCTAATTTATTCTTRCCCTTCCCTATCCATCATGTAGTACTTCCTAGCAGGTAGGGTTGACCAGGACACACACTGTACAAGTTTGGTCTGAGCACCGTGAGAACAGGTGACTTGCATGGTTTGTGCTTGAAGATGTCCAAGTGAGTTATACAAACACAATGGTCTTGATGTGGCAGCTGAATTTTTGAGTACATTCCCTTACGTTTCAACACTTCCAAGCATAGAAGGGGTGGGAATCTCACCTTGTTGTTTCATCTTGCAATTAACATCAAACACAGTATACACAGAATGGATGAAGTATCCAGACATGACACCAGTGGATTCTCCAAGTCTCACAACTACATACAGGAGTGTGCTGCACACATCTCCACAACAGGAAGCTCTGTGCTTCATCTCACATGCCTGACCTTCTATTGGCTGTGTGACAGCACTCCAAGTGCAGAGCTGGCCCTGGCCAGGCATTGAACAACTCCTTGCCAAAAAGYTTGATGTTCTATTAGTTTGATAATCTTTCCTTTGGCAGTTAAAAAAGAAAAAGAAAAAAGGCAATGCTCATCTATTGCTTGAAGGCAACAAAATTAATGAGAGCTTAAGATATAGGCAGCAGCAGCATCATAATACCGTTCAGCAGGTACAGCCCTCTCAGAAATTCAAGCCAATTCCATACTCAAACATGCATGGGTATAGTCTGCTGCCCTTATGCCCCCTAGCTAGTCGCTCTACTGATCTTCAAGGAAAGAACAACAGCAGGCCACATTCTGTAATTATTTAAACTGGTCTAAATTTGAGTTACCTGTACTGGAGAAAACAGTTGGTTTGGGTATACCCTGGTATAAAAGACAACAGGGTTTAACTCAGAAAAAAAAAAAAAAAAAAAAAAAAAAAAAAAAAAAAAAAGATTTGCAGGGCAGTTCACAGAAGAGAATTTTGCTCTTTTTTGAAAACTGTAGCAGACGCTGGGGAGTCCGACATTGAGAAGTCATAACCCAATGTCTGGTACAATGTGGAGGGTGGTAAGCCAAAAGGAGCCAGCATCTACTGCTGCTGGCTTATTAGTGCAGAAAAGAGGCTGAGAGCTGGGAAGGTAGAAAAGAATAAAATTTAAGAATAATTCCGGAGAACACTGTGGGAAGTGTTTACCACTATAGAGCTTTATAATGCAATTATAAGGCTCATTGAGGTACTTGTGTTTGAATTAAAGAGCAACGTATTCAGGCAACAGCCAGCAAGAGACCTGTCAAAGTATCTACCACTCTGTCTGCATCTTTAGTCTGCACTCAGTAATTATACTGTTAGTTCTTCCACAGTCCTTGTGCTCCTATCAGCAAGACATTACAGCGCAAGGAAACCATCCAAAAAAAATCTTTTCTCAAAAACATATTCTTTATGTATAATTGCCAATATGATCCAATTGTTTATGTTATGCAGAATTTCAGTCTTTTCAGGAGCCTGCAGAAGTATCTGCTGTATTAATTTCTTCTTTTCTGCCATTTTCTGTGTAGCATAATCAAAAACATTTTTCCCAAGTGCATGAACCACACGCAGAAGGTGGAAAGCACTGCTGTTATTTTCCCTGCCATATGCTCCCAAGACAGTTCCCAGCTCTGCATCAGATTATCCATGAGTCCAGATGCTCCATCATCCACTGCCACCTGAAATACCGGGTCTGAAGATCTGTTTGTGTGGCGTGGGTACCCAGAGCCTGGAGGAACTTGTAGCGAATGCAAGTATCTCATAATTATTGCAGCCATAAGGACATGTTGCAAAGATGACCATTTCTTGTTTTATGTGCAGTGACCTCTGCTCCTCAGGTAAAAACAAGACAAAACAAAAATACACAGGGCTGCTGTAATTTCTCCCTTCCACCAACAAATCTCTCATAGAAGTCTCAGCAGTTTAGCCACAAAATCTGCAACCTGCTCATAGCCTGGGGGGGCTGTGGCAATTCAACAACAGGAGGTGGTATCATTAACATGACGAGCAAACTTCATTTCCCTTGATCAGATCTTCATTTAAAGGGGAAAAAAAATCCAGCAGCAGCAATTGTAATCCCTTAAAAGGTTAAATGCCAAATTTCAAAGACCATTTGAGGCAGTCATGCTTGCATATATGGACATATACTCTCAAATGTACTGTTTGTGCTGCTACCCTTACATACCCAGGACTTGCTGCTTCATAGTTACTGGGGTGCCAAGACATTTCTTTGGAAGCTAAATGAGAACATCTGCTGCTTCAGCAGCAAAACAAAATACAGACTCAAACAAAATTTCTGCCACAGGGACAAGAATAAGAAAAATAATTAACTGAAAAGCAATTAAGAAGATGTGCCCCCAGCTAGCAAGTAAAAACCTGTGACTGGATAGGCTTTTCTTCCACTTAGGTCTGAAGTCTTAGACAGGATGTTTTGTACCTGGAGAGCCTGTCTCCCCTTGCAACCCCCAGATTCATCCCATTGCTCTACCTAGTAATGTTTCAGGAGGGAACTGGCTCTCTGCTAACTGCAGAACAAGTAGAACCTCTTCAGCCTGACACAAACATATTCTCCAGAGGGGAAGATACCGAATTCACACCAGGAACCACACGCACTCAGCATCGGAGATACGCAGGTAAGAACATGCATACAAGTGTTCATCTTCATATCTGTCTTTAAAAATGTGGAGAATGGTAATAAGACCTTCTTCTAAGCCAAGCATTAGAGAATTAGCACAGAACTGCTGCCCAGGATTTCCCAACAAYCACTCACTCAACAAAGTCTGCCAAACTGTACACCGTGCACTAGTGACAGATGTGACTAAATGTCTGTCCACTTCCTCTACTCCCCACAACAGATGACTCTTAGTGGTATCATTTGACATATTTGGGTTTCATTAGCATAAACGAGCTTATTCCAAGCAGAATCACAGCATATCCAACACAGTGCAAGATTCTCCAAGCGTTTTGGAAGGGCTCTCTTAAATGGTGCGACATGCAATAGCTGAGGTGGACAGTGTGAAGGAGGGAGAGAAGCCATGATGCCACTTGCACTGGGAAGTCAACTGCGGCTGCAAGACCAGTAATAATTCTCCTTGCAATGGAGTTGCTTCCGGCTCCCTTGCAGAAGCCTAGGAGAAAGCACCTGATGAACTTGCTCTGGGCCAGAAACTGCAGCTTCTGGAGCAGATGAGGACTCAGAGGAAACAGAACATGAACACATTTAGCTGGAGATCTAAACCTAGGGGAATGCAAAGCCAGTACTCACCAACAGAGCAAATGTCTGTGAAATGGTCCTCACCTTCTTCAGCATGAATCAGGTCATTTTTGCTCTTCTTTATTGCAGCTCTTTTCAACACTGTGTTCAAATTAAAGAGAAAACACCTTGTGAACATTCAGAGTGGATTCGCTCTCCCCACCACCACTTTACTCTCCAGGGTCAGCATTTACCTTCCAATGCTGCCTGAAGCTGCCATACAAGGGTAAGCTGTAGCAAATCAGTCAGTCTACAACCTTGCAGGGCCTCTACGTGCTTCTATGCCAGAGTCATTTTTAATTTAACCTTCTGGATCCTGAAGGGTTGCCAGGCAGAATTCTGTGCACTTACACTTCATCCCAACAGATGGATGAAGGTGGGGGAATTGCTGTAGCACAGAAGAGAGCCCTGGGCAGGGTCACTGAGTGATTCTGAACCCCAGTGAGTTATGACACGAGTGCTACTATCCATTAAGAACATTAATGCAGTTTACAGGGTGCACCATTAAGAAATCAGCATTTACTGTGTTCCAATACAGTTTACCACATCACCCTTAAGCAGCAAAAATGCTATGTCAAAGGCAACCCCTACAAATCACCAAATGCATTCTTAATAGCACCCACTGTACAATTCCTTCCCTCTGGGGATGTCATAGCTCTTTGAAAACACACTTTGTCCAACAGCATCTTTTGTAGGGAAGGCAAACATCACTACATCATTTTCCTAGACAGGGAAAGTAAATTGCACCCTAAGGCTCAGAGAGGTTTGCGCTGCTTTGCCCAGGGTGCAGAAGGGGTGACGCCAGGAACAGTGCAGACTCTGTGCCCACGACCACCTACCTGCGAATCTTGAGAACTATCAGAAAAAAATATGTTGATACAGTTTTGTGACAGCTTAAAAACATACAGTAGCTAAGCACCATTTGCTATCAGCAGTAAGACACCCCATGGTGTGGTGATACATGCTGTCCAGTAGGCACACACAGCGAATCCATTCACTCTGTAGCAACTAACTTGAGTTTAAGTACCTGTGAGGGAATCCCCTCATCCTAACACAAATTTCCCTACCTTCAGAGAAACAGCTGCACTTCCTCAGCATCTGTAGCAGGCTTAATTGCTTATATCACTTTAAGGAAACACCCACCATATCATCCAGGTTCAGAGGCCTCCAAGCTCAGACAGAAAAGGACACTTTGAACCCGAGGTCTGGAACCAATTTTTGCAAATAACCTCCTTTGTTCTTCTCTTCCCCACCCAACAGTAGGCTGAATCCTCAGTCCTACCAATAGCAACTTTGGGGTCCATGAGGCTGCATCTGTCCTAGTAAATTCCAGCATGTCCAGGACCATCCCAAGCACTGGGACACAAACAACTCTGATAGTATCCAATAGTAAAGTTTTACAACACTCCCTGGGTTGAATTGAGCACTTTCTCCTTTACCTTCTCCCTGCAAAACTCCTGGATGTAGTTTAGCAATTAGTGTGTGCAAGGGCCAATCTCTACAGGCACTCTGGATGCAACACCCCCATTGTTTTGGAGACCAAGACAGTTTACTAGCAGTGATGTGGGCTGCTCCATGCCAGTCAGCCTCAAGACTAGGAACACCACRAGGCTTGTTTAGCTCACTGGTATAGATGCAGCCTTGGTATACCTGAGTCTTCATTCCATGGCCTATACCCACCTCTAGCTTGCTTACRCTACGAGGCTTTTCAAACTAGTCCTCCAGATATTCATTTCACTTACAGACTAAAAGCCCTGGCTACATCCACATGCCAGACAAAACTTCCCCCATCACACATGCAAACACAAACACGCACACACACATAGGCACACAAAGATTTGCCAAGCGCACCTCAGTCCTGACCTTCTGTAGCCCCCAGCTCGTCCATCCCTGATTGCTTCCCGAGTGCAGGTCACCAGCCTGGCCAAGGCAGGCCAGTGGCCACGCTAAGGGGTGTACAGACGCACCAGGAGGCACCGAGCTCACAGCAAGACCACGGAAGAGTCACTAGTGACCTAGGCCCTTGGGGCGCGAGGGAGCATCAGTGCCCCACTGGGTCGCCTGGCCCCTTGTTGATTTGCAATCCACTCACTGTTGTAGCTGCTGCCGCTGCTAGTCTCTGCCGGTGCCGTGCCTTGTTGAATCGGCCCTTCCGAGGCGGCCCTCCCTGACAGTGAATGGGAGGAGAAAAAAAAAGAGGAGGGAAAGGGAGGGGAGGGGAAAGGAGGAGACATGGAAGGACGAAAGATGGTCAGAAAAGGGAGAGGGAAGAATCTTTAACTGAACTTTGACTGACTGTCACATCCTAAGAGCTCAGCAGTCTTGAGGCGCAGGGAGAACAGTCTCCATGTTCTCCCGGCACCTGCCTCAGAAAGCTTAGCACCTCCAGCCATCCTGGAACGCTAGGGTCACACGGCGTAAAACAGGATCACCACACCCTGTTATGTCTTACTGCTTACAAGTAACAGGGGTCTTAGTCTCTTTGTCTCTCAGTCAAATCCATTTGGAAACCTTGATTTAGAGCCCTGCCTTCTCACTGTCCATGAATTTCTCTCCTGGCATCCACTGAGGACTATCCCCTCCACAGCCTGTGAACAGACACAACCGCCTCTGCGAGGTAGAGGCTGGCGGGTGCCTCAATCAGAGTGTACTCCCACTSACAGCGTAAGGACTCTAGTAGACCCCCAGGGCAGATCCCCATCCCAAAACAATGTCTCTCATAACTGYTCATATCCACCTATCATCTCAAGAAGACCTGATCCAAGAGAAGGGACTCTTTAGCCCAACTTATTCCAAGCGCATGCAAGAGCAGGTTCCTCACACCCTCTTGGTTACAACGGAAAACCAGGTCAGTATACAACATGTAAACCTTTCATGGACCACAGGACAACTGCAGAGTAAAACAACCTACCATCCAGAGGAGACTTCTCTTCCGCATTCTTGTCTTCTTCTGCCAGCATCACCTCTTCTGTAAAAGGAAAAACAGCAAGGTTCAACTTTGAGTTTGCCATATTCCTGTTCTAAACCCAGCAAGATTGGATGCAGCAGGCAAATATTTGCTCCTGATGCCACCAACCTTTTCCTGTTGTATMACCCAGTTGCACTGACCCTCCACAGTGGAGGAAGAGGAAGTTCAGAGAATCGTGTTTCTTATCATGTGCTCCTCTCACACTAGGGAAGGAGGCTGGTCAAACCACTGGAGGACTGTAGCACACATCCTCTATGATTTCCCTCTTCACAATGAACCATCCCCTCCAGTTTCTTCCCTCAGCWATCACCTACCAGGAATTTCTGGAGATCAAGAACCTTTCTTCAGACCAAAGTGAGATCYTAGATCAGCAGAGGACTTGGGCCTCCTGCCCAGCCATGCTGGAGATATTGCTTGAGGAGTTAAAGATGCTGTAGTTCAGTTAAAACTTTTCTGTTTCAGTCAATGAACTAAAAAGATTTAGCCTAGAAAATGGATCTGTATCTCACCACACAGGATAAAATAAGCAAGGACTGGCTGTTGCATGTCCATCATGCCACATCACAGGTGACAAAATATCACCAGATAGCCAATGGGCCAAAATCTTACTGCAAATAAAATCCATGGCAAAGTTCCTTCTGGGGGGAATTTCAGGCCACCACAGTTCAAATCATGCAAAGCATGTGAGACAGCCACCATTCATTTTCCATCTTTGTATACCTCATCTCAAAAATAGGAACTTACACTTTCTTGTAGAACAAGAATTCAGACAGCATTGGAAAAAAAAAAAAAACAATACCTACCCCTTGAAGCTGAGTTCTCCTCTTGATTCTTGGCACAGGAACAAAAGCAATGTACCTATCCCTTTCAAAGATCATTGACTGAGTAGGAAAAGCAACTCTTCTTTTCCTCTGAGTGGCCTTGTGTTTTGCATGTTCCTGTAATAATTTGTCATGGCTTTTTGCCAGCCTTTGGGCAGCAGGTGAAGAATAGTCCCATGTCTCCAGATCACCTCTGGGGACTGTGAACTGTATAAACACACGACCASTGTGACTTGCAATGCTGTGATACCACCCGACGTTCCAGCATCACATGCATCTCTATGGCTGGACTGACAAGAATTTAGCCATAC
The DNA here is from genome assembly GCF_003343005.1 of Rhea americana. Taxonomy (NCBI): domain Eukaryota; kingdom Metazoa; phylum Chordata; class Aves; order Rheiformes; family Rheidae; genus Rhea; species Rhea americana. The sequence continues at coordinate 3,458,512 of NW_028186768.1, forward strand.
TGAGGTTGCAAAAATCAGAATGATAAAATATCCATAGGACATCATAACTTATAAGGTGGGGCAATTTGATATCAGCATATCTTCACCTACAACATATACGCTCTTTCGAGACAACTCTGCAAACCAGCTGAGCTTTCACTCCAGAACTCAGGGYCCAGAGTCAATGCCCAAACAAAACCTCCTCGCCCCACCAAATACCTCAACTAGGGCTCAGTCTTACTGTAAACTTAAAGGAAGCAAAATTAAGCCTCACTTAYGCAGTTCTTTCAAGTCTAACTCTCCTCTTCTCTCCTTGGACTGTCATTCCCATTGACCTAATACCCTCTGGGAAACCAAAGGACATCTATCCTAATGGGGTTTTATATGGGTTTTAAATTCTCCTAAAATTACCACTCAGCAGAACAGAATTGCACCATTGCTAGGAGCTGTTTTTTGGGTTTTTGTTTTTTGTTTTCTGTTTTTTTGTTTGTTTGTTTTTGTTATTTTGGGTTTTTTTTAACATACAACATTCTAAGCAGAGGATCAAAAGTTGCACTGTCTTTATGATCACTGAAGCATAGAGACTGGAAGATGATAGTTAGGAGCCTTGAACAGTCTCCAGATAACAGGACTTCTGCATKAGAACAAACACTTGACAAAGACAGTATCAGATCAGCAACCTCTAGCCTTGGAATGAAGGTGGAGGGGCCTCTCCTAGAGGCTTCACTAGGATATTCGAGTGACTGACAAGTGTCTTGGCACTAAGATTAATTGTTGTTACAGGACTGGAAATAAAGGCAGCCTTATTCKGAAGAGCTGGGAAGCTGAACAAAAGAGGCAAAGCCTCAGACAAACATAGTGTCACTTCTTTCTCTCTAACACAAGGATACAGCACATGGTGTGCTCAAAAGAAGACCACRTTAAAGCAAATAACTCACATTTAAAAGGCAATAGGAATTAAAAAGACAAACAAACAACTTGAAATTAACTGTTAAAGTCTCAGAAACGCCAAATAGAAAAAGCAAATATAAATGCATCCACTAGAAGACTCCATCACATTCTCTCAGGAGACTGTTTTGTCTCTCTAGTAATTATCCCCTCTTGCCATCCCAGGCACACTGTTGGCCCTTCTCACTGGTACAGCCGTCTTTTCCCAGCCATATCCAGGGCTTGCTGCTTTGCATTTGCATGACAGAAAGCTGAAATCTGAGGTTCATAAAGCTTTGATGTGTCAGGGAATGGCATTCATGCTAAAGTGAGCTGGAAGAGAGAAGTTAAACACACATCCCCAAGACTGCTTACTCTAGGAAAAAAAATGCTCAGAATCAGTGCTGTGTGAAAGAGATGGACCTGGAAAAAATTAAAATGCACACAATTTGATTAATTGTGAACTGAAAGACTTTCATTCTCTGAGCAAAAGTGTTTCCAAAATGATGCATGTCCCTGTAAGATAAGAGAAACATCTTCAAAAGAATATTTGTGGGCTTATAAGCGCTTTATTCTGTGCAGAGACCTTCTGGTTCTTGTCTCTCCTTTAGAGATGTAGCATGACAGCCTAATAGTTGCTACAGTTTTGAGGAGTTTAATGAAGAAAGCAGTGGTGGCAAAATCACTTGCATGAATTACACTGCTTGGCTTCGCCACTTTTTAATTCTTCTAAAAGGCACAATTTACAATTAACTTGCTGTTGCCTCTGCACAGAGCCAAAAGAAAACACAAAAGTAAAAAGCAAACCCTGTCTCGGCACACAGCAGGTGGAACAGCACCGGGTTTGCTGATCTTAATTTGATATTGGTTGAACTGAAAAAGTGGCATTTGGTAAGAAAGCTATTGTCTCGTGCCTAAAGGAATGACACAGYGCAAAGCATTGCCTTTTGCATCCATATCTGCTGCATTTTAGCGGTGGGAGCAGTTGGTCCTTTTAAGGAGTTTATTGAAACAAACAGTCGATAGAGTTCATTATATTGACTTCTTCATTCTGTGACATCCAAGTTAAGATTACAGGTCTGTTTCTAAATGATACATACAATCTGTTTCTAAACAGTATATACAGCTAGTGTTTACGATCTTGATGTGGAAATTGCTGTATGAATTACTGGCCTACATCCTGCGAGACGCAGAAAATCATAGGATTCAACCCTTACTTCTGACCTGAAACTCATACTGGTTTTATACTGCTGTAACTCTTACTGAGCTTAAGACACCTCCAGACTTACACAACCATCAGAACAGAATTCAGCCTCCCCTGCCAGCTTGCTTCCTTCTTTTTCACTTCTAGAACTTGCTTGCATACGTGGAGGCTCTCTGATGCACATCTGCCAAATCTGTTCTTTACATTTTCGTATCCCCCTGCAGCTCCCTCAGATCTGGTGGGCATTACCAGGGCCACTGCCATCTTCCCTCCTTTCTCAGCTGTTCCGTTCGTGAGTCTCACCTGCATCCCAGACTTCAGCATTTAGGGCCCTGGGGTGTTCTCAGCCTCTCTCTTCTGCTCCTGCTGTTCATGACAGCCTCAAAAAGGCTCCACTGGGCTGCAATTTCCCATGCTCATACTTGGCCTCAAGAAAAGCTCATATGGGACTTTTACATGAAATTGCCTTTGAAAATGTTGAAACACTCCTGGATAGCCTATGTCTTTGTTCTTCAGCTTCAGCCAAAAAAAACCTAGAAATCACGCACCAGAGAAATAGGTAAAAGTAGAAACTTCAAACCTGGCCTCCTATTTCAAGAAAGAAGGTCAACWCAACCTTTAAGGAAATTGGCTGGGCAGTGGGTTCTTTTTTCTTTTAAGTTATGCACATCTAAATACAGCACCTCAGCACGTTCTCTGCATTATCATTTTCTTTTTCTCTCCCAAGCCTTCTTTAAACAGGCATTTGTTAAGCGCTCTTTTAATTAAGGCTTCCTGTATTAAGAGCAACTCGCACACATAGTCTCATATTAAGGATGTCATGGTTTAAAACATCTATTTTTATCCTGTCTCAACCAAATACATCTCTAACTATGTTCAGCAATCCACATTTAAARCAGCCTTAACTACACTGGCTTCTGTATCAACCATGGCTGCATTTCTGGTGATTTATCAACAGTGAATTGGCACCAAAATCGTTTTGGTGTACCAACGCATGTCCTTGAAAAGTTCACAATCACTTTTTATTGGTACTTTCTTCAATTTCACAGACTTATTTTGCCACTGTAAAAAAATTAATAGTACTACTAGAATACAGGAAAAATTTAAGTCAGTTACTCAAGGGCCAGGCTATTTCAGAAGTTTCATTCTTAAAGTACAAATGTCTATAYGACCAGTCATTAGTCCAGGTTTGGAACATGCTTGAGTCAGACAGCACTTGAAAGAGAGAAAACAAGGACCCATTGTTTTCATTTTGAGGACTACACAGTCTACAGCTTCAGTATGGGAAAAAGGTTAATAAAGGACAACCCCCAAATCTTATCGGAAGCATCTGTTTGATGCAATATGTAGAGCTAGAGATAATATAACATTAGTCAGGTTACAAATACAGAAGGCTGTCAGAAATTTTAAAGGCACTCAAAAGCGGTCAATAAATGATGAGCACAATGCTAAATTAAGATCATTGTTGAGAAATGGGAGGTTGTGTACAGACGAAGGAATAATTTTAGTTATTCAAGTACTGTACCTACTTCTAAATTGGTTACAGCCCTTGACGTATAAACTTGAGCATTACTGAGAACAAGGAAATCTCCTTTCCAGCTCCAGCAGCTACTCAGAATATGTAAAATATTATACAGCAAAAAGAACTAGATTAAGTATTAAAATGCCACTTTATGAATCACTGGAATGTAGCACTCCAGTCTTACCTTGCATCAAAAATGCATGAGAAAAAATGAACAAACAAAATGCTCAGAGATGGGTACTATAAATATCAGAAATGTGGAGAGGCGTCTATCAGAAGAGAAGGGATTGAAAAGATTGGGTCTGAACTCTTCAGAGGGGAAAATATGATGAAACACRTAGTAGCAGCAACAGAGAGGTAATAAAAAGAAATACCAAACATTCTTCCTGATATCTCCCATGATGACAGCATAGGGACAGACTCAATCGAGCAGAAAGGCAATATATTTAAAATTAAGGAAAGAAAATATATGCTTTTTTTATAATCAAATGAACTGTTCATATGTAGAGCTCCTTGCTACAGGACTGAAGTTAAGGATGGTAAAAGGTTTTCAAAACAATTTCTCCATGAGTAACAACAATCTCCAGAGTTGCATTAGAATGTAATACCAAAAGCTTTTGCTCTTTGCTTTTATGCATCCAGCAAGGATCATCTCACTGACTGAAGCTGTTGCAAGAGATTTCTATATAAGCTGGACTSTCCGTGGACACCAGCTCTGGCTGTTTCTCTCCCTCCCCCCAAGCAGTTTGCTTTGGCCATCACCCCACATGTTACTGGGCAAGATAGACTGGCATGATTTAGTTTGGAAATTCACGTGATCCACCATAATCATGATTGAAATCCTGGCCCCATAAAACAAAATGGCAAATACCCCTTACTTGCACAGTCCCACATTTCATTGCCTAAGTTCTAAACTCTTGATTTCTCAGTTTTAGCTAGTCTTCGTGCTGCCTTTAAAGATTTACTAAATTTGCTAAGTGATTTTTGTTATTATCATTATTTATCTGTACAAGGAAKCCTTTTGTTACATTCCTACTGTATTTCACCAATGCCTTTATGGGATGTTTTTATTATTCTCTGATCCAACCATTTTGCATACACTTTCCTGTTCTGTATACCCTTATGGATCCTATTTCACTAGATAAAATGGAAAGATGGGCAAATAAAATAGCCAACCATTCGAACAGTAACACAAAGTTTGTACAGAAAGACGGTTATCTGCATGTTTTATAACTTCTTCACCTCAACTTTCAGACAAGTTCAGCTAATGGCCTCTGCATAGCTCTTCTCAGCAGAAGTCATCAAAATGATACAAAGCAACCTACRTTCCTGCAAGGAAGTTCTCATCTTTGTTTTACCAATGGGGAAACTGAGATTCAGAGACTGAGAAATCACAGGAGCCTTTAAAGCAAGATTGCAGTAGAGCCAATGCACAACCAACRCTTTCTCTGCTCCAGCTGCTGGATAAGCCATTAATTAATTTGAATTTGAGGAAGCCCAAAAGCTGTAAACAAATTAGAAGACAAATTATAAAAGGAAAGGAAAGTGAATGGTTCTTTTCTTGAATTCTGCAGAACCACAGAATTAAAGGGAGATAAAGTGTGGTTACCTAATTGAGAGCAGTTGCTGTTGAATAGTCACAATGAATAAAAGTCTGTCAATACAGTTGGCACTCAATTGTCACTTTGTACAGTGCTGTTGGGAAGAATGGGCTCAAGCCATCATGTAAACTGCTACTATTTCTTCCTATTTTACATTTCAGTGCTTCAGCCTTTTTCCTCTCTGGCCACATTGTCAAAACTCATGTCCGGATCACTATCACCTGATGAGGCTACTGCAGTCCTGTCTTCAGCATTCACAGGGGAATATGCAGAAGGACAGAGCCTCACACCCAGGTGGACAGAGGAGCAGAGCACTTCAAAGGAGAAAACAGAAAAGCAGCAGGAGCCATGTGAAAGTCTTACTCCAAATACTGGCACACAGGCTGTGTATATTAAGTGGACATTGGAAGCTGTAACTCCAGGCAGAGAGATGCCTATTTGTAGGAAGGTAACAGGATGTTTTTGCCCATGGAGTGCACGGCAATTAGTTGSTGTGAGCACACGATTACTTTCTTGTACAGGCACATTTTATCACRTCGGACTTCTAGATCAGTATAGAAAACCAGGAATGATGAAAGGCCTTTTCAGTATCATACCAGCTCACAGCTGAGGAGAGGCACCATAGAGTCACGGCTCCACCACTGGTCTGTTGGCTGATATAGGCGAGTCACTGTATACCTCTGGACCTCAGTTTCCCTATTTGTAAATGGCAAGGATGGGGCTGACCTCCCGACGTAGGCACCTGAAAATCTATTTCTGAAACTACTCCTTCTTTTTCCCAACACAACTATTTCAAAGGCATTTTCATGCTACTCAGACAYTTTAGTTCTGCAGAAATGCAAGCAAGGAAGCAAGCTGGCAACAGAMGTTTTCTTGATGTTAATGAAGTATGGTTATGCCAGTATAGTCCAGCTACTCTATAATCCAGAAAGGTTATCAATAATATTTGTTGTCAGTTAAAAAGGAAAAGAAAAACATGCTATTTTGGTTAAATAAGTGCATTTGGGTGTTTGTTAAAGTTGATTACGGTTTGCAATAAACTGCAATATTCAGGTACAATAATTACAAAGCAATGTTAATATCTGCCAAGGCAAGTTTCATGAAAGTGATCTCTGCAGCTCATAAGAATAACACTCCAGTGTAATTTACCAACAGTACTAAGAGAGGCTTATAAAACAGCTGTGTAAAGTAAATAAAAAATAAATGACTCATATGAAGGAACAGTTTCCCCATCGTGAAGRCTGTGGGGAACAGTCTATCACTTTTTGTGTTATGCTGTATTAAGACAAYTACTTCGATCCAGCAATAAAGAAAGTTGACCCAGCTCCTTCATTTTTGCTTAACCAGAGACCTTCTATAACAACTTCAGTATGACTACTCAGAAAAGAACCCAACAGAAATAACAAGTGCTGGCTGSTCTCTATTTACTCCTAGGTTAACTTGATGGTCCACAACCTTGAGAACTAATTCTGCGGCCATAGTTCTCTAGCAACACTAGACTGTCCATGCCACAAAATTCACTGAAACAACATCYGATCTCTCTCCTTACCTGCTTTGAAGATCCACTCCAAGTATCCATTCAGTTCTCGTTCAATTTGCTGTTGTCTACGGAGTTTCAGGAAAGCTCGGCGATTTTCTACCCTCTCTCGTTCTTTGGCAAATTCACTATGGAGAGAGAAAAAAGAGAAAGCACACATCACAAAAGGTCAGGGAAAACAGGCAGCTCCTCTTTTGTCCATCAGATTATATTCATGAAGCTCTGAAGCTGATAACACCAGCAGTGAGCAGAAAGCATTACATAGCACACTACGTATTATTGTCCAACAAACTGTTTCTTTTATTCCACCCCATCTGTTTCTCTGTATCTCTCCTCTTGAAAGAGGATTACAGACTGCCACGTGTACACACGCTGCTTTTGTTCTGTGGCCATACAACACTGAGTACCATGAGATCCTGACGCACAACCAGGTGCTCCCATCCAGTCCTGTTAGACAAATTAGCTCTRACACTACAGGTTGCCCCTCAATCCTCCCAGCACCACTCAAATATTACCCCACAGTAGAGCTTCCTGGGGAAGCACAGTATCACAGAGTGTCACAGAGGCACCACCTGCCTTTCAGGTTGGGAAGAAATCTGCTCTTTCCTGCTAGCCTGTCTTTGGGTTTTCCCAGGCTCAAGCTGACTTTGAGAAACAAGTCAAACTACAGATGAGGAAAGGTACTTTGTTGTGATAGTGAAACATCCCGGGTGCTCTGGGTTGAGGTTAAAAACAATGATCTTGCTATTTGCTAAAATGACATGGAAAGCAAGAATATGGATACAAAATCTTAAAACAGGACTGTACAGGGGGGTCAGAAAGTAGGCAAACCACAGAGGCCCCCCAAAAAACCCAATTCACAACAGTCTAATCCCTTTACCAGCCTTTGCAGAAATATTGTCCTTCTACATCCTACAACATAGTTTGAAATGACACTGAGATGATAGCATGGCCCCCAACCCCAGACGACACACGGAGGCTGTTCCCCAAACTGATTCAGGTCACCACAGAAAGCTCTGATAYTCCACATGAAGCAACCTCTAAAGAKGTATGTGCATTCAGCCAGCTGCTGCTCTTTTSCATAATCCCACCYGTTACCCACACACGCCTCCATTAAAGCCAGCAAGAAATAGGAGATGGGAGGAAGGAGGATGAATAGGGGAAAGGAGCTGCAAGTCCAGCTTTATATTCAAAGCCTACCTTTTATCCTTCAAACCTGACACTGTGGCTTAGTGTGGCACAATTGTCTGACCCATGGAGAAGGGACTGCAGGGAAAAATCGGCTCATCATGGAGAGGCACACAGATATCAGCCAGCAATATGATAGCTGCCATCAGCTGAGCTGCTATCTTAGTTTTGGCACCATGATGCCAGTCTCCTGACTCCCCTCTCCGTCCCCCACCAGACAGCACAGCCCACGACCCTACCCTGGAAAGAGAGGAAGCCAAAACCTCACTCCRAACGGACAGCCTCTCCTTGGCATTCAGCATGTGGCTGCCTTGTGTTTCAGGAGCTTGTACGTGTCAGCTGCAATGCTGATTTTCTCCCCTCTTCCTTTCTAATGTTCTCATTTCTGGTTCAGCGCCTGCTAGTCGAGGCCACAGACCTCCTCTCAGTTTTGATTTCTCTCTGGAGGAGGAGGAATGAGATCAGACAGCACTTGGTGACAACATGCATTTAAACTGCCAGACATGGAGAGGACAGGGGGACCACACTTCCTGCATTACAGGGTTGTTTCATGGCAAATTTCCCAGCCTTGGACGGTGCCAGTTGGGAGGAGGAGGCAACACCCAATGGAGAGTTTTATGAAGGACTGCACAGTGTGAAAAGAACAGCAGATGAGCCACAGCCCTGCCGCCCCTGGCCCTCAAGAGCATTCAAGGGAAAGCTTTGCAAAATCTTTYATCCTCTCCCAAATCTTACTTACCCCAAGGAAAGTGGACGATAACAAGGACTTATGTCTCTAATCTCATCTCTAAGCATGTAATAAAATGAGGTAGAAACTGTGCTAAGTTACAAACATTCAGTCATTTCTAAACAGTCAGACACAATTTTTTCCAAGACACTAGTGCAGAACATTGCTAAGGTTAGAGCTACCTGCACCCACCAGAAGCAGCTGCAGGGAGGGACAACTATGTTCCAGTGCCAAGCAAAGTGTCATCACAGTTCCCAACTGCTTCAGTCTTGGCCTTTTGTTTTCATATTTGGCACTGCTGTATAAGCGGCAAAAGTAACTTCCAGGAAAAGAGAGTACCTCAGATCTCTTCTCATTGAGTATCTTCTGACCACTAGGGAGCTCTAGCAAAATAGCCTAGGTTGAAGACMAGAAGGCTTTAATGAAAGGTCTTCCTGGTGAAGGAAATCACATTCTCTTTCTCTTCCTATCTCCAGAGATTTGGTGAAGCTAAAACTTGTCAAAAGATTATGTTTTTCTTTATGAAATATTCTAAGAAAAACATGCTTCTCCTTCTTCCATGACATTCATCACCTTTTGAAAAATCAAAACATTTCCTATTTGAAGCAACTGGAAAACTCCTAGAATTTCAATTTGAGGAGTTTTCAACAAAATTTCAGAACATTTTCAAAGAAAAGGGGAAAATCCACAAAAATACCACTTTTCATCTAAAAATATTTTAGTTAGGTTTTCAGCCAGTTCTAAATGAGAGCATCAAAATCCCAAAAGGAGTCATTGGTAGCATGAAATACATTTCTTGCTTTATTTGTCATAATTGTTATTTATATGATTGACTTCTAAAAATCTCCCACATCATCAGAAGGCAAATCTGAGCATGAAATAYGCAGTCTCCTCCCCACTTTTACCTCCAGGACTTTCTTTACAGCTGGTCCTCCAGACTTCGGCCAACTCTGGAATGAGGAATATTGAAAAACATTCACCCATTCTTGTTCTTGGCTCTCACCAACCACCATGTGCCCTCAAAGCCCCYAAAACACTCCTTTTTCAGTACTGCAAGGAGGCATATAAAGAGGAAGAAAGCTGTGAAGTGTTGTAGTCTTWCGCCCAGCACAGCAAGCACTGCTGTTGGGGAAGCTGAGCTCTACCTACTATGCCTCTTAGTTACAACATGACAATCATGAATAACTGATCCTATAGAGACAGCAGGTCCAAACAGAAATCAAAATAAGGACATTCATCATGGAAAAATATATGTCATACCCAGTCAAGTTAAACATATCACATTTTTCTTCTCAAGAGTGGTCYGTGCTTAAAGTCACCAAGAAAATGCATGACTGTTGTTTGTAACCTTGGTGGGTGGAAGATTAAAATAAATCATAGTGTAAATACATACTGGAATAGCCACTTCAGGGAAATTTAGGAGCCTACTAGCCAGGAAAGAGGCATAGCTAATTCATGAGTAACCACCAGGGTCAATAAAAGATTATTATCCAATGAGATCCTTACAAATATTTTATCCAACCTAGTCTTAAATTAAAAATAGTGTCACAGCAACCAAAAAGATAAAGAAATGGTCTTCCTCTGCTGGGTTTCTGATTAACTTTCCTAGATGGAGCAAAAAACTAAGATAGGAGCACCATATAACATGCCTCAAGGTCTTGGGTTCCATAGCACACTCCTAGGCTCAGCTACAGTCAGCCTACTCTGAGACTTCATCACATCATTCARCCTCTTCAGTTAAAGTTTCCTCCTTAAAAACTGGACAAAAATGTTTCCCACTCAAAGCTAAGWGGTAGAGAGAGATGGTATAGCATTGCTGTCATTGCTACCACTAACAGTGATGATGATTAGCAATTCATGACAATAACACAGATAATTAGTTCCTCCTTCAGAACAATATAAGCTACACAATCTCATCAAAACCAAGGTCTTAAAATGAGAGCCTTCATTTATTGAATCTAAARCACTCTTCAGAACAAGTAAAAAGAAGCACAAACCACAGAAGGACTTTACCAAAGACTCCCCAAAAGGATCTGTAAAKGACTTCTAGCCTTGTACCTAAAACCAAAAAACAATCAGTTTTAAAATAGTCTTCACCTCCAGGTCAAGTGCTTCAAAGGAAAGACTGAAGTAGAGCCTGGACAGCACGTGCATTTAGGGATGCAGTCCTGCCTGGAAAAATGCAACCCTTGACAACCAAGAGGAGCCAGAAGAATTCAAGCKAGTGAGCCGATGGAAAAGGAACTAGCAAGGCAAACAGGCATGTGACTGCCTAGGCTAGTCACAGGCCAAAAGGAATTCTCCAGGCAGAGGAACCAGTTTGCCAAGATAGAAGGCTAAATCTGTAAGCTTTGTCACATAAATGTACAGCAGAGCCCAAGAAGAGGCTTGGTACTTGACAGTCACCTGTTAAACAGCCTATGTCACTCAAGAGCAGAGAGAGGCAGGCTGGTGGCAGAGGGTGGACTATGGTACCTAGCTAGGCGACCTGGCAGGTGAGTCTCCCACCAGCAGAGGAGCATTGTTGCAGAGAGGAAGTGCCAGAAGAGAGACAGTGGTACAAAGTCACACATTTAGTTGTGCTGCATGGTGGAAACAACTAAAGACCAAGAGAAGAACAAAAGGTTGTTATAGAGGCTGCCAGGATAAGGAAAGGTGRGGTGATAAAAATTTGCTTCAGTTTTAGTCTACCCTTTTTACAACCAGTAAGGAAGGAATCTCAGAAGAGATCTGGTGCCAATTGTCCATGCAATTTTTGCATTTTCCTCACAAATAAGTCTTCAATAAGAGTGATRCTGACCTAGGAATTTCCCTGGAAAGAGGTGACAGGACCCCACCAATAAGAACATGTGGTTGCAGAACTCCAGAGAACTGTACATAAGACAGATCGGATGACTGTGATCCTAACCTCACTTTTCAGTAAAGTCAGGTCTCCTGTGGTCTTGACAGGCTGTAACCATTTGCTGTGGCRCTGTGTATCACTTACAAACCCCTCCAGAATCACTTTGGTGACTTCCCAGAGCAAGAAACAGCTATACTTCCAAATCTCCCTGCAGCCGGAGAGCATCCACATGCAAGCAGAAACACTTAATTCCATTCTGATCATTCACTTTGGTTAATTAAAYTGTGGGATAWAAATCAAAAAAGAGCCTCCAATGATTTTTCCCTTTCAYTCTCAGGCCTCTTTACGTCCGATGCAAAAATTATGATGGCCTGGGGTTTGSCTCCTTSTCCAAACCCAGTCAAATCCCTGCCRCTTAGGTTAAGCCCAACACAGAGTATATCACKGCACACACAAYGCTCCTCATGCTCCTGCCATCCTGCAGGTCCTGCAGTACCTGTGTAACTGAGTTTGCTGCCTTCTATATGCAGACTGATCTGGTACAACTAGCCACTTCTAAAGCAGTTTCAGCTGGTCGTTTCTATGCCATACCTGTCAGACTGCCSAGGCATCCTTCCTGCAGCAGTACCATCCCTGGCCAACATCCTTCAAAGCCCCTGGCTGCTTGTTTCACCAGGGATCTAATCTTATTAATATTCTTACACTTCACTTGCTAATCCCATTAGCATCCCAGAATTTAGAGAAAAGTAGATTCTTCCTCCAAGGAAAGAATTTGTTCTGCAGATTCAATCTCTGTATTTTGTCTTCCTGAAGCATGGTAAATCCTTTATAAGGGGAAATATGCACCAAATGCAACAAAAAAAAGCCCAACACCTTTATGACCGTAACTATCTATACGACTAAGGACACAAAGCCTTGGCTGTGCTAAATAGCACAAGCAAGCCTTTGAAGTCTCTCAGAGACTGAATAATTTAGCAAAGGCCCATGTCAGGCCCCCAACATGGCACTCCCCTGAGAGCCTGAAAGAGGATGTCAGCGAGGCAGCAGCAAGAGAACAGAAATCCTGCCGTGAGGACCTTCCCACAGCCCCGCAGGCCAGCTGTGGTCTGGCTGCCTCAAAGCAACCAGGCTTGGTGTCACCTGCAGCTTTGCTTCAGGAGAAGAACAAAGGCAAGCGCAGCAGGGCTGGCCTATTCAGGGCAGGGCATGGGGGCAAGGGGAGGAGGTGGGGGGGAGACAAGAGCCAGTGCTCTAGCCTGGGTGCATGTTACTAAGTTAGAAATAGAGGTGAAAAGCAAAATAAAGTTTGTCCCAGGAAAGAAAAATATGAAAAACAATAAATCCAGGGACAAACATCCAGAGTCAATATATCATTACAGAGAGATGTAAGGAGGCAGCAAGGCCAGGAGAGGTCTAGGGATGATGAGACACCAGGAATTAACAGAGGAGTCTGCAGAACCTCAAAAGTGCAAGACAAACCAGGGAATGTCTGGCTGCCTGCTCAAGAAGTGTCCTGGACCAAGGCAGAGGAGCTGCAAACCCAGTGCCACRTGGCTCAGGTGTGTCCATAGCTAGCACCTTGCGCCCAGAGGGTTGTAAACAAAATGAAAGAAGATGAGCAAGGATTAAAGAGCAGTCTTATTATTATTATTTCTTTTACCATAGCATCAGATATCTTCTTCGTAAGTCCTCAAAACACTTCAAGATGAACCAAATTACGATTACCCTCATTCACAGACAAAAAGTTGAAGTCTAGAGAAACTTGCAGGCAAGCTGAAAATAATTTGGTGCCCCTGACCACCTGATCTGTAAATGTGAACAGTGGAGTATTGGCAGATACCACTGGTTTTAAATACCTCTAAAAATTAGATCCAACTCAGTACTGAGCATAGGCAAAATGTATCGATTATAAAGCCCATCTGGCACAAGAAGAAGGTGACAATTTGAGGGAGGTGGAAGAAATCTCATCCCATGGGCGCAAAGAGATCACTCAGGAAAGTGCTGGAATGAGGTGCGACTAAGCAAGTGACTCACCTGAAGAAACATCAGTAAGAATTTCTTCATGGTGGTCAGACTTGGTTCCTCTAAGACGGTACCTTTCTCTCCCAGATTACTGCCAATAAAGATGCTTTGCTGAGAGCTCTGAGGTTTGAACATTGCTGTTAAACAACAAGAGGATGGAGATTCCTAGTGCTGAAGATGACAGAACTCTGTTCCTCATCTGCCCCAGGTTGTCCCATCAGCTGCTTAGAATCCCTAATGTGCCTGGAGTTATCCATTTCCTTCCACTTCAGCTACATCCGGCCAGGATCACAGTGGGCCTAGTCTGAGGGTTGCCAGATTGGCCCCAGAGATGGAACTTCTTGGAGGACAGACCCAGCTGGCTGAGCTGCTCAACCTGTCCTAATAGTCAGCACTTAGGAACAAGGTTTGGCTCAATCAATCCTGCACAGCTAGAGGTGCTTCTGTTTCCTCCTCATTTCTCTAAAGAGTGTGTGGGGAGGGAATAGTTCTTCTCTACCAGCTGATAAGTACCACTGTGAGATTGATCTCTCAGCATCAAGCCAGGCTTTACAGCCACTTTCATCACTTGAGAATAGCAGAAGAATGATTCAAATGCAAGGCAGATACGGAGTATATCATGCATTTCTAGAAAGAGAGGAGAGGGACAGTGCAAAGATGAAGCTTTCAAYGCATCTTCCTTTTCTTCACCTTCAACTTTTGCTGGTTTCACTTTGATTCCACCTGATCTAATTTGAAATGCTGCAAGTGCTGCAGCTGGGTCAACCCCGACTGAAGGAAGCTGTGATAGAGAGAAAAAAATAAAAAAAGCTCCATTTATCTCGTAGTGTCAATTGCTACTATCAACCCACTTCAAGTTCTGGGTGAACTTCTGGCTCTGTCTATCAGGCCTTCATCCCAGAGAAGCAGCAGCATCCCCAGAAGGTTAAAGTTAAGTGTCCTATGTGTCATAGGCTCTAACTTCTCTACCTTCCTGAGAATCTGCTGTGGAAAGGTAGTCCATCTCTCCTGTACTAGCTCAAAACACACAAAAAAAGCACAGGGTCTACATTTTCTAGGACATTTAACTTGGTGAGAGGAAGCTTACATGGAAAGTCTTTGTTCTATGACCACTTTTTTAAGAAGCACATATGCTTTCTCCCAGGTTTCTTGTTTGCAGCAATAGCTTTGTTAAACAGGATGGTGAGAAAGGAATAGAGGGAGAGAAAATACTTATTTTACCCTATCTCCCCCCCCCTTTTTTTTTTCTGAATACAATCTGGAGAAAGACTAAAAATAAAGAGAACAGAATCTCCTATCTTTTCATGATACAGCTCTTCTGTTGCAAATAATTAGCAGCAGCCAAAGTGAGACCACAGCAGGTAACAGTGAACTTGGAACAAATCTGGAGGSAAAATGAATGATTGTCTCTGTAATGAGGGAGAAGGAGGACAGAATGCTTTGCCATTATGACAAATTAATCATTCTGATTATTCTCCAGCCTCTGCACATCTTCAGGGCTGAAGTTTTATGATCTCAATCTGGCAAAAATCCTCAGGATGTGAAAACATGTCATGATACTCAGCAGAGCAAATCACTGAGACAGCCAGTTCAATGAGGCCTAAATGATGTTGTGTTCTTCCTCCCAGTGAGCCGCTCTAAGAGCACAGAAGTCTCGTGATCCAAGATACAATAGTCAGAAATGGAAACGGAAATCCCCCAGGGAGACCGCAGCACAAGTCAGGAAGAGCGTTTAATGGGACTCTTTAGAGAACATTATCCCGAAGTGGTACCTAAAACAAGGTACAGCAGTGGAGACTTAAGGTGCCTTTTAGCATGAACCATGAAAGCTGCATTAGGTCTCCAAGAAAACCATCCCGAAAATTGACTGAAATAAGCCAAAGMCAGTGCATCGGTGCCAACACGATTCCAGTGGGGATGCCGCGGTTCTGTTTCATGGGTGTAACCTCTCCAAACAAAGGAGTCTCTTATTTGTCCGCAAGGTGAGGGCACTGTCCATAGCTCTACCCCTTGCCAGGCTCCTGTTGTAATGAAGATGCCAGATCCATTGTAGCACAGTGTCCTCCTACAGCTCTTACACCAGGCACTCTCCCTCAATAAGATGCTGGTCTTGCACATCTCAGGCTGGCCACCCTTGTGCATCTCTGCACTTTGTTTTTGCAGCCAAATGAGATCTTCCTCAGGGAAGATCACTGCTCTTTATTGGCTGAGCTGGAAATACCTCAGGCTTCACCATAAATATTTGAGGACATGACAAGCAGCATTTTTCACACGCGAGAGATACAGACTTTCAGTACTCAAATGTATCATCCACAGTGTGCTGCCCTCTCTGACCAGGCCTCCTTCTTTCCTCCCCAGCCTCACTGCTCCCCACCGCTGGGTGAAACAGTGCCAAAAGGCACTTAGCCTTGAAATAAGTTAAATCATCTTCCTCATAGCATCGTAGCATCCCATGATAACATTTATCCTCTTTGTATTGTGTAATCCAAAGCATCAGAACAGTCACAAATGCACTGTACAGAACCATTGAGCTCATTACCAGACAAAATTAATACCCAGTTCAACATCTCAGTAGAAAATTCCATAAACTCATCAGCCCACAGAATAAAGATGTTAGGTGGGCTGAGAGAGGGCTGAGGGCTAACAGGGGAATAGCAGGATGAGAACAGTAGCTCTAAGACCCCTGCTAATGGAGGGATCGTAGGAAGCTAGAAGATAGAGCTTTGAGGGAGATGGGTGGCAGGCCCTTGATGACAACAGCTGCCAGGGCAGGATGGCAGAGGGCTGCAGCCTGCTAGCACGACAACAGTACAAAAGGCTAGAAATGAATGTGTGATGGTCAGAAATTTTGCATTTGTAGTTAGTGGGAGGAG
Source organism: Rhea americana (assembly GCF_003343005.1). NCBI lineage: Eukaryota > Metazoa > Chordata > Aves > Rheiformes > Rheidae > Rhea > Rhea americana. The sequence continues at coordinate 3,474,934 of NW_028186768.1, forward strand.
GGCTCCTCTCTTCACTGGAAACTGCAGAACCATGTGCAGAGTTCAATAAAAACATTTTACCATGATCAGGGTTTGAGAATAGCATCATCTGTGCCTGCTTGTGACGTACAGCCTTGCAAGCTGGAAATTGCTACCATTTTTACCAGAGACCTGCCCTTAGTGTGGAGGGCAGCAGGTATAGCAGAGTATCCACTTCAGCCCACAACTTCGGTAAAGGAGAACTCAACATTCATATTTGCACCATCAGAAAAAAGCACGTTCCCAAGAACGCCACACCCCATGGCCTAAGACTGTTGGGGAAATCTGAATATTCATCCCAGTGCTACAACAAGAGCTGAGCACAGCCGACAACCTGGCTCACGGTGCTTGCATCCRAGAAGGGGAAAGGAACAGAAGGCAGAGAAAGATGTTCCAGGAGAGTATTTAAACATTAACTGATTACAAGAGCACTGGCAGTGCTTTGATCAGCATGCATAAGGAAGACACACTGTACAGCAGGCAGAGTCTCATTTAATCTGAATTACAGAGCCAACACGCTTTTAATTACATCTTCAGCCACATATGCAGAGGATACTGCATTATCAACTGTGATCCAAGATTTTGGGTTATTTTATACCAAGATTTTACCAACACTCAAAGATTTACACATCTCCCTGCTAGATTCCCATTTCTGCTTTTATTACCATTCCAAGGAAAAGCGAGGGAGGGGAAAAGCTGTTTGCTCTTTGTTTTAAGGTAGGTATCTTCTCTTCTCTAACACTTGCAGTGCAAATGCTGCCATATTTTGCTAGTGGGTGAGACTTGAGAATCTAACCAGTTCAATCTATTTACACTGTTCAAACAGGTAAGTCTGGAGCTAAACCCACCTTTATAARGTATCTGCGCACTGTTGGCATGTGTTCAAAAATAACCACAGAAGGGTATAATCTAGTGTCAATAACCTTTGTTGTCATTTCAGATTATTTGCATTGCCATAACCTGTGATAAYGTCCTCTTTACCTGTTTCAGAAACCTACACCTTCCGTGTCGCCAGAAAAAGAAGACAACTACGAGGGAGGGAAATGGTTCAAAACTAACCGCAATGAAAAATACACAGGTAAAAGCCTTTGCTGTGGCTTTCTATGGTGTGCCCAGTGACATGCTGAAGCTTAACCCCTAATGTCCATGATGTGTATGGTAAAGTACTGGAAAATAAAACACAGCTTGCCCTCCAGGGCTTTTATGAAGGAGGACAATACTGAAGATAGTGCACAAGCCTAGGAAACTAGTGATCTGATTTCTGCTTTGCAACTGTTTTATCATAGGGGTTAAACTCCCCTTTCTACCCCACTGTTCCTTCTCCAAGGTGGGAACGGAAAAGARGGCAGAGCACTGTATCATCCCCAGGACAAAATGAGAATAATATTAAAGGCTGTGAGTTGCTCAGATAATGAGAATAAGAAGCAGTTGAGTGATTTCTGAGTTAGCTYTGTTTGTGGGGTCTTTATAGACCTAATCCTAAATCAACTTTGTTTTATAGAAACAAGAAGATGCGATATATTTGAGGATCTCCATTGGAGAAGCAGCTGGCTAACACTGTTACTGTAAGGCAGACTGCATCAAGTTATTGGGTGAAAATCTACCAYATAGTAGTCTCTGTGTGTTTACAGTTGACTTCTCTGTGGTTCTCTTTTTAGGATCAGAACTTAAATGCATAGAGATAAGTGCAAAGAATTGTGTTTATAACCTCCAGCAGAAATTTGTTTTTTTCAAAGTGCTGCGCTGGGGCTTTTGGCTGAGGACATAATGGCAAAAATCTCTGCCTTCAGAGGTTCAGGTTCAGGGCTGGTGTCTTTCCATCACCGGGCCATTTCAGATATATTCACATTCTTTCAACTCCACTATGCCTGCAAGCCTATCAAGAGCCTGCTGAACAATGTGGTCAATGTCTGTGCTATGATGTTTATTTTCTTCTCTCCCCGGGAATTATTCCTGCCAAGGACATCAAACCACTATGCAAAATGGAATTTAAAAGCTTCCCTCTGTGGAGAAGATGTAATTATCCTTACCATTAACAAAGGGAAACTTAATGCACAGAGCTGCATTTTTTTATACAATATATGCACTTTTATTTTCTTTGTATCTTGCCCCAAGCAACAAGAGACTTTCAGGAGAGCCAAACTGAGGTCTCCGTCTTTTATTTGTCACTGAACACCCTTGAACCCAGCACAAAGGAACAGGAGCCTACAGGCTTCTCAGGTTTATTTTAATTCACAAGTATCATTCCAGCCAACACGGACTGACCACACTGGAACAAGGTAGATGAACTACACAACGAACCACCTGGTTTTAGTTAGATGGTAAGCTGGAAAAGTATAGCCACAAAGCTGTTCTTTGCAAAGCCTCTGCTATGACGAGTTAATCTGATGAATGGCTTTGATTCAACATTATTGAGTATGACCATTATGGCTGGACTGAAGGACCAGCAAAGCGTACCAGACGGCCTGCTCSCAGACCCTCCTTCGCCTCAGCATGTCTCCCACCGCTCTCAGCTGCACTGCTGCCTCCTTTCTCTTCCCCTCACATGTGCTTTGAGAATGAGAGGCCTCAACAAAATAATAAAACTAGGCATGAATCTGTTCTTYGGAAAACATTTTTCTTACTCTGATAATTTAAATAGAAAGAGCAAATGGTGAACACTAAMGGGATTTTAGCACTCAGCAGCATTAACTCTTTTTTCTCTTCCTCAGCTGCCAAGAGCCAGAAGTGAATCTAGATTTTTATACATATATTTGGACGGGCTAGGAAAAAATTGGGTATGAAATACGCCAAGATCGAAGAGCTTGTAGACCACTAAGATGACTCAGGTTGATAAATCTAAATCAAATTTCTGCAAATGCTGGGGACATTCCAGTAAGGCATCAAACTTAGCAGCTCTGTCTCTACAATGGCCCAAACCCAAAACTCATGCACAAGGACTACTGAATCCTTGGCTGACCCTAGGGATTTGGACATCAAGAGACCAGTGTGTCCCCAAAATCCAGACATTGGCTTAAACTGATAGAGGTTTTCCAAAGAAAAAAAAACCAAACAAACAAAAGAAATATTTTGTCTTTTGAGCTTCACATTTTCTTCACATTTCCCCATGCTGTGCAATTAGATCAAATGCATTGTGAAGACTTTAATGTCCAGCTCCAGCAATCCAGTTCTTACACTGACATCAGTGGGTCCCCAATGGATTTCAAGGGATGGCAGCATTACCAGCTTATCCAGTGTTCCATGGCTCTATAATCCTATAGAAATACCTCATAGCAAGAAAAGGAAAGKGTAGCAGATGTGTGAAGGGGAAAGTGTACAGCGTGATGCATCACTCCATTTTCTGTTCTTCACAGTACTAAAACTAATACATCTTCCCTTTTTGTATCCACATGGAAACAAACAAGTCATTAGTGCCTTACCCTGATAAGACGCCCAGCACCAAGTTGAGCATGAAGAAAGAGCCAATGATGATGAGAGGGATGAAGTAAAGCCAGTTCCATGTATTTCCTGCAGCATCATTAGTCTGGAAACAAAGAGACGGGGAGAGAGAAAAGCAAATATTAATCAGCTTCAGAGACAACATGCCATACAGAATACACAGGGCAGAGGCCATAGGAGATTCCCCTCAGATTTCCATCCTCAGTTCACCACTGATAACTTAGCTGTTTTATGTTCTTCAGCTGAAACGCAGGCAAAAGAATTGAGGAAGCAARATGAACATCCCACTGTCCACATCACAGTTTGCCAGCAGCTCCAACAAAAATTTCAGCTCTAATTCCACAGATCCAGACTGACCCTGTTGGGGGGCCCAAAACATGTTTTTAAATGACCTTCTTCTGTGCAGAAGCAGGCCTTCTACACCAGTCTCCAYTCTCCTCACCTCAAATCTGAGTTAACATGAGCTGAGCATCATCGTTGTATTTACATTTGAATTAAGACACAACAAGAGGAGGGAACCACAGGCTTCCGTTAATCTGTGCTGCAATTAAGGCAGCGTGTGGCGCAGTGCCCAAAATCTGTATAAGCACACAGAACAGAAGACAAGAAGTCCACAAGAAAAGGAGGCATCTTGAGAGYAATTGCAATTTCACATCTGCTTACTCAGCACTTTGGAACTGTGTCATCAAAACCTGCATCCCAGACTGAGTAAGCAACAGTAGACATTAAGGGGAGGGAAGGCTGTTTTAGTTTATGACAAGGTTTCTGCATTCATCAACCAACAAGGGAGCTCTTTAAGGAACTGCTGAAAAGTAAAATGCCACATGGCCATTACTGAAGCCACGTGCCTAGAAAAATGCAAATTCTTCTCTTGTGAGTGAAGAATGCAGCAATCTGGGAATGGGCTGATGCAGAGCATGAGAGAGGCAAAGAGCAAAATAAAACAGAAGACCCAAAGGTACTCTCCTCCTCCTACCAGGCATGAAGAGTAACACAATTCTCTCATCACAAACTCAGCGCTCACCTGCCTGCCCACTACAGAGATCCTCAGAGACTGCAGAGGAACACTCATAAACACCAGCTTCAACAAAATACATTAATTCTTACTGATATTAATGCCTTTCATTTATTATTTGTGGTGCTTTTTAATCACTGTTCCCAACCATATTTGGAAGCGAGACTTTGCTTGCAGAAGTATTCCAGGAAAAGGGCCTTAAATGCAGCCATGAATATTTTAGTCATGTGTGCTCCTTATGCCATCTTGAAATGTCTCTGCATAAGTAGACATCACCCAGTAAACAGGCATGAACGATGTCCAATGAGGGTGACTGAAGTCAGAGCATTTCTTACAGGTGCTTACGCTACTGATGGAAGTAAATACCTTCTGAGGCATTTTAAATATGGTGCATATCTGCATAAATTCCTCCTCAAGAAGCAGACTCTGGATCAAATGAGTGGCAAACATTTCTCCAAATAGCTAACATATTCAGAAACATCTATGTCAGTTGATCAGTGACTCACCCAAGAACTAACTAATCCAGCCACAAGCCAACACTGCTAAAGGTAAAACCAGTGTGAGACAGGCAAATGAACTGGAAGAGAGAACAGACAGGGGAAACGAGCTCAGAAAGAGAAAAAAACGGTCCAGTTCATTCTCTCATCACTGAATTTTTAATGCCTTTTCCAAAACCTGTTGTCTCTCCCCAGCAGCATTTCTTCTTTCACTGTTTTGTCTCTCTATTCCTCTCTTTCTGCTTTTAGCTGTTTCTTTTTCCTATCCTCCTGCTTCACTTCTACACAGAGGTGTTCTGAGCTCACAAGCACACTTATGCTCAGCGCCTCTTCCTTGACACACACAGAAAAAGGACCTAATATGGCCCCAGCCTGCTCTCTTGGGATTAAGCTGCAAAATCCGTATTTTCATATTTAGAGGCTGTTATTCAATCCTCATTGCATTGACCAAGATGGTAGCCCTCGTACCACCAGCTGAAGTCGACACTTCCCATCCAGCAAGGCTGGGAACTGACATCAACCTAACGGCGRGGAGGGGAGGCTAGAAAACCAACAAGGAAGAGGAAGGGAACAGATGGGAGAGGGGAAATCATATAAACATGCAAGGAGAGTATGGTAGGTTCTACACTGCCAAATGATTGTTAATCATTTACTTATTCATTTGAAGCCCAAATTTGGCGACAGATCCATGGTTCCATTCCACAATCAGAGTCTTTAAAATGAAATATGCTGAAATACAACTAATTAGCCAGCCTCTTCTGAATATTTGCTAGGCTGCCTTCTGCTTAGGGCAAGGCCAGGCCTTGCCCTGTTTGTTCCATCTCCCGCACAGGCATCCAGGACAAGCTGGAGGGCAAAACACTAGGCAAAAGGGTCAGTAGAAAACTTCTGAGAATGCAGAACCTCCATGAACATGGAGCATCTTTCCCAGTGCTCCCAGACTTGAACCCAAACACAGCTTATGGCACCAGCTCTGCCATGGTGAGATGTTGTAATGAATCAAAGCCGTGAGCTGCCAGGAAAACCAACCTCTTCACCTTCAGGAAAAGCCCACAGAGGCCTGCAGCCACCTCTGGCTATGCTGAGCAGAGGAAGGCAGCTCTCTATGYGCAGAACAACTGGGGCTTGGGCTGTAGCCCTGCTCCAGGCTTGCTCATTAAGCAGGGCAAGGCAAMAGATCAGTTTTTACATTCTAGCTAAAACACCTCATTGGTTTAATCCCTGGCTTGCTGTCAGGGCTACTTGACCCTAACCACAAGTCTAACTTGATATGGAAGAAGTAGAAATAAAATACTGGTAATAATGTGCCAGAATTACATCAAAATACAGGCAGACTCTCTCACTGCTTAGGAAAAACTGCTGCACTCCCTCATTAGTAACAGGAGCAGGACCTGTCACAAGCACCACCTGAATAATGCCCACATCAAGCAGAAGTCTTGGTTGAGGAGTGCCCCAGGCACAGAGGGTGAACAGCTCACATCAGTTAAACTTGTCAACATACCACACTCAGAGAAGAGGTGCTATACTGTAGGAAACTGAGGCACGGAAAGCCCAAGAGACACTTTTCAGGTCACAGAGGAAGTGGAAAACCAGAGAACTATCTCATGCATCAAAAGCCCACACAACAGTCTGAATCCTGGAGTGCTCTTGCCAACAAGCCCTGCTGTGTGGCCTCCTCTGCATCTCTCTGTTCATCTCCAGGCTACTTCCATCCTCCGTCCTTGAGCACTGATTAAGATGCATCAACAATACCTACTCAAATGTGGTGTCTCCTTTTCCCATCCCTCAGCTTTTTTGCCAAAACATATAACCCACCCCACAGAAGCRTCCCCATGGGACTCTGCTTCATCATTCACCTTGAAGCCTGATGCCTCTGCAAAGTAGGAGTGCCTGGGTCACCAAGGACAGCTGGAGACCAAGACACAACCTTTACATATTAGCTCTCTGCACAGCTGGTTTTAAGTTCCCTTCTCCCTTTTATGCAGCACCTTGCACACTGACAGCATCCTCAAGCAGTGAGCCCAGTGCCCTCTCCCTGTGGAGACAGGTAGGTGAATACTGTCATCTCTAACAAATGCAGAGGCTAAAAATCTGCTGTCTTGTGGGGAGATTAAAGCCCTGAGCTCCAAATAAAACCAAAAAGAACTGAGTGTACTCCAACAGGCATGAGATATTTCCCACAGTCAAACTTTCAGTGACCTGTCCAGTACAAGAGACAAGGCTGGTGTGAATCCTTAGACTTTCCTGTCTCTCAGGCCCAGAGAGCTGCCAGGCACTCACTTCATTGTGTTAATAAGATGGCAGCTCTGTCTAATTATAAATTCATTTAAAGRTATGTTTTGGAACAATTAGCTTGAAAGCCATGTATTCCTGTTTGCAATGTRCTAGAGACCAAAATTGCTTTTATACTACACTTTATGTTCCTTTCTGCAGCCCTCACCCTGGAGGGCATTTGTGGACACAGYCCACGTATCTTGGAGCACGCAGAGCATCAGAGCCCTTGTGCCTTGCTGCCCTGAGAAGAGTTTGTCATGTCACTAGAGCACCTCAGTCCTGCAAGACCAGAAACAACCGTACTCCGGCCAGACCAGTTCTGCCACCATGAAGTGGGATTCCTTCTCCAGCCAGCACAGGTCAGCAAAGCCCTGCCTGCTCAGTCTTCTCCCTCCTACGCCATGCACATTGCAGCAGTGTACCACCACCTCTCCAAGGACCCCGCCTACTTTCAGTTCTGCGCTCCCCACGGCTGGGGCATCACCAGGAGAGCTTCACAAACCATCAGCCTCACAGCCGAGTCCCTCTTCCTGCTKACTTCAAACAGTGCTGATCAAAGGGAGCACCCGCTCGTTTGGTGGGGAAAGGAGCACGTAAACACTCCGCAGCACTTCGTCAGCAAGGCTCTCACCAGTGGTAGAGAGTTAGTGGGAAAAATACGACAGCCGCTGCAGAAGAGGATCCACCAGACCCCAAGAAAGGGAAGCCCGTGTGGCTTCTACAAGGCTTGCTTAATCATGGTTTGCATTAGTAATGCCTGACACGCACAAAGTTAACTTTGGTTTACACACAGCCTTGYGAACAGGCAAATTACTGGCTCTGTTCAATGGGGTGACAAATCTGAGGTCTGGTGAGATTTGGAGGTTGCAAATTAGAACAAGTAAAGCAAAGAATAATCCCTGCAATCCTCCCCCCTCCTTTCCCACTGAGCAGACAGCACACCTGCCCACACATTCCACATTCCTCCAGTCTTCTGCAACAGAACATAAATCTGCATTTTGCATAGCAAGAGAGGTGGGGGATTCCCAAATACCTAGATGTGTTCCATCTACCCATGAACCAAACACTAAGACCATGCCTCAGAMGTACCTCAGACCTGAGCGATCTCTAATGCGAAGCTGACGGTTCCTTCCAGCAAGTGCAAACAAAAAACCTGCCACCATTTTGCGCCACCCACAACCCCATTCAACGCATGCCGGGGACCAAGCAAGCCAGGTAGTGATAGCACATGTTTAAATAACCTATTCAAATAATCTATTCAACATTGCCTAATCTGATTAAATCCTCTTGGGAAAGACAAAAACAGCAGAACAACAAATACCTTCACTGTAGGAAAATGCTGGGTAGGATAGGCAGAGATTCAGAACACCCCATTCAAAGACTGTCACCCTGGTGAATGTAAACAATACAGAAAACAGCTGAATAAAACCTTGCATTTCAGCTGGTTTCTGAGTTTCTGGTCAAAATACAATCATTATTCTTGCCCTCCTCCCAAAATCTGCTCCATCTCCATTGACAGCTGAGGGAGAGAACTTTGAGCCCAAGAGAGCTCAGGGATGCCCACACACCAGGCTGCACCACTGTTACTCTGTCACAACAGACCTTCAGGTGAGCACACTGATTTTAGTGTAAGCAGCTTATCCCATCCGGCCTGCAATCAGCTCCCGATCAATAYAGACTATACAGACTTCGACTTGCATGGGTTAGGATGTTAGTATAGGCTAGCTGGTCTCCACAGCAGATCTCTGCTGCACCTGTGCCCCATTGGGCTAATCATCACGATACAAACGGGCTCCTGCTCACAGTCTGCTCTAAGGAAGAGCACTTGCAACTCTGAGACAAATTCAGTCTGCCTCTAGCAGAAGCAATGCACAGATAAACTATAAAGCAGCATTCACCAGCGCTCCTCCATCAGTGCCCGAAGGCCTTCAGCTGTTGACCTCGCAACTTCCAATGAGTCAGCTTCAAATGAGACCTTAATCTAATTCATCAGCTGACYAAGTATGTGCTCCAAAACCATTACAAGTACAAAATCAAATGCATCCGCTCAAACAAACACAAAGTGCAGTGTCTACAGAAGTAAAGCGTCAAGTCATAGATGATCCTGCAACATGTTAGCACTGCTCTGATCATCAGACCCCAGGACAAAGTCTTCCCCGGTTCGTACTGCCTGGGAATTTCCAGCTAGGGTTCCCCAGATATGCAAAGTAGCTRTTTGGGGCTTTCATCCCGTTAGACTTCCATTTATCCTTAGAATTATTCCACATTTTTACCAGTACAAGAGCAAAATGATTCATGTCTCTAAACAAGGAGCCACTTCGCTATTAACACAAGTTGCTTCTTTCAGCTGCTCTGATAGACCCAGAAATCCTGAGGCAACTGCCTCCAAGGAAGAAATTCTGCCATCACATTGCTCACCACGTTCTCCAACAGTGTGAAAAAGAGGCAATTAAGGGGCTTACACACAAACTATTGTAAATGTTTCCAGACTGGCATTCAATAACTAAGGGATCTTATTTGATAGAGATAGGCAAAGCAGAAACACCACAGAACATTAGTTCTTTACTATGTTTTTTCAAAATGAACAGTATACCTGAAGTTTACTCACTTTAATTTAATCAGTGGCAGAGCCTGACTTATCTGGGGCAATTAAAATACAGTCTTTCCTTAAATAAGTGCTTTTGCATTGGGGAAACTCTCAGCTCTCTTAGAGCAGTGAACTTTTTTACTTTTCATCTGATTTTTCACAATTCTCCCCTTGCTTCTTCTGTTAATTAACAAGGCTATTTATGTTTGATTTTTTTTCTATTTGTTGCTACTCTTAGCATTAGGCAAACACTAAAATTACCAAGAACAAAAACAAAAGTCAGAAGTATGGCACAACAAGCACATGAAGCCTCACTCTATCCAGCACACTTCCTCCCAGCTTCTCCAGTTGAGCTCTTCCCCACAGAAAGAGGTAACAGATCTTGCACAAGGAGGGTACAGGGGCAGCAAATCCAAATTTGTTGAGAAAGGTAGTTMCCAGTTCAATCTAGAAAATCACTGACTACTTATTCTTGTCACAAAATAAATCTCATTTGAGTCTGTGCCTAATCTAGTCACTTCTCTAGGATGCTACATGTTGCATATTACCATGTATCCAAAAGTGTTCCTCTCCAGTGTACAAATCCTCATTTTGGGGAAATGAAGAAGTGCTTTCACAGATGGAGTATAAGGTACACAAGTTCTATATGTTTATAAGTAGGTCCAAGTCTAAATCTAAGTCATATCTGAAGTCCTTGAATGCATATCTGTGGTCAAGCACAAGCTTTAGGTAAGCTCAGGAGCATTGCAGAAGAAAGCTGGAATGATCTCTAATATGATCCTAGGAGCTTGCCTTGAGACAAGCTGCTCAAATTGCATTGCTCAACACTCTCTGTTCAGTGCCTTAACATTGGAGGCCCCTTTCCCGGCAGCAGGGTCAGCCCAGACGCTCCCACATGGCACCAGTGACAATTCGGCAGCCACCTTATCGGTACTTAGCTCCAGGGAGGTGAACACTTACAACATAAGAGTATGAAGTGTGGTAAGCTTTAGACCGATCTCTTGCTTATCTACTGAAAATTGTAATTTAAGCCTGAGAAGTGACAACCAATAGCCTTAACAAAATTAAATCACCTAACTCCAGTTTCCTTCAACAACAGTTAAATACTTAGATGCCTTTGCAATTTGGCTCAAGAAAGGAGTAGCAAARCAGAGGACTTCCTCAACCAAGTCAGCCAGCAGAATGCACATAGCTGTGTGAATTCTCTGGGCTACACTGAAATCACAACCAGAAATGCCCTACAAGGCTTTAGTCCCTTGCAAGAATCCCACACCTCCCACGAAACAAGCAAATAGAAGACAGCTCTGCAGGAAACGGAGGCTTCGAAGGGTCTTAGAAGGAGGGAGAACATCAGCCAGCAGCTGACCACAGCATATACACAGCATATATGTGGCCATGTAAGGGTGTGGGGATTTTTGTTTTTTTTGTTTTTTTGTTTTTTTTTTTTGGGGGGGGGGAGGAGGAAGAGAGGGAGGGAGGGAGGTTCATGCATACTTTTAAAGAACCAGATTCCTCATGGCTAGGAGAGGAACGTGTGTGCAAAGACCTTCATTATGGCTTTTTTGTTTGTTTGTTTGTTTTTCTGCAGTTATCTTTGTTCCTTAAACTGCCCTATGTGATCATCTGCTCTTTTTGCTTTCAATAAGCTCTCTAGTTAGTTCTTTGTGGTTCCTATAAGAATGTTATTACGTGCTAAATGCCAACATCTGATTTAACTCCTTATCTACTTGACCACAAGTAAATAAACAACCTGCTCTTCCATYCTGTCTTTTTTCTCTCCATTCTCCATTAAAGCTGAGAGCACTACCCCTCCCTGTACTGCAGCAGAACTATTCCTGTCTATTCCAGGCAAGCAACATTAATTATCATTTGTACTATACTAGCAATTGAAAACCCAAGGGAGATTCTGAACCACATTCTGCTGAGAGCCCTACAGAAAACAATTCTGCCCCAAAATCCAAGCCAGTACTTAACCTGGAGTTTCAGCAAATGTATTAATCAGATTAGAGTACAGGATATTAGAGCATCTGGTGGTTAGCTTTGCAGGGACATGACAGCCAGGGATGAGGGGGTGCTGGTGATTGACCCTTCCGAGCAAAATTAAATTGGCAGAGAGGTGAAGAGTCGAGCGATGCTCAGGGGTTGTACCACTCAGTGGAGAGAGCCAACAAAGCACCTGCCTGGTGTGCTCAACTGCATGAAGGATAAATCAGAAATGGGATGGTTATTGAAATTAGTAATCGGCCCAAATCACATTCTCTCCCACACTATGTACTTCAGACTCTGTACAGCACGACAGGGTTGGACTGAGGTCCAAATGGCGCTCTTGAACATCCCTCTGTTGGGCATCAGTGAATTCAGATATATTTAGAGCAGGTTCCCTTGAATGTAAAGGGCTGAAATAAAGTGGAAGGTCCATACACAGCTGGCCAAGCTGTCGTTTAGAATCAAGGTTTAACACTGTATCTTAGATTTATGTCTACTTATTCATGCTTTAAGATAAACTAGAGAACTTCTTAGCTGGGGGGTTTCATGCTGTGTTTGAAGCCATAGGAATAGTGGGTTGGACTACATCTCGGGAAGCCCTAAAGTCCATCTGAGGAAAGCCTGAGTTAATTAGAGACTGAAGGGTCTCCTGATCCCTTCCTGTAGCACATTATAATTTTATTTGCTGGTACTACTACTTTTAAGGTAGGTCCCAAGTATGTTTTACAAGCTAGGAAAGATATTATGGCCCAGAGTGTATGCTCCGGGAGTGCTTTAGGATGAGATAGCTGTTGTCTTGAGGGCCAGCAGTTACAAGAAAAGCATCTGAAGAGCCCACTGGCCTTCTGCAGTCCYTTTTACATTGAACCTTGGCCACAGACAGTCAAGTCATATGTGCAGTATCTGCCCAAATGGAACTGTCTAGGCAGAGTGTGCTAAACTCCTGGAAGTTCACATTTATACTGAAATTGGTGTTTMTGAGAAGATCCTCTCTCCTCACAGAAGATCTCTGAATTATTCCATCTACCTTTTTACCCAGGTTAATAGGTGGGATAGAGATCAGTAAGTTTCATTACTGGAAGAAAACAGCAATCCACAGAGTCCAAATCCCCCTGCTTTGATCCATTCATAACTCCTGGTTCCCAAGTGGGCATTAGATGAAAAATCTCCATGAGTACTTTGATTTTCACAATACTACAATCAACACTATTTTGAAGCAAAAGTAATCCTTCTGTCCCCAAAACGGAAGTCACTTGCATCAAGCACCACAGAAATTTGATGTTTAAAGGAGTAGAACACAGAGCTACTCACTAATAGGATCAAAATCAAATCCAGAATATTTTATATCCTGCAAATAAAAAGAAAATGAACAAAAATCACTCTAATAAATTGTCTATTGTGCTGAATGGAGAGCATTCTGACCCTCTGAGAATTTACCATCCTCGGACATACTTTTATAAACATTGCTGGAAAAATGATGCTTCCAGATTCTGTCTTAACTGAAAGACTGTGACCAGCACTTTATTCTGCAAGCATGATGACCTGCGTGAAGTGTTCTCAGAGCACTTGATATTATTGCATAGACAGCCCCAGGCATGGCAGAAGTTTTTGACTTTGCACAAATTGGCAGTGTAGCTGAGCTCAGAGCCTGGCTGCTTGGCGCAGAAGAGCCGACATACTCATTTCCAACTGGCCAGCATTTCCTAAAGGTGGGGTGTAGTCTCAAATGGGTCTGCAGTGTCTATCAAGATGGGAAGACTTAAGCCATTAAGCCAATATACAGCAGATCTATGCGGCGAAAAGCTGTCAATGGCCATTCTCAAAAGTTTTGGAAAGGATGACAGATGCTGCTATTACTTCCCCATTAAAACAGGACACTGAAAATAGCATAAGACTCTTTTCCCAAAGCCTGATGTAAAAGACCTGCTAGTTCTGTGCCTTTAACTCAAGATGAAGGGTGAAGTGGAAACGGGGACTCATGAAGGATATTTCACATCACCCCACCACGATGCTGGGTCCGAGGCCCAAGGAACACAGACAATAATGAGGTGGTGTTAAGACCCAAACATTTTAGAAATAAGCAAGGGAATATGATGACAGAAGGAAAAACTAGCAGCAAGGAGGGGAAAATATCTCCACCAGGTCCAAGGCAGGAACACATTGGAGATGCAGACTCCCACTTCAAGGAGAAGAGAGCCAGCACAAAGGCAGGGAGATGAGAACCATCCTACCATCTCGGCAACGCACTGCACGAGAACTGAAGGCTCAAGGGGCAGGCAAGGCAGCAGCAGGGAACCACTGCAGCGGGGCTTGCTCARGTAGCAGGAACTGAATAACACTGCTCAGACTGAGACCAAAATGCAGCCAGGCTCTAATGCAGACTATAAAAGTCTTGGTAGCATCAGTTATGGGCAAGGGGTGAGAGAATAGGCCTGACATYAGCCTTTTCCCTTGGGCCAAGAGCCCACCTCAATCTGCAATAAGCCTGAGCTGCTAAAGTTAAAGCATCCCTTCTGTGTTTTTGTGATGACAGAAATAGCATAAGAGGTTGTCCAGAGAAGGAGAATTCAAAGGATGGCAAAAATCAATGCAGTATCAACTTATACCTGAATATGTGGCAAGTATGCTCTTTTTTTTTTTCTCCAGGAAAAAGCAATGGTATGAAAGCCTTATTTTTTGTACCTTATTTTACATTCATTTATCACATTATAGTCTCATAAGACACTATCTTACTGTCACTGAGATTATCACTACAGCAGCAAGAATAATTAGGAAGGATTAAAAAAAAAAGCCTGTAGCAGCAAACACTCTGCAGTAAACCTGCCTCCCTCCTACCCTCACGTCCACACCACGCAGCAGCACAGCTCTGTGGCAGTCGTGCCTTACGTAGTGCCAGATAAACCCTTGCTTCCTGACAGAGTCAGGGCCGTGCAGAGATGACAACATAGGTCTCGCTGCTGCTCTCTAAGGCTGCTTCCCTTGCGTCCAACACGGCCACCCTGCGTCCAGCTGCAGAGCCAGTCCGTGTGCCTGCTCATCCCAGCACCTCCGCTGGGCTGCCCTAAAATCTGGAGGTCTCAGAACAGCAACCATGGCACATTCGAAAAATCAAGGGCACGGTACCCGTGCAACAAGTCTCATGCATGTCTCTTATTCCTCAATGTAAAGGCAGCTACCCTAAAGTGAAGCACATCCACCCACATCACACCGCAGAACAGAGATCTGCCTCTTGTTCCAAGCAGAGAAATCTCTTTTGCCTAGTGGGCAGTCAAAACTGAGTGGGACAGGCAGCTTAAGAGAGAGCTTCAGACCACTGAAGTAAAGAGCAAAGCTCCCATCAGTTTCGGAGGGGCAGGAATTACAAACGGAAGCCTCAGATGGAGGAAATCAGTGGTGGGAAAAGGGGGAAACACACGTACACAGAGAACTAGCCCTTTGGTTTTTGATACTTTAGGATTCAAAATCTGTAGCTTATCTTTCCAAAGACAAGAGCTAGAATGCCCCAAATGAGAAAGCAAGTGAGCTGTAGTTCTTTTAAGCACATAAATCCTGGAGTTGGGCTTTCAGAGGAAAGCCTCCAAATGCTCAAAACCAACCCTAAAAGCAGAATACTCGCAATAAAATCCTGGAAATTGGCAGTATTTACATTTTGCTAGGATACTGTTAGCCATGTATGATCGTGTTTTAAACACAGTCATTGCATGCAGTGATAATGTTAATTCAGTCAAGTTTAAATAGGAGCTAAATCCGTCCTTTTGTTTCTCCCCTTCTGCAGCCTTACTTACCCTTTCCAAAGAAATACAGAGCTGAGGMGAATGAAAAAGAGAAAATGCTGATGTTTTATGCCTTGATCTGAAGGCTTATGGCACCAATAAATCAATGAGTAAATATGCTAACAGGATTTCTTGATAAAAAATTCATTCTCTCCTCAGCTAGTGTGGACTCACTCAGCTGCTTTATTCATGAGAATGCCTCCCCGCCTGGCTGGCACTGCAGAACCTCTAATTCACTGTCAGRAAAATACTGGCTGGCCAAGGGACTCTACCTTTTTTTTATTATTATTAATACTATTGGTTGCTAATCTTGCCCCTTTTTTCTTTTAAACAGCTGTAGACTTGAATTATGAATGTAAACTACATCTAAGCAACTCCCACTGAAATCAGGTAACGCACATTCACGATGAGGAAGGTCAGACTTGTGGTGAGGTACCCTGGAGAAAAGCGTTATCACCTCAACTGTGCAGCTGGCTCCCTGTCAACCACACCAGGCACAAAAGCTGTCAGGAACCTGCACTTTAAGTAGGCGAGCAACTTCTGCAAGGCCACGTAGCAAGTGAGCGACACAGCTCTGGACGGAGCTCAGAAACCCCAACGTTGYAACCAGGGCCTCCCAAAGTGCAGCTCACGGGCTGTTTGCAACCCTGAAAACCTTTTATTGGGCTGACAGTCTTTAGGTGTGACCCCGGACCAAGGCATCGCATTGCTGATAAACACAGAGCTCAGCCCATGGTCCACCCAGCAGTGCCTTGGTGCTCGTTTCTGGCAAAGCCCTCGAAAGCAATGTCTAACAAATAGCAAACCTTCCCCATCTGTATTCAGTTTTATTATAAATCTAAAGGCCAAATTACTATTAAAACCAAAGAAATGAAGTTGTTTGATTTCAGGTTGGAAATTCTTGGAAAGCCAGAGTGCTTTGTATGTCACTCGTTCCTTGAAAAGACTCATGTGTAAGTAAAGGAAGTTACACTTAGAATAAATCCAATTCTATCTTCATGATTTTTATTAAACAGCAAAGCCAAGCAGCTCTGCAAGGTTGCCAAGGCATGAGATATCTGCTACCTCTCAAAGAACAAAAGTTGGGCACAAATAGACTCCTAAAGTCAAAAGAAGGGAGGAAAATACACACTTGTGTATTCCAAAGATAACCACATATTTACAGCTCTGTTCAATTTGGTTGCTCAAGGATGCATGCAATATTTACATGAGGATAAAGATACATGCAGACCGAAATAGGGATTTTGTTGGTCTAGTGAGTAGATGTAGAATAAACTTTTCCTCCCACTCAGCAGCCCCTGTGGCCTATAGCCCTAAGTCAGCAAGACAGAGTCAGTCACATGGACGGATTCCCAGAACACTTAACAAAGAATTCAATATCCTGTCATTTTCTGACTTTGAACATGGGAAATTGTGGACCAATGCCCAAAATCATTGTACAAATTGACAGCCCTAAGAGTAATGCATACGCTTTATTATCATCTTAAACGCAGCTCTAGATTCTTCCTGAAAGAATAAAGCCCATATACTTTCAAGCACTGTCTCCAAATGTTGCAGGAAAATGCCTCAAAGAAATGCTCAACAGCAGAAAGCTGTTTAAAGGAATTACATTCTTGATTATCCTGCATAAAATTTTAACAGTGGGGTGTAATATGTGTGGATTCCTCTGCAGAGTAGCTGGASAGTACAGAGTATGGTTCTATTTAGACTAGGCCACTTTCTTATTTCATTGAAGGAGATTACCTATAGGTTCTCCTTTAGTCAATCATATCGAGTAAATACCCTTGCAGATACATCTGCAGCTCACAGAACTAGTGGGAGTTGAAAGCTCAGTCAGGCAAACTTCAGAGCATGGCAACCCTGCACAAAGACCAAAAGTCCCTTGTGAATGCAGCCCTACTCCTCTGGATAGAAGCCCAGAGCTACTACTACCTTCCTGTTGCAGAGAAAGAAGCAGTCAGTTAAGGTCTTCTGTGCTCCACYTAAACATGCTTCATAAGGTTTTATGCAGAGATTTTAAACTGGAAAGGATTATCTGCTAAAGAAAAAAMTATTATTTTCTTAACTACAAGACTTGTCAAATTGTTCCATATTTGAACAAAACTCYCTGAAATTCCAGATTTTAAGCATGAAAACGTTTACTACGGTACAAATTCATTAAGTCAGCAGAAATCTATGAATCTGGGCCAAAGCTCCTGTTCTTCATATTTCTTGAGTAGTAGACCAGCAAACACTATTAAGGGAAAGATTTGGCTATGGACCAGGCTAATAAGCAACCTCACCCTAAAATAAACAGATATACCCAGCCCCCTTGCTGCACTGATGGTTGGACGACTTGACTRGTATTAGAATACAACCAGATTCAAATGTTTCAATTATAGTTGACCTGTCAGGAAACACCTGGTCAAATAAACTGGAAAACCCTGCTCTCTTCTCTTGGTTTCCTCCCATGCCATATGAAGTAGCTGTGCAAGCGCTGGTCTCTGCTGGAAGGTTTTACCATCAGGACTCAAGGGGCTTCAGTCTTTGTCCAGAGTTATTCCCTCCCCTGCAAGGAGCAAACYTCTGACCAATTAGCTTGATCAGCATTGCTGCAGCTCTGCACAGAGCTCTGCACAGCACARTTGCTCCAAATTTTCCTGCTTTTCTTTTCAGAAAAAAAATGAGCACATACATTTAGTCTGGCTACATTAACACCTGGTGCTTCCAGCACCACAAGTAATTCAAGTTCACAAAAATAAGCACTGCCAATATAGGCAGTGGTATAAACATCTGTCTTAAGGTGAAGGAGAAATGAACATTGTATAGATAGCTGTAATACACGCCCACTGCTGACTGCTCGTCCTGAGCTCTTACATTGCTATAAATCTGTATAGATGAGCTCTTTCACTTTTTCAGGGCTTTTCAGTCTGGACATTAAACAAGGTGACTTTAATGTACCATCTCTCTTCTTTCTTGAGTAGTTACACTGCCTTCCACATAGCTACCAGGCCATTTTCCTCCCACAAGGGAGTAGTAGAATGCTTGCTGGATTCTGGCACAAGAAACTCCAGMAAGAGCAAAAAAATGATGCCGATGAAACCATCTGGATTGAAAATTTCCTGCTTGAAAGTCTCTATAGCATTGGGAATTTCATCCGATGGAGGAAGAAGCAGGGGAGGATGCTAGAATCTCCCCAGTCCTGACACTGAGATCGTTCCTGAGGGCTGACCAAAAGGAGCAGGTTTGCACCCTTCTCCCAAGGGGTAGCTTCAGCATCTTGTCGTAGATCCCTTGTGAGAGATGCGAACAGACTGACCACAGGAAAACTCAGCTCCAGCAGACCATTCCCTTTATACCACTGACACAACATACGCAAGGTGGGTGACTCCAGAAAACAGCCCCATGCCACCATTAGTGGCAAACTGCCTATGCTCAGCATCACCTGAGCTGTTAGTACTCACACACCGCGCGTCCTGCCAGACCCGCTCCCCACTGCTAAGGGGCCCAGGCACAGCACGACGCAGATAAACCAGTACTGCATCCGTTACGGCAGTCCAGTCCTTGCYTCATCTCTTGTACCCCAGGGCACACGGTCTAGATTAAAGAGGAAAGACAAATGCTTCTTTAGCCCACACACAGCCAGCCTCTTCTGTAGGAGAATCTAGGCATAGGTATTTTGGGTTGCTGTAGGAACTACAAGAACAAATCAAATCCCTGCTTTGGGCTTTTTAGAAGTGTTCTGTTATTYTCTTCCACTCCAACCACAGATGTAAGAGCCACAGCACTAACAGGCTGGCATACTCTTGAAAGCATGCAGCTGCCTYTATTTCCTTGTGTAGGAAACCAATTGTTGGGCATAAGAGAGCTGCTCGTACCCTGGATGCCATAATGTTGTCAAGCAGCAAGTGAATTTCTTCAGCTGGAGTTTTCATTTCTTAGCAAGCACTGATGATCAAGCTGTTGTTTGGGGAGATTTTCATTTCTTTTCAGAGAGCAATTGCTCTGTTAAAGGGACTCTTAAAGTTTACATGCTATATGTCATTCCCCTACAGTGTATTTTGAATGTCTCCTATTAAAGCCTTGGGGGTGACTGCTCCACTGTCATTTTGGCTATAACCTCACTGAGACACTAAATAGTATGCTGAAGATTCAGTCAGGCACTTAAACCCTTGCCCAACTTAAAGCACTTGCTCAAGTGTTTTTCTGAATAGGGGTAATCTGCTGAATCAGGGCTGAAATGTCCCGGTCCTTTTAGCCTTGGAGAGAATTTCCATCTGGGCATTGGGTCAGACAGTCTGTGTTTCCAGATAGATGGAGATCTGGGTATTGTCAGAGACATGCATCACACATCTTAGAATCTATATATTTCAAAGCTATTTCAGCCTTAGGCAAACTCCACATTTTCTATTACAGTATCTTCAGATTTACACAAAACCTTCCAGATGAGGAAGCATGCAAAGCATGCCATGCAGTAATACTATGCTTCTAAAAGATCTGGGAGTTTAGCCCTTTGGCAAACAGACTCTATAGCTCTCCAAAATTTGGGAGGAGGGGAAGGAAAACATGAATAAATGCATTTCAGCCTAAGCAGAATTTACAGTACTAGAAGACTGTTGTACAAAGAGTTCATCACTCCATCCTGAATCCATAAATTGTACAGATTTCTCCATTTACCACGTGATTTTCTTTCACAGGGGCCAATAGAGCAATTTAGATTAGCAGGTAAATGTTGTGATGCTAGTTCAGTGATCTCCAAGGAATTTTTTACTGCTTAACTGTAGTCATCTAGATCAGAGCATCATTTGATCTCAGCTGAACTGCAAGTCTGTTGACGGACACACCACTACACTATATACATCTGACTAGGTTTTATTAATGAAAAATAGATTAGTTATATAAGGTATTCTAAAAGCGTGCATTTATCTTGGGTTCAAAATACTAAAGATACCAGCTCAGTGAACTGAATCCACATACCCTTCCTCAGGAAAACTCCCCCTCCTTAAGGTCAAAAAAAAAAAAAAAAAAAAAAAAAAAAAAGCTTCACCTGCAGTGGAACTGAAGACCTCCAAAATCAGCACAATGTTGCTCCCCATGCCAGGAAACAAAGTCCTTTCTGCTACTGTTTGTACTGTATTTTGTTAATCTCTTGTATTCCAATTATCTGAATATCTAATTATCCAGAAAGAACAACATCAACCTCCCCCCAATCCACTGTCTACAGACTTCAACATTGTATTCAATACTAGGACTAGGATGTCATTAGATAGTGAATGGGATCATTAAAGCAGGCAGAGGCTTACTTGAGATGCAGACCCATTTGTATTTATATTAGACCCCCATTAGCCACACAATAGCTCAGCTTAATGAAGTGATTAGAGAGATCCTATTCCTCCTTCCTCCGCAGCCTGGTGTTAAGCCTCTCTCTGGGGAAATGGGAAATGAGAAACTCATCCCTTCTGCTCAAGAGCAAGATGCTCAGGACAGTTTGGGCATGGAGTTCTGAGGATGATTTTAAGACGGGAAGCAATTTTGTTATTTTTACATTGCTGCTAGGTTTCTGTTTGACAGCATGATACAAGTAGTAGGTGTTTGTGTTTATACATGAATTTCTGAAACCTCGGAAAGGTGCTGAAGACTAGAAAACCATCATAAGTGGTATTAATAATCTAAATGAATGAACAGTGACTTAAAAATTCATTTTTTATATGAAAGTTTCTGCCACACATACAAAACACATTGTAACAACAGGCCAGGGGCTAAAACCAGCAGGAAACATGGGTGAAATCCACACTTGTATAACCCACCAGAAGGTCGGTGAATCAACCATACCCCATCTGGACCTCAAAAGAGCTGTAAGTGAGATGTGGGTGATACAGAGGCCATGAGCAGGCACTCTGTCGGGACGAGTTTCACACGCTGCAAGGCTGCAGCCAGAACTTCCAGCACAGTTTTGTGCTTGAGTTAACTTCAGCTAATCTGTTCTGTGCTTCTTTTGCACAGGCTTGGTCATTTCTAAATACGTCCCTGACTTCTGCAGACTCTCAGCAACAGTTCTCCATTGCTGCCCAATTTTCCTGCAAGCAACTTGTCAAACCAAAACCCAAGAAATCAACATTACCACCACAGCAGTAGTGAGAGGCTGAGAACCATCATCTTTGTGTGCATATGTAAGAGGGCTGATTCTCATTAGCCGATTAAAGTCATCCTAACTGCAGATGCAATTTGACACTAACAACGCTGGGGGATTTTCCCTTCTTTATGACACTGCAGGCAAAAAGAGAGAATAATCACACCTTAGCACAGCACAGCTCAGACCCTCCTCCGTGATGCTCCCATCTCTRCTGTGGGGGCCTGACACCAGTGCACATTGCGCACGCACTACCAGCTTCTTAATGTTGTATCTACGCACAGTCTTTTCTCTTGGCACTCTCTGGGGGTCAAGAGCAACTTCACAGTACAGTAAGGTTAGTGCTGGTGAACACAAGGTCCCAAGGGCSATCTGTCCCCCAGACAGCCCTGTGGGGAGTTTTCCACTAGATATGCATTCCCTCCACTTGCATTCCAGCTTTTAGGCAGATGTTGTGGGCTCTTGGATTTGAGATATTCTAAAAAGTTAACAAAGTGGAATAGATTCCTTGCTACTGAAAAGGCTGTGGTGGCACTTTTCTTCACACTCCTCTAAGTACCTTTTTTTTCCCTTCCTTTCTTTATCTGTTTGCTCCTCAGCTCCCACAGCGTGCTGCACTACTGAGTCTCTACCAAGAATATGGTCCATCTCTTTTAAAGACCCAGGTAATTCCTGAGGCCCTGGAAACACGTTATGTTCCAAGAGCGCATTTCAGCTCAAGCAATACAATATCAGAAAGCCTAGATGAAGGCAGCACACCCTTGTTTACATCGAGCACAGCAGTCACGCTGCTGTCACGCAGCTGCTAACACCAAGAGCTGCCTTTGTTCCTCAAAACTGTTTTGCAGGTACTGCTCTCTGCACCCCACATTCAAACAGAGTAAATCTTACTCATTGTACACAACAGAGAATGCAGCTTAACAGAAAGAAATCACACCAGAAATGTGTGTGATTCAGGGTGGGAAAATAAAATCTTTCCTTGCCTTCCTTCTTCCTGTTGGCAATAATGAAAAGCAGCACTTAAGCCAATTTTTTCCTTTTTTCCTGGCTCTCCATGCTTTTGCTGGCTAAACAGTTTTATTCTTCAATATGTTAAATCAGAACAAGGAGAGCTGGTACACACACACACACACACACACACACACACAAAGAGCAAGCATAGGAGACTAAACACAGCATAAATCCCCTCAGCCAGTGACATCGCAGGCTGCCAGCCCAGGACACAAGTATGATTACAAGCAAAGCTTCATTTATTCACATTCATATCAGTATCTAACTATTATGGATTTGTGCTTTAGCGGACTCTGGCTTCAAACCACTTCTAACGGACAACAGACAGCAGTTCAGTAGGTGTATTACAAGAAAAGAACAATTYCAAAGCCATCTTCTCAAGAGTCCTGTGGGCTTTCCTGCTGCTACACCGAAGTAGGTGCAACAATCACACATAAGGAAACRCAAGTACATAACCACATAGGAAACYACAATCATGAGCAAAGGCTAGGAAAAAGTCACCTTTAAGCCTTAACTGGCAGTTTAAGAGGTATCTGAAAGCATGGTGGCTCCCATTCCCCAAAGGAATCTCACAGGCAGGTAGCAAGCAAAAAAGGATCTTAATGCCACATATCTGAGCTGAGGGGATGCTGCTTTACATGATTTATTTCCTTTCTTTCTGTWGCACATTCATCTGTATCCTCCTTCCCTCTTCTTGGAGGGCTTTCCCCAGACAGCCAATGTTAGTCACATCCAAGCTYTTCGCAAGGAACATCCCATCAGCCACTTTGATTCCTCAACTTACAGTTCTGCTTAATAATACACCAAGTGTTAAATGATTTGGCTTTCATATATAATCACCCCCCCCCAAGATCTGGGAATGCATATGTGAGCTCTCCAAACAATTGACTTAAACAGATTCTCTTGTGCCCCTACAAGTCCCAGTAGATAATACCTCTGGGTTAGCTGGAAATAGAACAAATATATCTTGACCTTTTTCCATATCTTTATAGGAATCAAGAAATTCAAAAGACACAAAAGGGAATGAAAAATACCAAGTTAATCAAAAGCTACTGTAAATTCAATAGGGTAGAATTATAGTTGGGATCCAGTTCAAGGTAAACATATTTTATTTGAACTGCTCATTCCTACCTATGAGCATATTAGGTTAGGCCTAGTCCACAGTCTTGAAACACCCACTAGACACTTAATATTTGACAGCAGAAAATAGAAGAAACATGAAAATCTCTTTCCATTATGATCAAAAGAGAGTAAGCATACACTTTGACATTTCTTCTTTCCTGCAAGGAGTCCCTATTTTGCAAAGCAAATTCCACCAGGTAGCTTGGAGCTCCTGTGGAGAAAAGATAACACATAAAACCCAGCTCTTTGAAAGTCAACATCAAGACTTGTATGGACTTCAGCTGAGCCAGCTTTGTCCCATTATTTTCTATAGATGAACTAGGACCACAAGATCCTAGTTACGAGGTTTGCATATTCTCCCAGCCCTCCTAATTTATCAGTTTATCATTGGAGAAGTCAGTATTTTGCAAGGTAGGCTACTTATTGCAAAACCTTGTCTCCAATGCTGTTTTTCTCTAAATCTGTAGAAAACCCATATCTGGACCACACGTGAAGTCATTTCAGTCCTTTGGAAATGACAAAATAATCTTCACAAAGAAGATCTCACTGGAACCTTTGGATAGACCTGAACCAAACTATCAAACTCAGCTTCCCTTTCTCTCTTCTCTGAGTATTAGTTTACACCAAACTCTGCTTGCCTGATGCCACCACAGACCTATTTTTCAGCTAGACCTAACATTCTTAAAGTTGCTTTCAGGACAAAAATCAGCTCTCTCCCTTAAGCTAATGATGAATTAGTAAAGGACACCTGACACTGTGACTGACCTCAACCATCACCACCGCAAAGAAAAAGATTAATTCTTCTTAGTACCCCACAGCAAAGCCCAGCAGCAATGGTTGTAGTAGAAAAAGAGGAGAAACAAAGAGCTATTGATCCAGGACAATCAATCATCTCATCTGCCAGAAGGAAATGAATGGCCCATTAAGGAAGTAGTCCATAACCTCAGCTTCCCCATAATGGGTCTCGGTCCTAGACTGCCTGGCATCAAAGTGATTTCAGCCCTAAGAATGGACCCCATGTGCGGGCTGTCCCTTTTAACAGCAGGAAGGGAGAGAGCTTGCACAAGCAAGGAAACCAGCCTACTCGACCCAGACAAATCCAAACTGTGGCAGTGGTCACACAAAGGCAGGATTCAAAGAAGGGCATCGCTAAGCCTGACGAATAGCAACCTTAACTGGTTTTTAGTTAGCTGATGGCAAAAAAAAAAAAAAAGAAACCAGCTTTTTTTTAACCACAGTTTACATAGACAGCATCTTGCATCTTATGGTCCCTCAGCCTTTTGCAAATCTTAATTAAGCAAACACTGAAAGTAGGTCCATAGCTCAGCTCCAGTGAGGAACCTGCATGTCTGGAAAGCAGGTTTCCTGAGTAGATCCAAGGCTGAGGCATGCAGAAAAACTACCTCCATCTCCGCATGATTTTCATGTAGCCAAAGCCATTCTCCTCATCAGTGGAAAACCCTAAATGGTAACTGAAAGCTCTCTGAACAACTAAGAACCTCTAACTTCTCACCCTTTCTCTGAACCTAAATATGCTAACATACTTTCCATCCTCCACAAACCGAGGAGAGTGACCCTGGCGAATACTCTTTTACTCCATTTCAAGTTCTGGATGCAACAGGCTACATTCTCCAGCTCCTTCCTGCATCAATCCAATATAGGTCCAGTACGTCCCACCTGATCCAGGTAGTACTGGATTGACCCAGAGCAGTTGCTTAATTGACCCATGCTGGAAGACTGATGGTTACATTGCTGTTACCTCTGCAACACAGTGACAGCTGCATCAACACACGCCTCGCTGAGTTTTTAATCGTTTGGGCTTTGGCTTCATTTTTAAATTTCATGAACTCAGACTGGGCACAGAGAAAACCAAGACGAAAGCCAAACAGGCAGAAAACAACAGATGACTGAAGCTGYGATAAAGTTAGGGACTGCAGAATGCATCTTCTTTACTCTTCTCCACCCACATGCTTTCTCAGTTGCTAACCTGCWAAAAGCAGAGCAAGCTCTTTAACACGCAGAGTGGCACGGGGAGCTGGGAGACGGTGTGCAGGGGCTGGGCTGAGGGTGGGACAGCAGAGCCGGCTGCCAGCTGCGTAGCACTAGTTACTTGAACAGTCTGACAATCAATTCTGTAGCACCGCATAGAAAAACCATATCTGAGAGCGACAATGATGCTGAACTTAAAATGCATTAAGTACCRTGCTGAGAGAGACAGCGTGGGAGAGCAGGCTTGTATAGATTTAATCTGAATTCAAAAGAGTTAAAACCCAAGAAAAACAGTCCCAAACTTTTAAAGGAACCCGTCTGTGCTCTCCTAACAGTGCAGTCTCACACCCCAAGGCACAAAGTGTTCTCAGACCATGAGGCCTAAGTCTCCCAGACCATGTGATGCTCCTCAGAATGACTACTTCTGGCTCACCATCTTTCTCTTGTGGTCTTGTCCCTAGACAAGAGGGGAAACGGCTTCACTAGCAAAGCCTAATAGTCACTGAATACTTCCAAAGGTGCTTGCTCACAGATCATAGAGGGCTGCAACACACTTCCAAAGAGGGTATTGGCAGACAGCTCCAGGGGAAATA
Organism: Rhea americana; assembly: GCF_003343005.1. Taxonomy (NCBI): domain Eukaryota; kingdom Metazoa; phylum Chordata; class Aves; order Rheiformes; family Rheidae; genus Rhea; species Rhea americana. The sequence goes on from NW_028186768.1 coordinate 3,501,346, forward strand.
TCCCCAAGCTGGCTTTCAGTTTCCAGCCTGAAATTTTGCAGTTCCTCCATCCTACAAGGAGGCCATCCTCRTATCCATCAGAGACATGAAACCCARTAGCCTTTAAAATYTAACCAGGGGGTCAGGTGAGGCCTGCCATTGGTACAGCAAATACTCACTGCACCCCATCCAGGCATGTTTCCAGTTAGATTAATGAATAGCTAAAATGATGCTACAGTAATTTTCAAAGCAACCCAAAAAAATCAATACCCCAAGAGTCAGCAGTGTTTTATGCATGTGGTACAAAAGGCAGTTTGGGAGAATATGATCTAATACACTACGTATTGATTAATCAATTCCAACCAGGATGCTAACAGGTGTTTCTTACAATGGATGGCCATAGAAGGAAGGAGCAGGATTGCTGAATGAGAATGGGGGGAAACTAGTTGTGTGATGCATGTTCAAGGAGAGGTGAGGAAGCGCAATGGGGAGCAGAGCCCTTCCAGAGATCTGCCTAAGCRGAGAGAGACCAGTGAGAAACAGACAAGCTGAGCAATGAACGGAGAACGTAGTAACTCAGTTACATTGACTTCAAATGCAGCAAATAAGCACCTTACAGTTTACTGTGGCTGATATTAATAAAACTTCCTTGCTGCTAAAGAAACCCTCAGAGAAAGGTCTCTAAAAGAGCCCAGTGTGGATCTAGAGTCCGTAGTGAAACATACTGAACACTTTWTAGTCCTATTAGCCATTGAAACGATCTGGAAGCATTATTAATGCCTGCCTTAGTTATTACGTCCACAGTGGTTCTTCTGCCTAAGACAGTGCAGCGTAAATCAGATTGCAGCTGTCACAGCTGTCAGACTGTGCTTCCTTCCATGGTCAGTGGAAAGAAAGAGTCACAATATCCYGAGTAGGTGGTCTCGATACAGCCCCGTTTTTCCTTCATGAACGTGCTCCACTGCACAGGAAGCAACACAGCCCTCCCAAGCCTCGGAACGCCTGCGGCACTTTTAGCCATCGTAAGTGACATAATTCGTGGCCTTTTGCTCTGCTCAGGACAACTCACAACAGGGAGCTTGGCACAACACTATCCCAAGCCCGTGGCCCGGGTGCTGCAGGACATACCGCAGTACCTCCTTGGCTGCAGTGCAGTCATGCATTCCTAATCATCGTCATTCCTAACATGAGCTGGAACACGTTCTCATCTGCACACCCTGTACTTGAGTCCTTCACTACTATAAAAAAAGGAAATACAAAAATGTCTGGAGCATCCTCCAGACCTGAACTGTACCACTTTATACACACTGTGGAGCAGACAAAGATCTAAGCRAAGTATGAACCTGTGAAGAACAGGTCTACAGCACATACATGGGCCTCTTATGACTCCCAAAGAGCAGGTGTCCACAGGTTGCAAGAAAATCTGATACAAATGCTAGGAACTAGCTGCAGAGCTCTATTCGCAGACTGTTTATTTAAATCATCCAGAAAGAAGGCAAGGTTTAGATACTTGYCTCTCAAGACAAGATTCTTCAAACAGGCAGGTATAAAATGCAAACACAAAGTGTGTTACTGTCTGAAAGATGATGTAGTCTTTCTGTTGCTATCAGTTGGGTGGGGGTGCCCTACTCTTTGGGGGATTGAAATGAAAAGATTGATTAAAAGGTTTTGAGCTTGAGTGGCTGTAAAAGTGATGGTCTGAGTTGGCAGGAGGCACAGCCAGCAAAGACCCTTATGAGGAATTCAGCACGGTGTAGCTCCTCTACTGGCGGTGGAGTCAGGCTAGATATGAAGGTGACTGACAAGWCTTTGTGAAATCGTATTGGAATTGCCAACACAAGTAGTGAATTTCAGTGCAGAAATCTAGTTGACATTGTTCACTGATGCAGATTACAATACATATCACAAAGGCTAGACYCTGTCCATAAAGAAAACCTCTACATACGCACTATCATTGGTTTTGCCACCCCTTTTTTATACAATTTGCTAAGTTTTCTATGGGACATCCTGCAAGCATGCTCCCATTCACACATTCATCCTATAGGAGAGCATACCAGCACTTTGGAGTGATACACGCCAATCTCTTGTCATGACAACACCATGTTGACACAAGACATCGTATTGCAGGTAAATGAGCCTGAGTCTCAAACCATAGCCTCAAAGGCCCTTGCAGGACCTGCAGAACAACCCTAAAGAAAATGGGAACAATCTTCCTAAAAAAGCAAGGTCAGGTGCTACTTAGTAGAAAAAAACACCAAGAAATTGACATTATTCCAGTGCCACCATTCCCAAACTAACAATTCATGCACCACCCCAGAAGTGCCACAGCCCCATCAGTGGACTCACATTGTAGAGGATGTCGGTCCATCCCTCCATGGTGATGCACTGGAAGACTGTGAGCACAGCAAACAGGATATTGTCAAAGTTGGTGATACCATAGTTGGGTCCTTGCCAATATTCCCTGCAGGTGGTCCCACTCTCACATTGCCTGGCAGGAGGCTCCTCTCCACAAGGAAAATCTCCCACCTCTTCACCTGCAGAGGAGAACAGCAGGGAGAAAAAGGTACTGACCAATTGTTTAAGCAGGCTTGTGCCACTGTACACTCCTCATACCACCASCAGCATCTGATTTGCACTGCAGGTTTCTTTATGCCATTTTGGACAGGTAAAAGAACATTATGCCTATGTAATCATTTATACACCATTGTGGTGTAAAAGGRGGCTTAAGGACAGGGTGGAGCAGAGCCCTCCCTGAAGAGCCCACAGTTTACCATCAGCCACGGTATTTGGCTACTTCAAAAATGATCAACACCACAATAAAACAGTGCAGTAAAATAAAAGTGAGGCCTTAAGAATGCTGCATACATAAAAAGATACCGTGACCCAATGATACACCCTCATGTAGCATAGCTTAATGCTAAATATTCAAGCTATAATATTAAAGCAAAAGAGTCCACTGCTGGCATAAGCAAGAGCTGCTTGTGGATAGCCCCAAAATTCTCCATGTCCAGATTTTAGGCCACAGATGCATGAGGAGCCTCTGGCTTCAKCACAAGGTAGAACTCTTGCAGCAGGCAGCTGAGGATACTGAAAGCTTCAGCCCAGAAAAGGAAGTACTGTACTGCRTAGGTCCATGTAGCACGGGAAACATCCCGCAGCCTGTCCTGGGGTAAAGACGACCACAACAAAAAACACCCAACAGCACCCAACAGCAACTGCCCTGCTCGTTCTGCACAGCTGCTGCCGAGGGGAGTAGGACTTCTCTGCAACGCTGTAACAAGTTTTGTCCAGACCCAGGGAAGGCAAACAAGAAGGGATCTGTTGAGGTCAAGGACCACATGGGACAGGACAGAAGRGTGGCCAGAATCTTTCAAGGCCAGATCAGAGGTAGTTACTCAGATCTGTGACTGACCTCAGTTTGGTCAGTTCACAGCAGTGTCAAAGTCTGCCAGTTTTACTGCCTCAGCACAGAAAATATGACCTCTCTTCAGATTAAGAACCAAAAGCTCTCCTTCCTCCGTTCCAAGAGAAGGACACATCGGAGCCATATTCTTCCTCTTTTTTGTTGCTCGTTGCAACCCTTCAGAGACATTATGAGCACCAACAGAGAGCAGTTTGAAAAATAAAGGGCTGGATTTTCAAAGCAAATAAATAACTAGGCAATATTCTTGTTTGCACAGAGATGCAATCCTGGAAATATTAAAGGGATTTAAAAGTGACATGACGTTATGGTAACTGAGCGCCAAACTCCACAAAAATCAAATTCACCAGGAAGACGACAAAATCAGTGCTAACGATAATTAGGAATAATCATTACACAGAGAAAAGCCTGCACGAGGACAGCAGRACTTGTCAATGTGGCTCCAGGTATGTCATCAGTGTGCGTGTGTGCGTGTATATCTTTGACCTTTCCCTGTTGACTCAACACTTCAGTGCACGGCATCTCGCTCAGACTCCCAAATGGGCAACCACAGGCTTAGTGAGGCAAGCCTGCAGAAAGAAAATACCAGATATGGCTCTTGAGGATTATATGTGAGGGTACCTTAAAAAAAA